>NC_090655.1:63332424-63673049 GCF_040937935.1 Hyperolius riggenbachi
AGATCTGAAGTCACAAGGCTTGCGGAGCGCGACATTCACAGACACAGGGCTGGTGTTATCTCACAAACAAGAAAGCGTTACGGGGGCTGCTGTACCACGTTCAGCAAACAAAGGGGGGCTTCATCTTCTCAGCACAGCCAGAGCTGAGACGGCTTCTGTGTCTGTCACTCCTGTGTCACTTCATGAGGTTGTCATTCATTTTTTAGTGTTTAATTAAAGTAATTATAACTTAGAATTTCTATTTTAAAGTGTATCTCAAGTAAAAAAATGAAATCTGTGCAGCCCTAAGTATAGCTAGACTGAATTCCAATAGGTGGTTATTACGTGTAATTGTGTTAATTCAATCCCACAATTGCTGCAGACACCTCCTAAGCTACGCTTTCTGACATGTCATCATGTGACCCCCGAGTGTCCCTTTGTCATCATTCTGTGACCCCCAAGTTTTAGTGTGTCATCATTCTAAGATCCCCAGGTGTCCTTGTGTCATTGTTCTGGGATCTTCAACTGTCAGTGTACGATTATTTTGGGATTCCTAAAGGTACCCATACGAAGGATTTGATCGGCCGATTGACCAAGAGACAGATCTATCTCTGATCAAATTTGATTAAAGACTTATCTTTTGGCCACCATAAACCACAACCCGATTCCCGATTATTTTCAGCCTTGCTGCCCTTGGCCGCATCCCCCCAAAAGTTAGATAGACCCCCCCAGGCATTAATACTTTCCCTGTCCGCTGTCCCCCAAGTGTCCCCGAGCGGCGTGACGGTAAAGTATTAATGCACAGGCACTGGGGGTTCAAACTAACATTTGGGGGAACGTGGTCGAGGGTCTCCATCACGTTCATTGTTCACGATTATCTCACACTGTTACCTCCGCGCACACGATTGAACACGTTGGCGCAAGATTTTCCAGCATGTCCGATCCATACATGCAACCAATTTTTGCCCGATTTGATATTTATCTAATTGGATGGTCGATCAGCTGCCAAGTCGAGAGATGTAGGACCACCTTAAGTGTTAGTGTGTCATTATTCTGGGATCAGTGTGCCATTGTTTTGGGATATCCAGGTGTCCGTGTGTCATTGTTCTGGATTCTCAAGTGTCAGCAAGGTCAGATTTATACTTTTTCTGCCCCTAGGCTAACGATCTTGTGCCTACTCTTCTATGTGTAGCACATTCCTTTCCTTCCATATGCAGCCACCTCTTCCATGGGCAAAATCCATGTTCAGCAGCCTCTTACTGTCATATACAGCTTCATTGGGCAGCTGCTCCCATTTTTCGTGTTGCTTACAACTTCCAAATTCATTTGCATATGCAGCAACCTCTCTTTCATGTCTAGCCGCCCCTTGGGCAGCATCCACTCGAGGCCTGGGCCTTTGTGGCCTTACCAGAAATCCCCCCCAAGTGTTAGTATGTCATTGTTCTACAAACCCAACTATCTGTCAGGGTGTCATTGTTCTGTTACCCCCAATTGTCAGTGTGTCATTGTTCTGAATCCCCACATGTCAGCCTGTCATTGTACCAGGACCCCTAAGTGCTACAGTGACATTGTTCGAGCACTCCTAGATGTCTTCTCTTTATCTACTGTGTCTTCGTAACCTATTGATGTAGTTTTGGAACCGTTCATCCCCTTCCTTTCAGTAAAGTCACTATATTTCTACACTCTTTTCCACTTTCCTTTACATTGTCTCAGCTTGATGCGTTCCTTTATTCGGTGCAGGCTCAGAGAGAGCCTGTCTGTAAGAAGTGAGGCACAGCATTGCTGCAGGCGCTTTTATCTAGACGGGTCCCGATGGTCAGAGAAACTCTCCAGACTTTCATGCTCCCTCCTGGCGGATGTTATTTTTATGTCTAGTGTACAACTGTCAGCTGTAATGTGGCTCAGTAGAGGTAGACTGTCGCCAACACTCCTAACTAGGAACCTGTTGGCTCTTTTCGTCTATTGAGGATAGTCCACTGAGTGCAGCTATGTTCCTCACTTATTTGTGCTATAATAGAAAGAAGAACAAGCTTGGAGTATGCTGTGACAGCATCGTTTGTGACATTGTCATTGATAGTGGCCCAGCTTGATGTTGTCTGAGACAACTAGGACTTGTTTACTTAGCAGGAGAGTTATGTGACAGCTTCTGTTTAGAGCCAATGTAATAGTCTATATTTAGAGACACAAGACTTACTTCTTGGCTGAAAATACTCTAAAAACCCACCTTGGCTGGTCCAGAATCTGGACACTAGACCAAATTCTCAGGTATGTGCTGCCCTCCCTGACCTGTGTCTATTTTGTGAATTGCAGCCTTCTGTATATGGTGGCATAATGGCATAGTGGTTAGCACTCTCACCTCCAGGTCCCTATCCCAGCCAGGGCACTATCTGCACAGAGTTTGTATGTACTTCTAGTGTCAGCGTGGGTTTCTGTCGGGCACTCCGATTTCCTCCCACATCCCAAAAACATACAGATAAGTTAACTAGTTAGCGCACGCAGTGCAGTATATTCACGGCCTGAAAAAGGGTCACCGGGTGCACCAGGGCCGTGAATACAATTCTGCAGTGGTGTGCGCTTACTCCTGCGCGCGCACGCGCCGCCGTTAGCGTCGGTTAGCGGAGAGATGAAGGAATGGGAATGCAGTTCCCATTCATTAATCTAAGTTCCCGATTCAATGAATGTCGGCGTCTATGAGACGCCTGCATTCATTGTACCTTTCCTGTTGAGTGCCACGCATTACTTCGGATTCACGTGCTTATGTACGTGAATCGGAAATGATAGCTTTTGGCCAAATAGTAAATGACACCAAAATTCATTTTTATTTAATAAAAATCCCCACACTGAGTTTTATAATTAACTATTTCCTTCCCACACCCTTCCATAGTACCCAAACTTTTTTTTTTTTGTATAGGAAAAGGACATTTTACATTAAAGAAATATATATATATATATGTGTGTGTGTGTATATATATATATATATATATATATATATATATATATGTGTATATATATGTGTGTGTATATATATGTAGTTACCTTAGGGAGTAAACTTTTTTTAATATTCATGTCAAGAGGGTATATACCGTATATACTTGCAAGCAAGCCGACCCGCATATAAGCCGACCCCCCAACTTTTACCTGAAAAAAACAGGAAAAAATGATTGACCCTCATATAAGCCGGGAAATGCTGGCCGCGTAATCCCCCCAGTGTGTCCCAGTATAGCTAGTATAGTGCCCAGTATGGGTAGGTAGTGCCCTAGTATAGCTAATTATATAGTGCCCAGTATAGCTAGTATAGTGCCCAGTATGGGTAGGTAGTGCCCCAGTATAGCTAGTATAGTGCTCAGTATGGCTAGTAAAGTGCCCAGTATAGCTAGTAAAGTGCCCAGTATAGCTAGTATAGTGCCCCAGTATAGCTAGTATAGTGCCCCAGTATAGCTAGTATAGGGCCCCAGTGTGTCCCAGTTTAGCTAGTATAGTGCCCTGTATAGCTAGTATAGTGCCCAGTACAGTGCCCCAGTAAGGCTAGTACAGTGCCCAGTATAGGTAGGTAGTGCCCCCGCCTAAACACCCCCCCACCCCCCACCCGCGGCCGCCGCTATTACCTGAGCTGGCGCCGCATCTTCTATTATTCCCCTCTCCGCTCGTATAGTAATTCACAGCAGCACGCCCCACGGCGGCTGCTGTGATGAAGAAGCAGGAAGCCATAGAGAGAGAGCAGTTCCCGTAACTACAGGAAGCCGCTCTCTCTCTATGGCTTCCTGCTTCATCATCACAGCAGCCGCCGTGGGGCGCCCTGCTGTGAGTTACTATACTATACTATAATAGAAGATGCGGCGCCAGCTCAGGTGATAGCGGCGGGGCGGGGGGTACGGACCACAGGTGACTCGCAAGCAAGCTGACCCCCCAACTTTTGACCCCCTTTTTTTGGGGTCAAATATTCGGCTTGCTTGCGAGTATATACGGTAACTATTAATTTTTATTTACAGGCTTATAATTAGTGATGGACGCAAAACTGAAAAAATGCATCTTTATAAAATATTGGCACCATACATTGTACTAGGGAATTTTTTTAAACGCTGCAATAACCAGGACAATTGGGCAAATAAAATGTGCGGCTTTTATCTTATTATTCCAATTAAAATGCGTTTAGGATAAAATAATTCTTAGCGTACTGTACCTCCCAAAGGTGGCAAGAAAATCAAGATATCGATCATTTCGCTGTGATTAGTAGTGATTAAATTATTGGCGAAAGAAAGGGAGGAGCGCTGACAAGTGAAAATTTCTCTGGTCCACAAGGGGAAAAAACCCTCAGTGGTCAAGTGGTTAATTGGCTTTTCCCCGATTGGCCCTAGACTACGATACATACACTACATGATACATAGACATATGACTATGGCAGGGATCAGACTGAGTGCCCCTCTGAGAGACAGTTATTTGAAAAAACTATATCCTCTGTACAGCGCTGCGGTAGATGTCTGCGTTATATAAATAATAATACTGGGGATAACAAAAGTTTGCTTTCTTAAAACAGAAAGAATTTGCGATAATTCAGGTTGGAGTGAGCTTGAGATTACTCCCAAGGCATCACTGCTGAATATATGCAAATTAACCATAGTTGCCCTTAGAAGCTAAACACACCTCCAGAACCGCTGGAATGCAATTATGTGTCAACTTGTTAATTTGTACAGAGCCATAATAATCCAACATGCATACAGACTGTTTCGGATTGTTTGATCCTCATCAGTGCATGGCATGGATTAATTTGGATCTATGGAGTAGGGCTTGTAACACCGAGAGGTACAGACTAACCAACAAGCTCATGGTGAACCAGAACTCATTGGAGTGTGTGAGAGGCTACAATAGTCCTAAAAGCCCCCTTACTAAAATACTAAGGATAACAAAAGTTTGCTTTCTTAAAGCAGAAAGAATTTGCGATAATTCCGGTTGGAGTGAGCTTGAAATGTCTCCCAGTGCAACACTGCTGAATATATGCAAATTATAATAGTGTAATAATAGTGGATAGCACCCCTCACCTTGCAGTACAGGGGTCCCATGTTCAAAAGCTAGGACACCACTTGGCCAAACAATGACCAAGGGCATTGTTGTCCCCACTCACAGGGCAGAATGATAACTCAGAACTTTAGAAGCCAACAATTAATAAACTTGACAACTACAGTTTTATATTTCATCTTCAAGCATCTTGCATTTCCAAGTCTTCATCTGTTATCAGCATTAAGTGTCTTTTTGCCTTATAGGGGTCTGAAAGAATAATTTCATCAAGGTTTCCCAGTGTTTGATCTACTACCTGGCCGACACCTCTGTATGTCTGACACCTATGTAAAGCTTGGTGTAATTGCCTTCTTAAAACAGAAGGAAATTTGCAATAATTCAGTTATAAGTGAACATTTGTGGTTACCCACAATGCACTACTACTAAATATGCAAATTATCCCTTTCAGAAGACAATTACACCAAGCTTAACTTTTTTAGTAGGAGGGCTTTTTGGTTCCTTTTATCCCCCTATACATTCCTAGTAGTTTGGGTCACCCTGAGCTGCTTGGTTACTCTGTGACACCTATGTATAATGGGTGTGAAATTTACTCAATAAATCCATTGTCTTTAGCTTGTGAAGTATTGTTGGAACTGAGAATCAAGAGTCCTAAAGGGTGGTTCCGAAAATTCAGCAACTTCTCCTGGAGACCAGTGTTATCCTCCTTGCCGGTTTTCCCGACCTGAGCTCGGGGTAGAAAAAAGAAGCTATTAGCGGTGGTCCCGAGCTCAGGTCGGGGTAGGGAGTGCAGCACTTTACCTGAAGTTGTGGAGTCCCGCACGCGATCTCGCTGCGCAGCGGGACTCCAGCCTCTCTTCCCGGCAGTGTGGGGTCTTTCCCTGGCCGCCGGGATCCCCATGTCCCCGCTATTCTTCCGGGGACCCGGCAGCCAGTTGGAGCAGCGCAGCCGTGGTGGTGGCAGCAGAGCGGTGGTAGCAGCGTGACGTCATCGGGGGCGGGGCTAATATTGAAAACGAACTTCTCTATATTAGAGAAATATAGAGAAGTTCGTTTATATGTATATTAGCGCCATCTTGTGGGCAAAGAGAAAACTGCAGCACAGGAGCCCAGAATGGTAATTTTTTTTTATTTTGCTGCAGATCTCCCTGCCAGAATGATTTTTTTCAGGTTTTAGGGTCTGAAAGAGTGGAAAAAAATTGCACTGCTTTTAGACCCTAAAATCTGGAAAGAATCAGAACGGCAAGGAGGTTAAGACTGACTGTGTGCAGTAGCCTAATTCCCAGCCTGAAGATGATGCAGGGTAGACCTGTTGACTTCACACCAAGTCCTTTGTTTTAAATGGCATAATTTGAACAAGAGATTGATTATGTAACCAGATCATTAATTAATAAATAAAGGAATGTGCAGCACTATTACAACTGAAATGCGTTGCAGTACATTAAGTTCATAAAGATTTTTTTTTCTTACTTACCTGGATTTAGACTTTTAAGTGAACCCGGGGTGAAAATAAACTGCTGAGGTAGACAAATTACTTTTTAGATATCCCAGTTTTATTTTATGTTTAAGACTTAAAAAGTATATTTAATGTTTGATTGTCTCTCCTCAATGACACAGTCTTTCAAGTGTCCCACAGCTAAAATATATGAAAGATTGACATTTTTATCTATTCCCTGCATTTAGAAGCTGTCTTCTTTCAGGAAAGAGTTTTATGGCTGTATTTCCTGATCAATGAGGGTTATGCTATAGTGCAAACTTTCACTTGCATACCTTAATGTTAACGCTTTTAGGCAGAAATAGAAACAAAGGAACACAGCCTAGGTATTTGCTAGCTTGGCACTATACATACACATTTTTATGTGACATCACCTCTGGTACAGTTTAACCTGCTGGGCGGTCTGGACGAGCTCAGCTCGTCCAGTACCGCCGGAGCCTGCCGCTCAGGCCCTGCTGGGCCGATTTGGCTCAAATAAAAAGCAGCACACGCAGCCGGCACTTTGCCAGCCGCGTGTGCTGCCTGATCGCCGCCGCTCTGCGGCGATCCGCCGCGAGCAGCGGCGAAAGAGGTTCCCCCCAGCCGCCTGAGCCCAGCGTAGCCGGAACAAAAAGTTCCGGCCAGCGCTAACAGCTGGATCGGAGGCGGCTGACGTCAGGACGTCGGCTGACGTCCATGACGTCACTCCGCTCGTCGCTATGGCGACGATGTAAGCAAAACAAGGAAGGCTGCTCATTGCGGCCTTCATTGTTTATTCTGGGCGCCGGAGGCGATCGGAAGAACGCCTCCGGAGCGCCCTCTAGTGGGCTTTCATGCAGCCAACTTTCAGTTGGCTGCATGAAATAGTTTTTTTTTTTATTAAAAAAAAAACCCTCCCGCAGCCTCCCTGGCGATCTTAATAGAACGCCAGGCAGGTTTTAAAGATCTTCTGGGTTCCTCCTGGACACTTGGCCAAAGTTTCCAAGGAAGGAGTTTAGCTGCATAATCCTCATTTAACGTGAAATGGTAACATTTGGTTTTGGGCTCTGTTGACTAATCTTTTCAATTGCATATTTAGACCTCTGGCAGGGGTGGACTTCATGTTATCAAGTGGAGATTTCTATCCCCATCTGCTTGCCTTGCTAAATACATCACTCTTCTTGTTAGGTCATTTCGCTGTAGTTTACAAACCACAGCACTGCTAAGCCAATAAATGCCATTCTCCTGCTGTCTGTTTGATGAATGAACCAGGGCTTGGCAGGCATGATCCTCGGTATACAGGCCCGTATTGGCCTAATGCACTCTACTAGCACACGCAAACACTCTCTTCTAAACTGTTTATTCAAGGCTTGTCCTTTAAAACATGGAGCCTACTTTACCTCCCCCCATTCCCAGGAGTCCATTTACCTAAGTATCTGCCATGCTGGGGGTTTAGCCATAACAACTCCTGGCTGTTTGTCTTGCTGGGCCTGTTAAAATAAAGTTTGTCTGGCATTAGCCACAAATGGTTGGGTGATCCCCCAGTAGGACACATATAGGCCCCACATCTGTGTGTTTCTGATAACCTCCCGTCACCTGGACCCAGAGCAAGACAAAGATTGTTCGCTCTAAGTGGGGTCTGTGATAGGTTCTTGTTTAGGGTTAGCTGAATCTACGTAATCTCAACAAGGGAAGGTCAAATCTGTTTGTTATTCTCCGTAAAAGCAATCATCAGGATCTCCTGAAAGGTCCTTAGTTCCTTGAAAATGCTGAGAAGGGGTTGTCTTCACAAAATAACCTCACAATTAAAGCTCAAGTCTATGAAAATAAAATGCATTATCATTAAAACCACAACATTTAGTTTTGGTTTAGAGATAAAGAAATACCCAAATAGCTCATGGTGACCCAGAACTACTAGGAGAATATAAGGGGCTAAAAGAGACCGAAAAGTCCTTCTTGGTTTCCCATGATGCATCACTCCCAAGTATGGAAAACCATCTCTTTATGCCCCTAAAGCCAAGCACACTTCCAGAACCGCTGGTGTATAGTGAGCCTATAGCTCATAAATTTTACAGAGCCACATCAACCCAACATGATACAGACAGCCTGTTTTGGACTTTTTGGCCCTCATCAGTGCCTGGTATGGATTGATATGGCTCTATGGGATAGGGTTTGGACCAGTACTAAGGAATACCCAGATAGCTCATGGTGAACCAGAACCACTAGGAAAGTATAAGGGGCTAAAAGAAATAAACAGCTTTTGGGTTTTGAGGGCCGTTTCACAAAGGTGGTAAATGCAGTTACACCTCCACCATCTATGACGTTCTTTGTCATGGCGGTCACTGCTCCTTCAAGCAGGTAGGGATCACAACATGGGAATTGGTTGCAGGTGAAACCTAGCCACTCTGACATATAATTTGGGCAGGTCCATGGTTGTCAAACAGCAAAGTGTCACATGTCAAATAAAAATTTTAGAAATTGAACCATTTGGGTAAATTCATTGTTTTATGCTGGGTGTGCTTGAAAATCTCCAGGCTTGGAGCATGACAGACAGGCTGTGGGAGAGCGCTCCAAAGGAAAGGTGACGCTCGTGAGAAGTCCTGGATGAGGGATGAAACCATAAAAATCCAAATAGGAAGCATCAGCATTTGACTGGCTCAATTCCAATCTGTGTGCCATTGACAAGATTTGCAATTCCCTGACCTTCCATGGTGCAATTAATGTAATGAGGTGGTGAGCTAACTTGGAAAAGGAGGCTTACTGTCTCAGCAGAGTTACGCGAGATGGGACCTGCAGGCCAATGAAAGACCAGCCTTCAGAGGGGAGGGATGGGGTATACAGCTTGGACAACTTGCATGAAAGCCGTAAGTATTAGCATCTCGGTGATCGCATGTATAGGTTAAGCCAGCTCAGGCTCCTCCCTCAGTTCAAAAGGTAAACTTAGAAAGGTTCTCTGACCTGCTCTTTCATCAGCTATGCTAGATGTCATTCAGTGTCGGAGAACTTCCCTAGTTGATGTCTGCAGCACTTTTCAGATAACTTGCTGGATCTCATTAACTCAATTACAATAAAATTACATTTCAGCCCGGCTATAATAAAATCTGTGCCGTCACACTGCTGCGACTGGAAATACAACTGAAATAAAAACCTCCAGGTTGCTGCAGGTCTGTTATTTATCAAGGACCCACACAGCGCACAAAAAAACTATGTGTTGCTGCTTTATGAGTTGGCTTCCATCTCCGGCTACCAAAACCAGCCGCCGTACGGCTACAAATATGACCCATAATTCTCTGTTCATTTAACACCTCTGAATGCCACAGTCTGATAATAAAATCTATATAGAAAATACTTGTTAAGCAAACACAAATTCTTTCATAATAAGCACGCAAGGCTTCCCCTAGAGCCACGTCCAGCAATAAACAGCCTATTATTCCAAAACGGCTAAAATAAACAGATTTCCCAAGCAAAAAAAGAAAAAATCAATTTTCCAGCGTTTATATTGGACCATTGTGTGGAAAGGCGGTAATAGAGATTTGTGTGCTAAACATGATTATTATTTAAATGAAGGTATTATCGTGGAAGAATTGCCCATTTGCATTAGCTCCGTTAGTTTTCCACTGGTATTTATTACCGGAGATATCTACAGGGCCGTATTCCTGACGCTTTATCTGACTTACACAATAGATTATCCACCGCAAAATCATCTTATTTTGGCAAGCGCTACACCTGAAGGGTGGGTCATTTTTTATTTATTGATTAACAACTTCGGCTTTGCATGGGTGTGAATGGGATTAGCTGCGTTTTAATGTAATGGGTAGTAAAATGTCTCTACAGAGGAACTGCAGTGAAAATATCGCAATGAATAAAATTGATTATATTTTTGTTACAATATTACGTTATAAATGATTTGGTCAGTGTTTGCCCATTGTAAAATCTTTCCTCTCCCAGATTTTCATTCTGAAATGTATCACGGGTGGTGACATCTTTAGTGCTGTCAGGTGCACCTCTGCGGAATGTTTGCATAATCAGTGTTCCGAAGCCAGTAGAAACGTAGAATGCGCTGGGAAGAGAATCTCACATAACTAAACAGCTTAGGCTGTGACATTCATTCAAAAGTAAAAGAACTCTATAGTGAGATCGCTGCCTGTCGTCATGATGGCAGACGGCGATCTCACCAGATGGATCCAGAGCCTCTAAGGACTGGAAGGAGAAGAAGAATGGCTGCCGGTGCCTGGATTGCAGGGGAGGTGAGTTGAAACACCCGCTGCATTTCCTGGGGACTACCCTGAGTCGGGCTCGGGGTTACAGCTCCTGCCTACTTTTTTCCACCCGGAGCCTGTCTCTGGGTTACTGCCAGTGAGGTTATGGACAAGGCGAGAGTTCTGTCCACTACTCCACTCTACCGCCTAAAACATAGGTAACCGATGGTGTCAGTATGTGCCTTTATTATTAATATTTATGGTATTTATAAAGCACCAACCAATTATGCAGCACTAAACAGTAGATACTGTAAATAGGGAGACTGATAACATGGTACAAGATCATGCAATGGAGTTTAGGTTTTAGAGACCACATAGTTCAAGTCCAAGACAGTTTGCAAGAAGGGTACCCCGATGAAGGGAGTGCATGATCAAGTTGAATACACTACTGGAGAGCACCCTGCCAGTGGCTTACAATCTACAGAGAGGGGTTAGGGACACACAAGGTGCGGGTTGCATACCCAGCTAGGGCATTGTTGCGGGTGGATAGGCAATCTTGAAGAGGTGCATTTTGAGGGCTTGTTTGAAGGTGTTGAAGGATGCAGCGAGCCTCATGGGTAGTGGAAGGAAGTTCCAGAGAGTGGGGGCAGCCCTTGGGAAGTCCTGCAGTCTTTAAGGACAGTTACCTCATGGCAGTTGAACCCATGAAGGTTTATGTAGGATGCTTTAGAGTGGAATAAGCTGTTGGGCTTGATGGCCTGTGCAAATCTTCAAGGAGATTTTGGGGCATCTCCAACATCTTCCTCAATGTGCATCTGTATAGAGTAACTTCTGAATTTTAGAGCTGCCTACTATAGTCTATCAGGACCTTGTATAGAATAGTAGGACTTGAGTATGTAGGAGGCCATCGTCTGTCCAGCCATATTATTGGGTTTTGTGGCTGGAGTGCAGCCATCTTGGCACAAGACATATTCAGGGCTGTCCGTGGTCTGTTTTCAGCCTCCTGAGTAGAGAACATTCCTTCGCTCTTAATTCCTTCTGTGCTTTTTTTTTTTTTTCTGCTGAGACATATTGTTGTCCCCCGTAGACTCGAATTTGCTGAGAACAAGCAAGACGTGCAGATTAATATCCACCATATGAGGAGGATTGTGGAATAATTCCACAGATGACGATTCCAATTATTTACTTGCAGAGCGGTCTTGGATGGATAAATCATTCTCCGCACTGTGTAAAACACCTGTTTTTCTCCTCAGGGAGCTCTCATAAAACTCATTGAGTCTTGGCAGATTTCTTTACAAACAAGCCTGACCTTCCTGTCTATTTCCTGAAGTGTTCGTAGCTTTTCTGACCGGCAAGAAAAGCCCTCTGGCCTTGTAGCTGGCTGCTTTGCCTCTTTGAGCGCTTTCTGCAAGTTTCTCCTCAGCCCCCTTTTCCAGCCACTTACAGCTCAGCACACTGCTAGTTATGGTGTAACGTCTAGGTGGCGCTAAGGTGTAACCCCACTCACAGAACTGGGACGGTGCAGCTTGCAATCCGGTAAAGGTACTCATTAATGGTACAATCTTACCATTTCTATGTAATATGAAAGGCTATCTAAAGTATCCTTATAACAGCCGGTTTCACCCATCCGTCTACGTTTGCAGGGACCCGTTTTCAAAACCTGAATGGAAGTCCGGATTTGCTGCATTTTCACGCAACGGATCTGGACCCTGATACACGCAAGGGTAGTGGCAGGCAATGGTAAAACGGATTTCCCTCAACACAGGCTAATTTTGACACAGAAACTGATCCATTTCTGTGTCACAGCCTGGGGGTGGGAGAGGGGGCCGCCATGTTGGAGGGTGATAGCAGACAGGAAGGGGGTGGCAGCAGTCAGCGGGAAGGGGGGACGTTCCTCCCCCTCCCCTGGGTCCCCCTCCTGCTACCCCTCCAGCTAGTATTGGAAAACTTGTTACAATAGCAGGGAGCCCAGGAGCTTACCTACTCCTTCGGGTCATGATCTGGTTCTTTTTAATGAATCGTTGAAAAGAGCCAAACTTCCCATCACTATGAGCCACTGCCTGCAATGCCGCCTTCTGAAGTATAGACGCGTAGTGATGGTAAGTTTGGCTCTTTTTAATTAATCAATTTATTCAAATGGATTCATTAAAAAGAACCGGATCGTCACCCCCATCCAGCCTGCTATACCCCTCCAGCATGGCGGCTGCCTCTCCCCCATGGCTGGGCATACGTGTCCACAGACTGGAAAGGTATGCTGCAAAAATATCATTTTTAGGAACAACGGGGGGGGGGGGGGGGGGGTTTAGAAAAACGAATCCGTGTAAAATGGATCCGATCTGCAACGGTCCAGTGTGGACCTAGCCTTGAAGTATATTCACTCAGCTTACCCTTTTGCTACATAGATTTAGTAAGATTTTACCATAAATTGTATCATCAATGGGCAACTTAAAGTGTACCCAGAAGTTTGGGACAAGAATCGCATCCTGTCCTGCAGGTACTTCCTGCTGCATAGGAAGTACGTCACTCGGAGTCCCAGGTTTCTTCATCGTATTCCCGTCATTTCACGCATGCGTGCTGCACAGCTGTCGCCAACTTGTTTAAATTTCCTGCATCGCCAATTGACTTACATTACTTCTTCCCCCCCTGCGTTGCCACGGATGTCCGCTGGTAATGCGCTTGTTGACTTTGCGCAGGATCAGCGGCGGATCAGGCACTTCCGGCGCAATGAGACGCTGTAAGTGTGCTAGGCCCCATGGCCTTGCCTTGCCATTGCGTTACCCTGCAGTAAAACAGGGTAACACAACACAGGTTTGTTTTCAAGGCAAGTGTTAAAGGGGTCTTAACCACTTGTCGACCGCGCACTCATAACGCGCGTCGGCAAAGTGGCAGCTGCAGGACCAGCGACACAGTTCTGCGTCGCCGGCTGCAGGCTAATTAATCAGGAAGCAGCCGCTCGCGCGAGCGGCTGCTTCCTGTCAATTCACTGCGGGGGGCTCCGTGAATAGCCTGCGGGCCGCCGATCGCGGCTCGCAGGCTAAATGTAAACACAAGCGGAAATAATCCGCTTTGTTTACATTCGTACAACGCTGCTAACAGTAGCAGCGTTGTACCAGATTAGCGATCCCCGGCCAATCAGCGGCCAGGGATCGCTGTCACATGACAGGCAGGAGCCTGTTAGAGGCTGCACAGGACAGATCCGTTCCTGTGCAGCCTCTGATCTCCGGGGAAGGGAAGGAGGGGGGGAATGTCGCCGCGGAGGGGGGCTTTGAGGTGCCCCCCCGCAAACCTCAGGCAGGCAGGAGCGATCAGACCCCCCCTGCACATCATCCCCATAGGGGGGAAAAAAGGGGGGCGATCTGGTCGCTCTGCCTGCACTCTGATCTGTGCTGGGGGCTGCAGAGCCCTCCCAGCACAGATCACAGAATACAGCGCTGGTCCTTAAGGGGGGGGGGGGGGTAAAGCGTGGGTCCTCAAGTGGTTAAAGTACTGTAAGGGTTTAAAACAGAGAGTTAAACCTACCTTGGGCTTCTACTGCTCCCCTGCAGACATCCTGTGCCTGCGCCGACACAATCTAATCCCCCGGTCTTCCGCAGCGGTTCACTTCCAGTATTTGCGACTTTAATGTCGCAAAACACTGCGCCTGCGTTGCCCTGACCGTGCGTCCTCCTTTCCGCTGACATCACCGGGAGCTTCCGTCGCAGGAGCAGTAGGGTACAGCGCCTGCGCAGGAAACCCACGGTGATGTCAGTAGGAACAAGGCCACGCAGGCTCAGACATATTGTTGTCCCCCGTAGACTCGAATTTGCTGGTACTTTCAGGGAAATGTAATAACGCAAAGAGAAAATTTACCAGAACTTTATCTCAGTTTCTTTTTTTAATGAACAAACACTCTGCTCTGGGCTGCTCGGAGTTAAAGGTTAAAGCTCGTTGTTGTTGATATTACATCACACGGTTACTAGCAGGAAAGTAGTTGGAAAGATTGGAGAGAAGTTGTGTCACATGACCTCATTGTTCTCTGGCTTTTTTTTCTCTCTCTCTTTCTTAGAAACATGTTGCGGTTTTGGCCGCGCCAACACAGCGCTGCTCTGTATCCCACACAGTCACCAGCGTAATAGTTGTTTGCTTGCTGTGGTCAGCTAATTGAAAAAAGCTGGCACCGAGGTATCGCCGTTCCCCGGGGATTATTCCCGGATCAAATGGTGCATTGTTACCTCAGACACCCAGCGCCCCGCCGCTGACTTCATTAGGAAACTGTAATTTGGTGGCAGGTTGGAGGAGGCAGACAAGAGCCCGCTTGTTATCTGCCTGTGGCCAGGAGGACAGGACAGTGCCAGGTTCTCAGGCATGCGGGGCGTGTGGAATCTGCCTTTGCTTGTCACGTGTTGGGTGGGGGGGGGGGGGTGGCGGAGAGGATTCAAATTCTGATACAAGGTGACAAGTCGTGCCAAAGTGTGATTGTGTTCCATTGTGCCAGTGATTGGCTTTCTCTGCAGAGGTGTGCCAGCCTAGATGCACGGGAATGATGCACCCTGCTGGTATTTTTGTGTAACTCCAACATATTTCTCAGTGCTACACGCTGAAACAAACCACCTGGGTTTCTTGGGAGTGGATCACCACACAAAATTATGGTAGCTCACTACAAGTCAGACAGGTACCCCCTAGTACAGAGAACGCTGATATATTCATTCACTTCAGCCTCTGCACCAGAGGAGCTTACACTCTTTATGTCCTCACTACAGTCACACACACTTACGGTAATATTATACATTTATATAGCTCTGACATATTCCATGCTGCTGTAACAGAGATCACTGATCCATTCCCATCAGTCTCTGCACCAGAGGAGCTTACACTCTAATGTCCTTACCATAGTCAAACTCTATTATTATTTTATAGTTGTATAGCTCTGACACATTCCATGCTCCTGTACAGAGATCACTCATCCGTTTCCATCAGTCTCTGCACCAAAGGAGCTTACACTCTAATGTCCTCACTATAGTCACACACTATTATTATTTTATACCACTTCTTAGGCTGTGTGTGGGCTCTGCTGTGCTTATAGACTTGGTTCCACAGCTTCCCCAAGGTTCATATACTTTTCGATTTCAATTTTAACATGTAATCCACAGTTCATGGCATGTGTTGGGTTCTGTTACCCGCTTTTGTTTTGGGTTGGTTCGCGGGTAATGTGTTGCGGGTCGGTTGTGGGTAGAGCGTGCGGCAGGAAGTTGTTATAGTTACCTGGCTGGATCAGCTTCTCCCTGCCTCCATCGCAGCGGCTCTGCTCTCCCGACATCCTCTTCTGGCTTCCGTTCACATGATATGACATGTGATCGTCATGGGTGAGGTCTCTCTGGCTTCTTTTACACTGGGTGCCCCTCTAGCAACCAACTACTGAGGGACCCCCAGGTTACCTAATACTGGGGGGAGCCTCTGGCTACCTATCCTGGGGGCCTCCTAACACTAAAGGTTGCCTCTGGCTACCTATCCTGGGGACTATCTAATAGTGTGTGTGTGGGGGGGGCGCCTCTTAAGGCACCTTAATGAATCGGGCTCAATGTTATTATGTCTATGGTCACGCAGCAGTGTGATTTGGGTGCCAGCGATAGCTGGACCCTGAATTACTTCTCCCTCCAAGTTGCTATGGTTCGAAGGAAGAATAGTAATGTCATTCAGCTCGCCCTGTGCCAAAGTGACCGGGCAGCAAAACCCCATGTACGCGGCGCCTCTGACTACCTATACTGGGGGCTATCTAATACTGGGGGGAGGGGGGGCACCACTGCCTACCTATAATGGGGGTGACATCTGGCTACCTATCCTGGGGGCTATTTAATACTGGGAGGCACCACTGGCTACCTATAATGGGGGTCACATCTGGCTACCTAATACCGTTCACCTCTCTAACTGCCAACTACTAAGGGTTACCTAGGACTTCCTACACTGGGGCTACCTAATACTGGGGTGGCACCTCTGGCTACCTATAGTGTGGGTCACATCTGGCTACCTAATGCTGTGCACCACTCTAGCTGCCAACTACTGGGGGTTACCTGTGACTACCTATGCTGGGGGACTACCTAACACTGGGGCAGCACCTCTGGCTACCACTGTGCCAGAGTCTAGGGGGTGATTGAATTTTTATAAAGTCACCCTGAGTGCTAGCTAGCCTGGAAACTTCCCTGGCTCCATGCGGGCAGCAGCGGTACCTAGCCGGTGTAATGAAAGATTTTGCAACTTGCCATAGAGGACAGTGTATAACTGCGTAGGCGTGCCTTCTCTCTGTTAACACGTCTGTAATTTAATTGAGCTAGAAGGGGGAATGTTCCCTCCAGGGGGGTTATTGGTTGAGCAAGAAGGGGGGATTGTTCCCTCCAGGGGGGAGTGTTATTAGTTGAGCAGGAGGGGGGAGATTCTTCCCTCCGGGGGAGGGTGGGGGGGTGTTTATTAGTTGAGCAAGAGGGGAGATTGTTCCCTCTGGAGGGGGGGGGAGGTCTTTTTTGAGCAAGAGGGGGGGGGGGGGTTCTTCCCTCCGGGGGGTTAATAGTTAAGCAAGAGGGGGGGTTCTTCCCTCCAGGGGAGGTTGTTAGTTGAGCAAGAGGGGAGTGTTCTGTGTGAGAATAGGGTTTGATTGGTTTGTATTTTCTGATACAGATAGGTTGAAGTCAATGGTTAGGTTTCTAATAGCTATACCTATAAATAAGTGCAACCGGTTGAAAAATCTGATAAAGTTGCAAAAAATGTCACCACACCGAGCATGATTCGGCTTATCATTAGGAGCTCCTAACCTAATCATCTTATTATCAACAGTCTGAATATTTCCCCTAAGGCCCGGTTCACATTAGCGTTCCCTGTCCGGATTCGCCGGGCCGGATCCGGACCGTATACTGTACAAACGGAACATACGTTCCGCATAGCAATGCAAAGGCTATGCGGACGTTCACACATGTCCGTTTTGTACAGTACGGAGCCGGACGAGATCCAGACTCCGGACACTTTTCCAACATGCGCTATTTTTTGGGTCCCGATATCCGGCCCACGCACCCGGACCGGAGCCGGACCTGAGCCTAACAGCACCATCCGGAACACAGAAACCAATGGGAAACGGAAGGCACAAAACACACTGCCTACAAACACCGCACGTTCTACCCCACTTCCTATGCGTATCCAAGCGGCCATTTCGGATGGGGACACATGGGCCAAGCATGTCTGTAGTGGAGCAGCAGTGACAGACGTGCTGGAGCTGTTTGGCAGAATTTCGGAGGTGGAGGTGAGGCCTACAGCGGAGGAACCTGATTCTACAGGTGCACCAGGTGCACCTTCTGCTGACCCCAACATTTTTTTATTTAAATTTCACTACTTTTTGCCCACGGATCCGGATGGCAGCCTGATGCATGCCTGATGCAAACGGACCGGATCGGAACCATACGGTTCCGATCCGGATCAGGTCCTGATCCGATCAGGATCCGGTCCGTTTGCATGGCAAAACGCTAGTGTGAACGGGGCCTTATGCCAAGACATTTGTGCACAAAATTGCACTTCTAGCCTCCCATGCTTTATGTAAAGCTGACTGTCACTGTATTGTCTGTAGTAAGTCTATTTTCTGATGCTTCGTTAACGGAATCCATTCAGCAGAATCAGCCGCCCTTCAGAGAGTGTTCTCAGTGATACTATCCCACGGAGCTGCTTCCTGATTTCTGGGCCTCTTCACATGACTGCACTAATAGTACGGGGCCAGGAATCTGCCTCGTCATGTGTGAGAAAATAAAACAAGAACTGCTGCAGTTTCTCCATCCTCCTCTTACTCAGCAGATCTCTGGTGCCAGGCATAGGCTAAAGAACGGCTCCGCTGAGCATCATCTGCTGCAAACCGGCCACATGACCAGCCTGGAGTCCACTCAGAACAAAATGTAAATAAGAGGATCAATTCATTTGAGAAACCACAAAACCTGCAGTTTAATCCAAAATTCAATAGCAAAAAATTGCAAAAAACACTGTCAAAAAAGATACATTTTCCAAGGACAGAACATCTGTATATCAGAGGAGATCATACAATTAGTTGAAGAAAATACGGTGTGCTTTGTGTAAAGTTTTCAGGCATTGACACAAGTCTGTTTCGGGTCGAGTTAACCCTTTATCAGGCCTTTACAAAGCATAGATAAATCTCAAAGTAAGCCAAAAACAAGACTTAAGAGAAATATGGGGCATCTGAACTGGCCAGACGCACCACTGCACCTGTCCAGTGGGCGGTAACGAAACACCTGGGCAGCAAAATCGGAGAGCACGTTTTAGAACAAGCCTGAGCTTAGCCATGGCGAGTCCAACCACTGCTCTTTCCCAACCACAGTCCCTATAAAACTGCTAGAATTAAAATGATTAGTTGTGTGTATCTTTGAAAGATATGTCATTAAGTGTATAGGTTTATCCAAAGGAAAAATAAAGTATTTTCAACTTGGCACATTTTTCATTTAAAGGGCGACTTTGATAAAAATCATGACAATCTGCTACCCATTCATTTATTTATGTAAGTGCAACAGCTGAGGATCCTCAGTGTATCTCCTGTTGTAATTGCTTTCCATGTGGTCAGGCCAAAATCCAGTAGGCTGTTTGTTTGTCAGTTGTTTTGATTGTGTCCAAAGATTCTGATGCACAAATTCCTTTAGTAGTACTAGTACCCTTCCACAACACCCCCTTCCTCTTTACAGTCTTTCTCTTCTAGCAGGGATGTAACTATAAATCATGGGGCCCCCCAGCAAAACTTTGATGGGGCCCCAAAATGTTAGTGTAGCCACAAAAACACCTGATCTGAAGGATGCATCCCTCCCTCCCAAATTAGACTCTACAGTACATGCTACTTGCTCACTTAGAGTGACTGTGAGAGTTGGCACTTGTCAAACCACACACACACCCGCCACACGCGCGCACGCACGCACGCACGCACGCACGCACGCACACACACACACACACACACACACACACACACACACACACACACACACACACACCACCACCACCACACACACCACCCCACCACCCCACCCCACCACACACACACACACACCACACACCACCCACCACACCACACACACACCACACCACCCACCACACACACCACCCACCACACACACCACCCACCACACACACACACACCACACACACACACACACCACACCACACACATACCACACCACCCACCACACCACACACACACACACACCACACACACACACACACACACACACACACACACACACACACACACACACACACACCACCACCACACACACCACCCCACCACACCACACACACACACACACCACACACCACCCACCACACCACACACACACCACACCACCCACCACACACACCACCCACCACACACACACACACACCACACACACACACACACCACACCACACCACACACACACACACACACACCACACCACACACATACCACACCACCCACCACACCACACACACACCACACACACACACACACCACACCACACACATACCACACCACCCACCACACCACACACACACCACACACACACACACACCACACACACACATACCACACCACCCACCACACCACACACACACCACACACACACACACACCACACACACACACACACACACACACACACACACACCACCACCACCACACACACCACCCCACCACCCCACCCCACCACACACACACACACACCACACACCACCCACCACACCACACACACACCACACCACCCACCACACACACCACCCACCACACACACCACCCACCACACACACACACACCACACACACACACACACCACACCACACACATACCACACCACCCACCACACCACACACACACCACACACACACACACACCACACACACACACACACACACACACACACACACACACACACACACACACACACACACACACACACACCACCACCACACACACCACCCCACCACACCACACACACACACACACCACACACCACCCACCACACCACACACACACCACACCACCCACCACACACACCACCCACCACACACACACACACACCACACACACACACACACACACACCACACCACACACACACACACACCACACCACACACATACCACACCACCCACCACACCACACACACACCACACACACACACACACCACACCACACACATACCACACCACCCACCACACCACACACACACCACACACACACACACACCACACACACACATACCACACCACCCACCACACCACACACACACCACACACACACACACACCACACACACACACACCACACACAAACACACCTGTCTTTCTGAGGTTGCCACTTGTCACAGAGTGGATGGTAATGACCCAGCACAGAAGCCACCTGTCAGCCTCTGCTGCTCACTGTGATCAGCATACTGGCAGCTAGGGATGAGGGCACAGGTAGCGTGTG
Organism: Hyperolius riggenbachi; assembly: GCF_040937935.1. NCBI lineage: Eukaryota > Metazoa > Chordata > Amphibia > Anura > Hyperoliidae > Hyperolius > Hyperolius riggenbachi. Next base: position 63,353,515 of record NC_090655.1, read on the forward strand.
TATCTGCTATAGTTGTTTCTGGACACTGCTATGCCGATTGAAATGCACCTCCTTAACCCTCCCTAACCTCCGCATCTAAGATTGGTGCCTCTCTCACCTCTGCCTTGCTTCCAGTACGAGGGTTACAGAATGGCAACATCTGGTTGTTCAGAACACAATGTTATTCCGTGATATTGCTCCCCTATTCAAGGCCGGATTTATACTTTTTGTGCCCCTAAACCAAGTATGTTGTGGCTTCCCTTCCATGTGCAGCAACCCCCCTCTTATTACTCGTGTACCATGCATCTAGTGCAGCCCATCTTTCATGAGCAGCTCCCTTGGGCAGGAGTCTCCCTTTTCCCATGTGTTGCTCCCCATTTTCTGCCCCCTCTTTCCTATGTAGCAACTCCTCTTCCATATCCAGGTGTCCAAGGCCCGGGCCTTTGTGGCCTTTCCAGAAATCTGGTCATGCCCCTATTAGATCAGTCTGATCGATCACTCAGTCTTCAACAACAATATTTATCTGCAGCAATACTTGACCTTTATCTCTCTCAATTTGTTATATTTGGAAATCCCTTTAATAAGTATATATGGGGGAAAAACAACAATCACAGCAAAGCAGAAAAGGGAAGTACTCCCTGTCATGAGAGTGAGTTTCTCTTCTAGTAAGAAGGGAAATTCACACACAGAAGATGATTCGGCCCTTTCGGCTTCTCTTTGGCAGTTCAGCTTCCCGTATTTTGCTGGTTTTCCCATCGTCAACTATATATAGGCATATTGTGGTTGTATATGAGGTCAGTGGCTCTTAACCACATTACAAGGCCTGTTTAGAAATGTACGTTTTACGCTATTTGGAGAAACATGGCAATAAAGGGCACTGCCCAGCCTCAACATAAAAACCGGTGTCGGGTGAAATGAATAACACGGTTATTTATTATTATAGTATTTATATAGTGCTGACGTCTTCCGCAGCACTGTAAAGAGTATATTGTCTTGTCACTAACTGTCCCTCAGAGGGGCTCACAATCTAGTTGTCCCTACCATAGTCCTATGTCTATGTATGCATCGTGTAGTGTATGTAAAATCGCCTAGGGCCAATTTAGGGGGAAGCAAGCTAACTTATCTGTATGTTTTTTGGGATGTGGGAGGAAACTGGAGTGCCCGGAGGACAGACACGGGGAGAACATACAAGCTCTGTGCAGATAGTGGCTGGCTGGGATTTGAACTGGGGACCCAGCGCTGCAAGCTCATCTCATTACAATGGCAACTGTCAAGGAGTGGCTGCAAGTGAACAGTCAATTCTGAAGGTGATGTGTTGAAAGCCAGAAAAATAGGAGAGCCTAAAGGTGCATATACACCTTTAACAGATGTTGGCTGTCAGGGATCAAGACCTTTTCTCTTTGGGCAGTGACCTGAAAACTTGGCTCTCCAGCTGTGAATGAACTACAAGTCCCACAATGCATTTGCCTTTATGAATCAGGACTGTGGGTGTCAGACTCCTGCAGTGCATTGTGGTACTTGTAGTTCCTTGACAGCTGGAGAGCCAAGTTTGCAGATCACTGTCCTTGGGGGACATCGCTGGGCTGCACAGATGCGTGTCAGCTCTGTAACTGACGTTGTAACTGTGTTGCTATGCAGGGGGGCTATAGAGTGACAATGAATGGCGTGTTCGTGATGTCACACTGCAGGCAGGAGAGCATTGCGACCAATGGGATTAGCGGGGGATTGGTGTAGCTGGAGGTGAGTAGTTATCGGCTGCCTCAGATGACTTAAAGGAGTCATCAGGCAGTATTAAAGAAAATAAGTGCTACTTACCGGGGGCATCCTCCAGCCCCAAGCTCCCAGCACGTCCCGCGCCGCAGCTCTCCCCGCAGCCGTTCGCCGCAGCTCCGTCCCGGTCCCCGGCGATGCTGTCAGGGCGACCTCCAGGTCGGCCTGTACTGCGCCTGCGCGAGCGGAGCTGTCAAGCTTCGCCACGTGGGCCGGAGCGGACCACGCAGGCGCTGTAGTTCTGCGCCTGCGCAGTCCGCTCCGGCCCACGTTAGCTAGTTTCTTGATAAATATATATGCAGACTTGCTAATATATATTTAGCCATTAGTTATGCTCTCCTTATGTTGTTTGAAGATCTTTGGGCGATTTTATAGATTCCTTTTAGCCATTCCTGATTCTGTCCTGAATGCAGCATATCCTGTCCCAGAAGATCAGTACTTACATCAGTGCCCTTAAAGCGGACCTAAAATCAGAACTTCCTCTCTGCTCTAAAAGATACGCAAAAGCATAATAACCTTTAAACAAAAACATAATTTCTTTGCCACAGTTGATACAAATCCTGCAATAAATCTGCAGGACAGAATTCAGATTTTGAAATTTTAAGAAAAATCGGTCATAAGCAGTATATCAAGTCATAAATGGTATATTGGTTCGATGTTTTACGTTTTTAATCATGCCAAAACATTGATCAGATGTCTGTGGTAAAGAAAAAAAACAAAAACTGAATAGTGACTGTGGGCACCGGTAATCGATTTTATCCTGCAGATTCTATCCCTGTGTTCAATGCTTCAACATGGCCACAGATCCATAGTCAGCTGGTCATTCACATTGGCAAACCAGCATGTCCCAACGGGCAGAGCCGGATCATCCACAAGGCAAACCCGGACAGTTGCCTGGAGAGAGTCTAGGGGCCTGGGGGATGCTAGCCACCTCTAAATCTAATTTAAAAAGCCAGGTGATCATCAGTGGTGGGCAAGAGCTGCTATCTTGCCTAGAGCCCCATCATAATTCATTTCTGCCAACAGGAAATGTGGGTTTGCAAACACAGTGGGGACAGCAAACTCCATCCTTATTGGCCAGCAGTCATCATGTGGCTAACCCATGCCGAGGTGAATTCCACCACTCATTTTTTGAACTATAAAAACAAACTTGAGATTTAATGCTCTTAAAGTTGAGTTCTTCCACCCCAGGGCCTGTTGTCAAACTTCTGGCTGCATGCTGGGCTGCTTTCACCATAAGGGCCTCCGCACTTGTGGAAGGCAGATACGGTAAGCGCAGCTCTTTGCAAAATGTTGCAGCAACGCATCAATAATGGCGCACTGGCGGATCGAAAACATTTGAGACGGGCAGGTTTTGGCGAATCGCCAGCGTAGCAGATTTACGATGGTTCTCTGATATCTAATTGTTATTAAGCAGACCTGTCATTTCAGCGAGAGCAGCTTAGATTGTCAGTTTAAGCACCAGGTGTTCTCACCCGTGTAATCCTCGTAAAAACCTCCTCCCATCTCTGGAAGATCCAAAAGAAAACGCAGCCAAAAAGTATATTAGTAAGATGAACTGCTGCTGCTCTTTTTTTTTTTTGTCCTAATTCCACCGTGTATCTGACTCTGTACATCTGCGTGTCAAGGATTTGTCTTTCACACAAGGAACATTGTCACTGAGGAACAATCCCTCGGCGGAATAATTGAGCTATTTTAAAACCCGAGGAAGCTGTTAGATTCATTTCCTGTCCGCTGTGAGGGGGGCTCTGCCTGAAATCATTTGCCAGAAATACACTCTCCTAAATATCTTCATTTTGCCAAAAAATTACACTATAAATGTGAACTAAAATTAGTGTTGCCTCGTTTCCATTTAGCTAAATAGAAAAACACCCTCAGAGTACTCTTAATTTAAAAACATCTCACTAGAAGTGTCAAACCTATTTGAACCCACCTGTCTGCGTCATTGGACAGACTCCTCCTCTTCCTGGCTCTACAGGAGCTTATGAGGTCCTACAACACAGGTCAACCACCACAGGTGCTCCTCCAGAGCCAGGAGAAGGTGGAGGAGAAAGCAGCTTTCATGTGACCATCATGTCAAAATGTAAACTTACTTTATGGTATTACACAGTTAGCATTGGAATGGTTCGAGTTCATTTTGCCTTAAAGCAGTTTTAAACTCTGACAAACTATTCAATATAAATGTTTTCCTACTTTTTATAACCCATACAATTATCATATTTGCTTTTGTGCACAAGTATTATTATTCATTTAGAAATGGTACGCTCCCAAAGTTCAGTTTATTTACTTTGAAAGCTGCTGGTGCATTTTATTCATAACGGTTGTATTTCTATTGTAAATGCGGCCAGTAATGATTTCTGAGCAATGTTTCAGTTCAGGACTCATTAGCAGAAGTTTCTGCACAGTCAGATAATGTTTACTTAATTGTATCAAGTGAAGAATGTAAACCTAAGATAAGGTTATCACCAGTTTGGATGTGGCTGCCCATGCAGGAGAAAAAGTCAGCCCTGTGATGTAACCCTTTGAATGCTGTTTTACTAAATAATAAAAAAAAGTGTTAGTATATTATATGCTGTAAATAACCTTTTAGAGCAAAGAAGAAATGCTGGGTTTCATTCCACTTTAACCTCCCTGGCGGTTTATTTATTTTGCCAGGGAGGCTGCAATGGGGTTTTTTTTAAATAAAAAAAAAAATATTTCATGCAGCCAACTGAAAGTTGGCTGCATGAAAGCCCACTAGAGGGCGCTCCGGAAGCGTACTTTCGATCGCCTCCGGCAATCGAAAGTAACAAGATAGGCCGCAATGAGCGACGAGCGGAGTGACGTCATGGATGTCAGTCGACGTCCTGACGTCAGAGCCGCCCGATCCAGCCCCTAGCGCCGGCCGGAACTGTTTGTTCCGGCTGCGCTGGGCTCGGGCGGCTGGGGGGACCCTCTTTCGCCGCTGCACGCATGGCGATCGGGCAGCACACGCGGCTGGCAAAGTGCCGGCTGCGTGTGCTGCTTTTTTCAGAATGAAAATCGGCCCAGCAGGGCCTGAGCGGCGACCTCCGGCGGCATACCCTGAGCTCAGCTCGGGATTACCGCCAAGGAGGTTAACCCAGAGTTTAGGCTGTAAAACATAGGTTGCTATTAGGTTGCCAAGTAAAAACACATAAACCCCCTCAGGCCTCTTGCACACTAAATGCGATTCCGATCTCGATTTTTTTTTTTGTTTCAATCGTTTTTATTGAAAGATTTTTTGTAAAAATGGAAGAACAGTTTTCCAGCATAGTTTTGCATTTACAGTAACTAGCAAGTACAATACAATCATATTATAATGAACATACAGTATTTAACTCAAACAGTTATATGACACTACGTGTCACATTAATAAACATGACTGAAAGATTAAATGGGAATTCCTGAAAGTCAAGATATAGTCAGGAAAAGTTCATAAAACTCTATCCTACAGGATGTCCAACATCCGTCCCGATCTCGATTTTTTAATCAATTTTCACATGCAATTCCGATTTTTAATCAGTACTGCATGCTGCAATTTTTCAGCGTTTTTCTTTTGATAGCATCCAGGGAAAGTCGGAATCGGAAACGCAAATCGGATTTGCAGTGTGCAGGGAGCCTCAATCATTTCACTTTTTCTTTAGGAGATCATTTTTAATCTTCTGTTTAAAATAACTTTTCATCACTCTTCTTTTGAAAATGTACCAAAAGTATGTGAAAAAGTGCTGTCAAAATTATTTTGTTATAAGTATTGTATTGCTTGCTGGTGGCTTAACAGGCATCGGGCATTTTATTGCTCAGGTGTGAAAATATCACCCAGGAGAAAACTTAGGAGAAAACGTAAATTGAATAAGGGCCAAAGTATCTCTGTAGCATAGATCATAAAGTGAAGATGACTCTGCATTAAACTAAAGTTATGCAATTTGAGTATTCAGTGTAAAGGTGGCCACACACCATACAATAAAATGATCCAATTTCACGGCAATTCGATAAACATGATCCGATCTCCTGAAAAAATCAAAAGCTTTTTTTCATTCGACTGAAAAATCCGATTGTATTTCCCGTTTATATTTTTGCTGGAAATTTTTCTTACATTTTTCTAAAGATTGTATGGTGTGTGTTAGATTGTCAGTTTATTAATATACACACCCAAGCAATTTTCTCAGAGTTTCCAATCATTTTTATCATAATTGGGGAAAAATCGAACGTGTGTGTGTGTGGTACATTGGTCATATTTCTGAAATGTTACAATCAGTCAGAAAAATTGATTGCAATTCTTGAATTGAACAGATATTTTAAAAAAAATTGTACGGTGTGTGGCCACTTTTGTTACTTTTCGGGTGCTTGTGGACTTGGTGTGTTGCGATCGTTAACGATTGCATCGCACTCCGCCCGAGAAGACGCACTGCAGGTTATAGCTGCAGCACGGCTGAATCAGTGAGGCATACTTTGCATTGAAAGTATGCCTCATTTCTGGACTACGCACACATGTTGCACGGTAACGCACTACATGGAGTGCACTACCCGGCCGGGAACCCGACGCACCGCGATCACTGTGATAGCTCCATAGGGCTATCGCTGCCCCTGTGACAGGATGCAGAGTTTTGGTGCGACACAACACATTGAGCATTAAAGGGGCCTGAGTAAGAACTGCATGAAAAATGATTTTCATTCCACTACGAGAGTCAGGAAAAATGTTACCGTACTGCATGTCAATTACTGACAGACTGCATAGCATCAGATGGAAGCGCCACCATGCAGTTACATTATACAGAGTTCAGTGGTCAAACAAGCTTTTGCTGCTTAGTAACCATGTGGTTTAACCTTCCTTGTGAACCCTAGCCTTAGTGTAAATACACTGACACTTTAAAGTGGACCTGAACTCTTGCATAGGACACAAGGAAAACATATAGAAATTCACCCTGTGTATTTTTAGAGAGAAGAGCCTGTCTAATTCCCCCTCATCTGTAAGTTATCACTAGTGTAATTTGATCTCTCAGCTGTGTCAGCTGACTGCCTTGACAGAGCAGCTAATTTATGAACACAGGATGTTAACGCCATGTCTGCTTCTATGAAAGCAGGAAGTAGACACACTGCAGATTTATTGCAGGATTTCTGTAAGCTGTAACAACAAAATGTTTTTTTCTGTAACGGTTATTATGCTGTTGCTTATCTTTTGGAAAGGAAGTTCTGAGTTCAGGTCCGCTTTAAGGAGTCCATATTGCGCTCTCATCCAGAACAATATGTAGCTACAAAAGTCAGGACCCCTCCCGGAATTGTGCTGAAGGCTTGCGGTGCACTTTTCTATTTCAGAAGCAAAACTCCCTTCCTTCTCATAAATTTCAACACCAAACTTTCCACATTTCAGTTCATTTAACCCGAAATGGGGGCTTTACGAGTGTGGCACCCCGCGCAGCATGCGGCCAGTTATTTTTTTTATGAAATAGTAAAAAGAACACAAGGAAGCTTTGTGCCTGCTTATTGAGCCCGTTTTACTTGTACCATTCCTACGCAAAGTGTGAGTTATTTTCATGCGAATCCATCACGAGACAAATGAAAACACGCTCCGGGCTTTTATGTTTTTTATGATATAAACCCGCCGGACACCTGTACACCACCACGGCTCATTACCCCGCCGCTCACCCCTGACGCTCTGCACGGCTGCCGTTTTGGGGGAGACGAGAATTTCACACATTCTACAATTTTCAATGGCAGGAAGTTCGCAAGCCACACGCATTCTGATTTCTGGTCATCATTAAGGCCAAACTCTGGGTGGACATTTGGTTAAAAAAAAATGCATTTTTCCCCAAAAAGAAGAATCATTTGTTTATATAGAGTTGGTGAATGTGCACAGTTTTGTGTTTATATCATCTCCAAGTATATAGCGAGTTCTGAATTCACCTTTCATAGCAAACCTGTGATCCAATGCTGGGACCCTCTGCAAGTTTGGGTGGATTATGTGCAATCCTTTCGATTTTAAAATTGTAAATACATATAATCGTTATTGGGAAATTTTATGTGGAATTTTCCAAAAGTAAAATCAGCACATTACAGTCATCACTAGGACAGAAGGAGACACAAGGGGGGCAGAGGTGCCGCAGAGGGGGACACTGAGGGAACAGAGGTGACACGGGGGGTACAGAGGGACACAGTGGAGGCAGAGGTGGCACAGAGGGGGACACTGAGGGAACAGAGGTGACAAGGGGGGGGGGGGGTACAGAGGGACACAGTGGAGGCAGAGGTGGCACAGAGGGGGACACTGAGGGAACAGAGGTGACACGGGGGGGGGGTACAGAGGGACACAGTGGAGGCATAGGTGGCACAGAGGGGGACACTGAGGGAACAGAGGTGACACGGGGGGGGGGGTACAGAGGGACACAGTGGAGGCAGAGGTGGCACAGAGGGGGACACTGAGGGAACAGAGGTGACACGGGGCTTGGGGAGAGGGACACAGTAGAGGCAGAGGTGGCACAGAGGGGGACACTGAGGGAACAGAGGCCACAGAGGGAGGGACACAGTGGAGGCAGAGGTGGCACAGAGGGGGACACTGAGGGAGCAGAGGTGACACGGGGGGGGGGGGGACACAGTAGAGGCAGAGGTGGCACAGAGGGGGACACTGAGGGAACAGCGGCCACACGGGGGGAAGGGGTACAGAGGGACACAGTAGAGGCAGAGGTGGCACAGAGGGGGACACTGAGGGAACCAAGGCCACAGAGGGAGGGACACAGTGGAGGCGGAGGTGGCACAGAGGGGGACACTGAGGGAACAGAGGTGACACGGGGGGGGGGAGAGGGACACAGTAGAGGCAGAGGTGGCACAGAGGGGTACACTGAGGTAACAGAGGCCACACGGGGGGGGGGGTACAGAGGGACACAGTGGAGGCAGAGGTGGCACAGAGGGGGTCACAGAATAGGGAATAGGTACAGGGGACAGAGATGTCACAGTGTTCTGACTTAGGAACAGATATATAAGTCAAATACAATAAAATCAGATTTACTTACCTGGGGCTTCCTGCAGCCCCTAGAAGCCTACGTGTCCCTCGCCACAGCTCCGGTCCCATCCAGTGTCCTGGGGTCCCCTCCACAGTGGCTGCCGACCCAAGCTCAGAAGACACTGAGCTGGCCTGGTCAGCGGCTGCTACAGAGGGGACCGCAGGAGATTGACTGAGAGCGGAGCTGTGGCGAGGGACACGTAGGCTTCTAGGGGCTGGAGGAAACCCCAGGTAAGTAAATATATTATTGTATTTGCCTTATGTATCCTTTAGGAATGAACCTACAGTCCCTATCTTGTTCGCTAACCGGGAACCACCTGTATAGCATTGATTTGATGATGAATATATAGGTAATATTGATGTGATGGTAGCCGCAGTGTCTCTTCCTGTCTGGGTAGCTGCAGACCGGAGGCTGTTGCTCTGGCCTCTCTGGAGACACTTGGGGGCTAATTATAGAAGAGGACCGGTTTTATCATACAGTTACCTGATTACCTAGACTATATAAAGGTTTTATGCCATGTATGCAGGGCTGATATGAGCAGGTTGGTTAATCTGTAACTGGGGAACGCAGGAAGTGGTTTACCTGTTACAATAGGGTTAATCATTCCCCAGTTTATTCCACAGTAGTTACTTTATTGTAGATAACACGGGAAATGGACCTGGCAAGGTCACCCTGGGTAAGAGGTGACATCCCGTCTGTCACTCCTGGCCTAATTTACTAACAGTTCTTCATAAGTGACCCAGCAACCCTTGCCTGGATTTATTCAGATTTTGTCAGTTGTTAAGTAATAAAAATTTGTAAACGAGTCAAACTCGCCATGCTTTTTTGGTCTATTGGTTTTGTGTGATCGATGCTACATACACTTTATTATTATTATTTAGTATGTATATAGCACTAGCAAGGAAATGAACAGCGCTACTTAAAAACAGGCAAGTGCCTACCTGCAAAAGAGTGCAAGCCCCACTTGTGGGATATAATGCACACCGAGCATACACATGACCTGTCTACCACTGGAGGAGGATGTTAGTTTCCTGTAACAGCTTGCATGCAACCTATTAAGTACTCATCGATCCACCTTTTGCGCAATGTATATAGCACTGACATCTTTCGCAGTGCTTTACAGAGTACCGGTATATATAGTCTTGTCACCTTGAAGGAAAACTGAGGCTGGGGGATACAAAAAATGATACATACCTAGGGCTTCCTCCAGCCCCCTCAAGCTGATAGCTCCCTTGCCATCCTCCTGCGCCACCTGGATTCTCCGCTATTTGGTCAGGTAATTTTTCTAGTTGGGGCGTACTCATTTCCATTGCTGTAGATGGGAGTGCGATGGGGGAATTGCGCTGCTGGACTACGCATGCTCAGACTGGCCCCGACTAAAGAAATGACTGGGCCAAACAGCGGAGGAAACAGGCAGTGCAGGAGGACAGTGAGGGAGCTATCAGTTTGTGGTGGCTGGAGTATGTATGTATGTATAGGTATGTAGGAGTAGGTATGTATAATTTTTTCACATTCCCCCACCTCAGGTACACTTTAAGGGCTCGTTTCCACTATCGCGAATCCGCATGCGTCCAATGCATGCGGATTCGCACATGTAATGTAAGTGGATGGGCCTGTTTCCACTCTTGCGTTGGGGATGTGCGTTTTTTCAAGCGGTGAAAAAACGCACAAAAGAGCCAACGAATTCGCCTGCGAGTGGAATGCAGGCGAATCGCACACAATGTATTTAATAGTAAAAACGCATGCGTTTTTTACATGCGTTTTTACCCGCGATTTCGCGTGCGATTTCGCTCCTTTTTAATGTTATTTTGCCCTGGCAGTGTCATGGTTAATTTCGCATGGCACCCTGCCATGCGAAATCGCACGCGAAATCGCGGGTAAAAACGCATGCGGAAACACATCCGCATGCGTTTTTACAAGCGTCGGAATGCTTAGAAATCGCGTCGCAACAGTGGAAACGAGCCCTAAGGCCCATACCCATGCTGGTCTTAAATCTGCCATTGTGGCCACACACACGCTCGTAATAGTAGCCACCAAAAAGCACTTGTAGTGACACCCAGTTCTAACTACCCCTCAGTGGTGCTCACAATCTAATCCCTCCCTGTCATAGTCTATCTACCTACTATAGCCTACGGCCAATTATCGGGGAGGCCAATCAACTTTGGCATGTGAGAAGAAGCCAAATATTTTGGGGTCAAAATAATCCCCAGTGTAAATTCCATGTGCTGTAGCTTTTGAGGGGAGACATAGGTTAGTGCAAATTTACATCTCAGACGGGTTCTCCTAAGGTTCCCATATATCAGATGATGTTTGGGCAGATCGACCATGAGACAGATCTCTCTCTGATCAAATTTGATCAGAGAGAAATCTACTGCGTGCCAGAACTTCTATCAGAAGTCAACCTAGCACCGCCCCCCCAAGTGTAAAATGCCCCACCCACCCCTGCAATACCGCCCCCTCCGTTCTCCAGGGCCTCTGCTCTGTACATTCTCACCTGTTCCGCTGTGACGACTCACAGCGTCCACCACCGTCACCCCCATTACTAGTGTCTGTATCACGTGGCATATGTTCAACCTGATGCCACGTGGTATAGGCATTTGCAGTAAAGGGGGTGAAGGCGGAGGACGCTGGGAGTCATGCCAGTGGGGCAGGTGAGAGTATATAGAGCACGAGCACTTGGCGGGGACATCGGCTGGGGGTCCAGCGTGTATATCAGTCCTTGTGATATCAAACACCGTTACCTCATCGAGCACTTTTCACCAACAATTTCCAGCATGTCTGATTGAGGCAGTTGACCGATTTCGACCCAAAATCGATGTAATTATCGATCGGTCAGACGTTGTGGCATCAATTTTCTGATCTGATTCTATAAAATAATTGAATCAGATGCCAAAATCAGTGGATATATGGTAGGCCTGAAAGATTTTAGGAAAAAATTGAATTGAGCGATTTCTGTCTGAAATTGTGATTTCGATTCAATTCACGATTTCCTTCAAATCAAGCTTTGTTACCCCTCTGTGCCTGTTTGTTCCCCCCTTTCTCCCTGTCTCTCTTTGTGCCCCCTTTGCCTCTTTATGCCTCCTCTGGGTCTCTCTCTTGCCCCCTTTGTGTCTCTGTTCCCACTCTGTTTCTCTCTGTGCCCCCTATGTGTCTCTCTTTGTCTCCCAAGCTGCACCAGTTCTGGACATTCCAGCACGAGTCCAGTGATGCCCGTCTATCCACTTCGCCTCCTGCAGGCTCTAATGCACGGAATACTTTCTGTCTGTCATGTGACATACAGGAACCCAGAGTTTTGCCAACTACAAGAGCCGGCAGACGGAGATAGAGGACAGACAGCGTTGGACTTGTGCGGAAGGTATGTCCAACGCTGCAGCCGCACGCGCTCGGACTTGGGGAAGTTTGAAGCTAACTTCCCCATGTGGAAATGACGTGGTCACGATAATTGCCACTTTGACGATTCCGAAATTGTGATCTTGGTGATCACGCTTTCGGTTTAAATTTGATTTATCTTTCAGACCTAATATATGGCCACCTTTACAATAAACTAGATGTCCTTGAAGGATAAACAAGATGGCCACCCTCTGGCTAAGAAGGGATCCATGCTTGCTGTAGGTGCACTGGTTGTTTGTCTAGCGATAGCCATCTCAATTTCTTAATTACCACAGTTATGTCCACACACCTTATAGGTGTCCACAGTCTACCATAATGTGTAAATGTGTAAAGTTTCACTGCTGCTGTGCGGAGGCCAGATAAGGCACAGATATGGTATGGATATGTATACAGGGCACAACAGTTGCAGGTGTGTCTTATCTTCACCACATGTCAACACCATTGTTTATAAGTGATTCATTAAGGGTTTATTATCCGCTTGCAAAAAAGCTTTTTCCTTCAGTGCTGTAATGGGGTTGTCACTAAATACCTGACAGTCTCCCTCCCCATGGCCTGTGTAATTTATAGCATGCGGGTGCTGGGTGGTCTGCCCATCTCTACCGCTCTCCAAACTGCAGAGGACTAGCAAAAGCTCAACTACAGTCCATTTTTAGTGTTAGGTGAGATCTATTTTCATTCTTCTGTAATACTAAGTTGGTAGCATGCAAGAGGTTTATGTAAAGGTGTGTACACAATCTAGTCTAAGGCCCGAGCTGCAAGGCCTGTACTCACCGGAAGATGGATGAGTGGAACCCACAGTGACGTGACCTGAAGAACGGGCGTTCTCCAATCCATCTTTCGGCACTCAAAGGGTGGAAACGAGAGTTCAAATGATTGCGTCACTTTTGCACGGGAGTCATCAGGGATCTTAAAGATCAGAACTGCCGTGACTGTTGTAATCGCCGCATGTCACAAAACATTGTTAGTTTTATCGCGCACAGATACTCGCTTCAAAAAATGGTGGAAACGATCCCTCATCGCGCAAAAAAATTGCTGGTCGCTGGAAAAATCCTGATGTAGGTACCTATCTTTAGGCTAGTGTACATATACTGGTATATGTACATATAGGATGTTAACCCTGTGTTTGCTTCCAGCAGTAGACACGCTGCAGATTTATTGCAGTTGTGTGAGCTGCAACAAAGAAATGTTTTACTTTAAAGGTTATTATGCTCTTGCTTATCTTTTAGAGCAGAGAGAAAGTTCTGAGTTCAGGTCCGCTTTAACCACTTGAGGACCACAGGCTTACACCCCCCTAGTGAGCAGGCTATTTTTTTACAATTTAGTGCTCTGCAGCTTTAAAATCTTGCTGCAGAGCCATACTACTAAGCACACAAACCGATCCCCCCCCCCCCTTACTCCCCACCAACAGAGCTTTCTGTTGGTGGGCTCTAATCGCTGCTGCAATGTTTGTTTATTTTTATTTATTTGTTGTTGTTCTTTAATACATTTTGCTATATATATATTTTTTGGGGGATCCAATCCATTCCTCACCCCGCCAGCCAATCCAAGCGATCCTCTCAAATAGGCATCAGCCTATGAGAGGGGATCGCTCTTGAGCCTCTCTAGGGGACAGCTGAGTGACATGGCTGTCCCCAGTACGGCACTGCTGTAGATCACAGCGCTGTACTGTGTAAATAGATGGCGGTTTCGCAGTCCAACAGTCTCCTCGCCGCTGGTAGACTGATGATGGAGCAAAGCTCCGTCATTCAAGCAGGGATGCGTGCGCAATCCCCTGCAAAACCCCGCCCCCACAGGACTTGACGTTTTTCGTGTTAGGCGGTCGGGAAGGAGTTAAACAAATAAGACTATTGGATTCCAGAAAAGACCTATTTAGTATTAGGATTATAGATAGTTTGGTCGTCTCATCAGTTTATTTTCATGTCAAGTTTTGCTTTAACTTCAATTCTATAAACTCTGGGGCTGCTTACGTTGGGCTCAGGGGATGCGTAACTTATTGCAGTCAATTCATTATAGTACATTTGAGATTGCAAAAAATCAATACATCATACATAAACAAACCTGAATAAGTATTTTTAGTTAATTAAATCCCATATTAACAAACCTAAATAAGTATTTGTAGTTAATATTAAAGCATATGGGATTGTTTGCAAAGGCCTTATAGACATTTCTGGAGCCCTTGTAACAGATATGCGAGTGTCGGGGGAGGTAAGGGTAGCACTTGGTAAACACTGTGTTTCATAAAGGGGCACATGCTGTAATAATGTGGAGAAACACTGGTACAGATCATCTCATTTGATGGGAGTTTGGGGGCTTAGGTAAACTTTTCTCAGTTTTTTGGTGCATGGGGAGAAAAAAAGCAGAAATTGGCCTCCCCATCCAATAAGTACAAATAACATTTGTAAAGCGATTTCCTCCTATAGGACTCAAAGCGCATATGCATGGCTCAGACCAGTAATTGGTTGATTGGTAAATTGTAGCTCAGCTATGCAAGAATTTATTTTTGGTGAAGTGCCTGTTCCACCAGGTTTGAAGGACAGGTATAGCTGTGTGTCATCGGCATAGCAGTGGTACATCAGGCCATATTGCTGCAGCGTGTAGATTGCAAATAGCAGAGGGGTTAGAATTGACACTCCAAATTGTAGAGGTGCAGGGTTGGACATGACAGGTCCTAGGGATACTCTCTGTGTTCTGCCAGTCAAGAACGATCTGAGCCATTCATGCCACAGTACTCCTGCAGTCTGCTGAGCAAGATTTCATGGTCAACTGTATCAAAAGCTGCTGAGATATCCAATAAGATTAGGCTGGAGCATTCCCCTCTGTCCCTTGCCATGAGCAGATCCTTGCAGACTTGGATGTGGTCTGTTTCACATGTGGTGTTTTTTGAAGCCAGATTGTAGAGGGTCCAAGATGTTAATAGCTGAGAGCCTGGCATCAAGTTGCAGATAGACAGCCTTTTCAATAATGTGTACAAATAAATTATTTCCATCTCATCCATTCAAAATATTCCGTAATTTGATTCTAGATAATTCATCAATTTTGATTTATTAAATAACGACAACATTATTTTTCATGCCATACCTGGAGCCTCTCCTCCAGCCAGTTCCTGGAACAAAGACTACAGACTGTGATCTTCTCAGAGAACTGTGCCTGTACCTACCCCATAATGAAGATGAGACAGCATCCATGGGACCTGCTTTTGAAAAGGGTGGGTGTGGGGGTTAGCTTGCATCAGGTCACCTATATAGACTTTAAAACAGGAATTTTAGTCCATCTGACACCAGAGAGAAAGTGTCCTGTGTTTACAAAGATATTCGATGTAGCCGTGATGGCACTATTAAGTTATGTTTAACCTTTTGAGGACCGCGTGCATTACATTCTACGCCGCACTTGTGGCTGTTCTAGCCTGATGCGGCGTAGAATCGGCGTTTCCGCTCCCGACACGATCGTGCGCACCTGAGAGGGAAGATTAAGCAGTCATATGACAGCTGACATCTCCCCTGAGTGATCAGCAGCCATCTCGTATGGCTGCTGATCACGTGATCACTACGATCGCCGGCGGATCATAGTGATCACTTTGACAGCTGTGGTGGCAGGGGGGGGGGGAAAGAGGAGGATCCACTCACCTCCCTGCCGTTCCCGCGACAATCGGCGCTCCCCACCGCTCTTGCAGGTGTAGTGTCAGAATGGGCAGCCAAGCAGATTGGGCAGCCCCGCATGCGCAGTAGGAGCCTGTGTCCCATTAATTTACGCAGCCACGTAAAACGTCCTAAATATGTCCGCTTTCACACCACGTACACTCCCGAAATTTTCAGGGGAGGGAGGGGACCCCCAAATCTAGCTCTGTGCCGAATTGCAGCCCCCGAGCCCCGCTGGTTCCCGAGACTGATTGCAGCAAACCTATCTCGGGAACTAGTAGGGCTCGGGGGCTGCAATTCGACACAGAGCTAGATCTGGGGGTCCCCTCCCTACCTTGAAAATTTCAGGAGTGTACGTGGTGCGGAAGCAGAGATATTTCAGGTAAATTATGTATAACTTCCCACTGAGCATGCGTGATACTCAGTGAGGAAGGCTGCTTCCGGGCTGCTCATTCTGACATTACACCGGCATCTCTGCCCGTTGTGACGCAAGTCCCCGGCCGCGGCTTGATGACGTCATCAAGCCGCGACCAGGGACTTAACGTCAGAACGAGTGGGGATGTCGGAGGGAATAGTGGGCTCATCGCTGGAGCCTGGACGGTGAGTGATGGCGGCTGCTGCTGAAAGGGGGGACACCTGGCCACACGGGGGGGGGAGGGCACACACCAGCAAGCCCTAACAAGATGCGGCTGCCTGACCCCCCCCCCCCCCCCCAAATGCGCCCCCCCAATGCAAAAGTTCTTGGTCCTTAAGGGGGGTTAGGCGGCCGGTCCTGAAAGGGTTAAAGGACCACTACAGCAAAAAAAGAAGTAAGCAGTTAAAATCTGACAGAACTGACATGCTTTGGACTACTCCATCTGCTCGTGGGAGGATTCTCAGGGTTTTCTTTGTGTTCAAAAACATTTCCTAAATGGCAGTTCCTAAGTCCAACTGCCGAAATAGTAAGATACCAGCCAGCTACCAACTATTTTGGCAGTTAGACTTTGCAACTTCCTTTTAGGAAATGCCTTTAAAAACAAGGAAAACCCTGAGAATCCCCCATTAGAAGATGGACTAGTCAATTCTGTCACATTTTAGCTGCTTTTCTTCTTCTTTTTTTTTTTTTTTTTTACTAAAGTGATTGTTTAAAAATCTAAACAGCTCTGCCATTAGAAATTATAGGTTTATTCTTCAGATCAGAGTTCTTAAACTGGCCTACACCTTCACCCCCCCCCCCCCCCCCCCCTCCCCATATCTGCTCTCCACATCCTATGATGGATAGTTCCCTGCGGCATGGCAGCTGTGCTTTATTGGAAGATCGTGAAATGTTCCTCTAAATTTCCGGCTGCGTGTTAGCCGTGCAGATGAGCGAGGGGTCTTGTTACGGCATAAAACTCCAGCGCTGGGCCCCCGCTGACCTGTGTCACCGACACGCATTAATAAGAGGTGCAATCTGAGTTTCAGGGACTCGGCCGTGCTCTTGGCAGCTTGCCTCTATGCAAATCAGGGGAGCAGAAATCCTGCCAAACCTGGCTCTGCAATTAACGGTCACACCCACTCGCTAATCCGATTTTGCTTGTCACTCAGTTGGCGAATAGTCCCTGTTATTTAACCGCAGTTGAAAATTCCTCTCTTCTTACTGAACCTTCTGTCCTAGTGGCCAAGTCCTATGAGAGAAGAAACCATTCTCTTGCAGGGGGGAGAGAGTCAAAATATTTCACAACTGTATCAGCTGTTTGGATACTAATTCACACTGTTCTGTGTCATTTCAAAATGACCTGTCATGGTTCTATTGACTGCTTCTTACAGGGAAATGTAATATAAAAATTAAAAATAAACCTATCTATAAGAAATACTACAGCTGAATACTGAAAGTATAGCTCAACTTTCTCAAAGACAAAGTATTATGCTCATTAAATCAAGATTTCAAGTATTTTTGCAAAGTGTATTACTGACATACCTGTTACGGTGGTTGTCTTCTTAAAGGGAACCCGAAGTTAGTACAATTACTTAAAATAAACACATGATGTAGCTGCAAATGAATACTGTATTACGTACTAACCTCACCGTCAGTTCCTCTCAGAAGCTCACCATTTTCTTCTTACAGCAATCCCTTCCAGTTCTGACAATATTTTGTCAGAACTGAAATTTACCAGTTGCTGTAAGTTAATATCAGCAGCTGTCAGTTACAACTGATGATCAAGGTAATATCCATGTTTCCCTATGGCTCAAGTGGGTGATATTACAGTTTAACAGTGTGCTGACCAGGAAGCTGTTATGGGGTAATGGCCATTTTTAAAATGGAGGACAGAGAATTCCATTGATCACAGTGGACAAATGGGACACAGGAGAGGAGAAAGAGATTGAGGAGTAGTCTGCACAGGAGGTAAGTATGATCTGTGTATGGTTATTTTGACTTTTTTTTTCAGTTCAGGTTCTCTTTAATGGACAACTGTTGTGAGAGGTATATAGAGGCTGCCATATTTATTTCCTGTTAAACAATACCAGTTACCTGGCAGCCCCGCTGATCTATTTGACAACAGTAGTGTCTGAATCCCACCAGAAACCAGCATGCAGCTAATCTTGTCAGATCTGACAATAATGTTAGATACACCTGATCTGCTGCATGCTTGTTCAGGGGCTATGGCTAAATGTATTAGAAGCAGAGGATTAGCAGGACAGCCAGGCAACTGGTATTTCGTAAAAGGAAATAATTATGACAGCTTTCATATCTCTCTCACTTCAGTAGTCCTTTAAGTCTGGTACATACATCCAATTTTAATTGGCCAATGATTAGTTTACCACCTCCATGTGGTATGAGAGCTTACCTACACTATCTGGTTATAGTATTCAAAATCTGTTGCCCCTCATACTACATGGAAATGGTAAAATTGGCCAATCAAAACTGGGTGTGTGTATGCACTGTAAAGCCCGACACGCACTTTCAATTATGATGCAGGTGGTAAGATTTGCCAATCATAACTGAAACTGTGTACCAGGCTTAAAGGGACTCCGAGCTCAAAATAAAAACGAAATTGGTACTCACCTTGGGCTTTCTGCAGCCCAGTGTAGGTCGGGAGGTCCCACGACGGCGTCCTGGCTCTTCTCCTAGGCCTTCCCTCAGAAATGGCTGCATGGCGGCTCCCGGCGACACTGGGACCGAGTGTCTGGCTCCTTCTTCCATATACGTCACCACGGCGGCCGGCGTGACAGTACGGCGCATGCGCGATTTAATCACATAAATCGCGCAAATCACATAAATCTGGAGTGTGTTTTAAAGAGCACCTGTGGTGTTTCATAGGCGGACAAAAAAGTATTATTCAGGATGTCCATTTTTATGGTAATTATTTGGTTTCAGCATCAAAAACGCTTCTTATATCTTTATATTGTCATATAGTGGTGTGGAACCCCTCCCTTTAAGTGATAAGCCTAGGCTATGATGTCACACAGCCTTTATCCCTACAGCCTTCCAGGAGAGCAACTGACATTCATGCTCACTCCACAGAGGAGAAACAAATCAGTTTGCCAGCAGTAAACGTGCAGGCGGGCATTCCTAATACCGAATTGAAATCCTAATTCCGAATGTAAATCCAGGTGAGGTAATGCTGGGAATACACCATACGTTTTTTCAGCAGACAGATGGTTCGATAGATAATTTCCGACATGTCCGATCTTATTTTCGATAATTTTTCTGATCAATTTCTCATAGAAGTCAATAGAAATTGATAAGAAAAGCGATCGAAAATAAGACCGGACAGTAAATCAACTGAAAAATCTCATCGTGTATTCCCAGCATAAGATTTTACAATGGGCAGTACTCAATTTTATTCATGAAGTTATATTCAGTAAAGTTCCCTTTTAAGCGCTAGCCAGCTGAGTGAGTTATAATGTGCAATATTAAAGGACACCTGAAGTGGGATGGATATGGAGGCTGCCATATTTATTTTCTTTCAAACTATTTCAAAATGACCTGGCTGTCCTACTGATCCTCTGCCTTTATTAACTTTTATCCCTAGACAGCGCTTTGATGCCCTCGGTTTCCTCCCAGACTGCTCTGTTGTAAAGCTGCGTCACTGATGGTCGCAGGCTACTGCCCATGCCTGGCCTTGGCTGTGCACCTCCTCAAGGAGATGCCCGGGTCACGCATGCGCAGTCTCCTGCAACGGGCAATATTTCAGAAGGGGTGCAGCGGCACAACAGAGCAGACTGGGAGGAAGCTAAGGCACCTGTAACTCTACGAGGGCTGGAGGAAGCCCTAGGGAAGTAAGAGGACTTGTTCCCCTCATCTCAGCTATACTTTAACCTTTTGGGCACCGCTGATAGTAAATCCTATGCTGCACTTGTGACTGTCTAAGCCTGATGCAGCGTAGGATTTACGCCACCTGCCATTTTCACTCCCGACGCGATTGTGCGCACCTGAGAGGGAAGATTGAGCTGTCATATGACAGCTGACATTTACCCTCAGTGATCAGGAGCCATCGCGATTGACTCATCACGTGATCACTACGATCGCCAGCGAATCGTAGTGATCACTATCAGAGCAGCGGCAGTAGGAGGGGAAGGAGAATATCCACTCACCTTCCTGATGTTCCCCCGACGATCGGTGCTCCACTCCGCTCTGGCTGGCATCTCTGCTTGCTCTGATGTAAGTGTCGAGTCCTGGCTTGATGACGTCATCAAGCCGCGACCTGGAACTTAATGGCAGTGCGAGCGGGGATGCCAGCCAGAGCGGAGGGGCTAGAGCTGCTCATCGCTGGAGTCTGGGAGGGGAGTAAAGGCTGCTGGGAATTGGCCACACAGGGGACACCATGCCCAGCCATCTATAGAGGGGATCCGGCTGCCTGACTCACCCCTATCTCCCCCCCCCCCCCCCCCCACGCATGTAAAATGGCCTGGGCCTTAAGGGGGGGTAGGCAGCCGATCCCCAAAGGGTTAAAGAAGCACTGTAGTGACATATAGTAGAGTGCAGTAAACGATTCAGGATGCCCACTTTTACTGTAATTATCCTGGTTCGTCATCAGAAACACTTCCTATATCTATATATTGCTGTTATTAGCCTAGGCTGTTTAGCCCCTCTTTAAAGGCTATTAACTGCAGCTTGCGTCCATCATCATCACATCGTCTGCCATTTTTCCTGGCCACTGCTCTGAAGCTATTGCACCTCATTTTCAGGACCACAATGCAATGCGATCCGCGGGGACATCAGAGGTGCATAGACTTCACTACTTGATGTTTGACTGTCTGTGGGTAGGTGTAAGCCAGAAACCTCTCCGCCATGGCAGTATCTGTCCCAGCAGTGGGCTGCTTCCCACTTGTCCTCCCCCTGTCATCTCTCTATAGAAAGAAAAAGACTGCTTGACAGATAGCTGAGCAGAGCGCCTGTACAATGATCAGCCCTAAACTGTCACCCAGAACAATCGGGAACAATACTTTCAGACTTCCGCACAGGTCGTCAGACCATGAGCTTCATCTTTAGCATATAACTTAATTCACGAGCAAACGTGCACTTCTGCCGCGCCAATCAATGCCTGTTCCCAGGGCGAGCGGCGTTGCCCGCCCAAACCCGACAAATCAAAAAAAAGAAAAGAAATAGAAAAACCCGCAGCCGTACTTTGGATTACGGAATTAGAAAAAGCGCTAAGAAGCTCTGGTTCCTTCCCCACTCCTCTCGCTGCCGAACACAACATTCCTTACAGTGATTAAAAAAACCTTTATCCCTCTGGAGGCAAAATCGCCCGCGGCAAACTCAGCTGTGAGTTAGCGCGGCCAAGTTCAGAAATCTATATGAGCGATGAATCACCCGCTGAACGGGAGACATGTTGAGGAGAATAATGCAGAGCTGTCATAAGGAAGAATACAGACTTGTCAGGAATGGAGTCTCAGCGTGTTAACCCTTTCCCGGCTCTGCATTGTTCTGGCAGCCGTGCGCTCCCCTCCTCCGAGAGCTACTGAGGCTGGAGAGACATACGGCCCTTGTGCTCAACTAGTACAGGTGTATCTCAGGTCACATGTAGAGAAGGACTGCTTTCCTAGTGAGCAGGTTGGAATCCATCATTACCCCATTGCAGTAAATCCCCCATTATCCGGCACCAACGGGGGGGATTGACTAATGCAAGATAAGTGTAGTTTCTGGTTGCTTGAGAGTCAATGTTAAAAATAGGCCTAGCTAAAAAAAACAGTACTATACCCGACACTGTATACTTACCATAAACTCTGTTAATTACTGTATTGCAACATTAATACAAATTAAAACAAAGGACAGACTTAACTACTTAAGGACCTTAGTAGTTGAAATCTGCTGAAATTTTGATGGCTATCTGGCTGGCAGGGCGTAAATCTCAACTCCGCCAATCTCGCCGCTGAATCCCTGCCGTCTCCCATCGCAGCTCACTCTCTCTGCCTGTCTCTATGAGGGCAGAGTTCCTGTGAGCCGGTCAGGAGCCGATTTCATTGGCTTCTGGCCCTGTCTATCAGCGTAAGCAACTTCCATTGGCTTACATTGATAGATACGGTCAGGAGCCAATGAAAGCGGCTCCTGACCAGCTCACAGGAACTCCTAAAGACGGCAGAGTGGGTGGCCCAGGTTCCGGACGTGTGGCGGTTGCGGCGGGTATGTGCGTCGATCGTCGGGATTCTGCCGTTTCTGTACTAGCGGTCTCTGGTCCTTAAGGGGGTAGAGACCACTGGTACTTAAGTGGTTAAAGTGAACCTTAACGGACTAATTAAAAAAAAAGTTTCACTTACCTGGGGCTTACCCAAGCCTCCTGCAGACGTCCTGTGCCCGCGCTGTCACTCACCAATCATCCTGTCCACCACCGTGGCTCAGTTTCATTTTCAGCGACTGGCCAGTGGCTGAGCCAGTGCACCTGCTTGGCCCATGTAACATGGAGGCGATACAATTGGTCAGTGATTGGCCAACCATAATTAAGTGTGTACCAAGCTTTAGGGTGCATACACACACCCAATTTTGATTAATCAATCCTTGGCCTATTTTGCACCCCCACAGAGTATGAGGATTGTAACGGAACGAATCCTAACAGATGCAAACGGATCCAATGTCAACCTATGGATCCGTTTACACTCATCAGTTCAAAAGGATCCGTTCCGCACGCTCGGCTGAATGGACTGCAAATGGACACTGGTGCACCGCTTTGGGGGCAATGAGAAACCGGATCCTTAACCCATTCGCGTTCTGTCGTTTTCACTTGAGAAATGTTCACCTCCCATTCATTAGCCTATAACTTTATCACTACTTATCACAATGAACTGATCTATATCTTGTTTTTTTCCGCCACCAATTAGGCTTTCTTTGGGGGGTACTTTTGCTAAGAGCCACTTTACTGTAAATGCATTTTAACAGGAAGAATAAGAAAAAAACTGAAAAAAATCATTATTTCTCAGTTTTCAGCCATTCTAGTTTTAAAATAACACATGCCTCCATAATTAAAACTCACGTATTGTATTTGCCCATATGTCCCGGTTATTACACCGTTAAAATTATGTCCCTATCACAATGTATGGCGAAAATATTTTATATGAAAATAAAGGTGCATTTCTTCTGTTTTGCATCTATCACTACTTACAAGTTTAAAATAAAAAAAATATAGAAATATTTCATCTTTACATTGATATTTAAAAAGTTTAGACCCTTAGGTAAATATTTACATGTTTTTTTATTGTAATGTTTTTTGTTTTTTATATTAAACATTTTATTTGGATAGTTTTGGGAGGGTGGGATGTAAACAAGAGATTTTTAATGTAAATGTGTGTTTGAATTTTATTTTTTTTACTTTTAGTTGTAGTTTTACTTTTTGGCCACAAGATGGCGGTCATGAGTTTGTTTACATGACGTCACTCTAAGCGTAACATACGCTTAGGCCCCGTTCACACTTGTGGTTCTCTGCCAAACGGACCGGATGACCTGACCGGATCCGGACCGGATCCGGATCGGAACCGTACGGTTCTGATCCGGATCCGATCCGGATCCGGTCAGTTTGCATCAGGTGTTCATCAGGATGCGATCCGGATCCGTTTGGCAAAAGATAGTAGAAAAGGAATAAAAATGTTGGGGTCTTGGAGGTCAGCAGAAGGTGGACCTGTGGAATCAGGCCCTCCGCTGTTTAGCACTCACCTCCACCTCTGACATACTGCCAACATCTCCAGCACGTTTAAAATCACTGCTGCTCCACTCCAAAATGCTTGCCCATGTGTCCCCATCCAAAATCACCGCTTCAATACGCATAGGAAGTGGGGTAGAACATCCGGATTTTTAGCCAGTGTGTTGTGCGCTCTCCGGTTCTCATTGGTTTGTATTGGCCGGATGGTGCAGTCCGGCTCCGCTCCGGATACGGCTGCCGGAGGAGCCGGACCAAAAAATAGCGCATGTTGGGTCTTATGCCGGAGTCCGGATCCGGACGAAACGGACGCATGTGAACGGACGCATAGGCTTTCATTGCTATGCCGTGCGTCTGTTCCGTCCGTTCTGCATGCGGTCCGGCACGGCGATTCCGGACGGCGACCGCTAATGTGAACCGGGCCTTAGAGGGACGCATGGGGATGCTACAGCCAGAAAAAGCGCAGCTTCCGAGAGAAGCTGTCGCTTTTTCAGCGGGGGAGAGAAATCGGTGATCGAGCACCATAGCCTGATTCACTGATTGCCTGGCTAACGAACCGCGGGCCGGGAGCGCGCATGGTTCCTGGACGTAGAAACTACATCCAGAAACTAAAACACGTTAAAGGACCTCTGTCGCAAAATTCTTAAAATTTAAAATACATGTGGACATATACAAATAAGAAGTATGTTTCTTCCGGAGTAAATTGAGCCATAAATGTATTTTCTCCTATGTTGCTGTCACTTACAGTAAGTAGTAGAAATCTGACATTACCGACAGATTTTGGACTAGCCCATCTCTTCATGGGGAATTCTCAGGGTTGTCTTTATTTTTAAAAGCACTTAGTGAATGGCAGTTGCTCCATCCAAAAAAGTGTGCAGGGAGGCTGGCCAGCATCTTTGTATAAATATTTTTCCGGGAATGTCTTTATATAGAAAAAAGGCCATGCTGAGAATCCCCCATGAAGAGATGGACTAGCCCAAAACTTGTCAGTAATGTCAGATTTCTACTACCTACTTACAGCGACAGCAACATAGGAGAAAAGTAATGTATGGCTCATTTTACTCTGGAAAAAATGTACTTCTTAATTGTATGCATTTTAAATTTTAAGATTTTCGCAACAGTTTCTCTTCAACAACAAACAGGCTAAAAAACTGACCTATCTAGCCAGCAAAATCCACTTTGGTGATGGGGGTCTGAGGAGGGATATGCGGAAATGGAACTTTTCCAACTGATGGAACGGAAACAGATCGGATCCACTTTCACAGAGCCATTTACCACTTAAGTGTCAGTGTGAACTGGCCCTATGGCCAATTTTTGGGCAGGAACCAGTAACTTTATGTGTATATCTCGAAATATTTGTGACCGTTATGATGGAGCTGATACGACTCCAAAATGTTTAGTATAACACTGTATATAATAATCTCATTAGCTGGAGTTCCTCTTTATGAGGTGCACACACAATGCCACAGCTGCAGTGGTATCTGGCATGCTGAGATATTGGATGTATATGCACTCGGCAAAATAAACAACTTTTGGTTTAACATGGGCCTTAAGTGTCCTGCGTGGCTGAAAATAGCCGTGTGACGTCTCTGGCTTCCCTCGCTCGTTCCTTCAGAATGTGGGGATCATGTAAACATTGTCCATTACCTCGCCACGGCCATTAATCATCCGCAGAGCTCCCCCTATAGAGCTGTTAGCTCTCCAAAACACAATAGTTTTGCCTACGTCAGCGGTAATGCTTTACTACAAGGTTTTGTGTAATAATTGTAACGCCGTTGGTATTAAGTGGCTTTACCGGCCTTCCTCAGGCCAGAGGTCAGGTAGGGCTTTAATTTCCAGGAAATGACTGTGTTGATGGAAATAATTCCCCCTACAAATGAAATCCAGAGCCCTCTTATTGAGTCCAGCTCTCCCGTTAGAAGCAAGAGTTTTTTCCTCTATTTTTTTTTTCTGGGGCGAGCAAAAAATGCCGTAAAAGACTAGAGATTTCTATAAAAGCGCACAAGAGCCATTACCACCAAGGAAGAGTCTTATGCTCGACTATGGTTCCCCTTTCCAAGCATTAAATAGTAATGAAGAATCCAGGCTCGCCTCTGGTAGCCAAGAGGAGAGAGCTTCAGTCCCAGCTGTTTGCTGGAATGTTGTCCAGATGTTGCAGCCACAGAGTAGTGAGAAGTTTCATGCTGCAGATCTCTAAATATCATCGCAGTTAAGATAGAAGAGCGAGCTCTGCCCATTAAACAGTATTGAGGTGAAAGAATGCCTATCTTGGTGATTATGCCCCTAAACTGAACCTTAAAGGGATACTTAGGGTAGAAAAAAAATGAGTTTTACTTACCTGGTGCTTCTACCAGCCCCTTGCAGCCATCCTGTGCCCTCGCAGTCTGTATCGGATAGCCATGCGTCTGCTTCTTTGCGTTCCTATCAGCAATTGCGGATAGGAACGTGTAGAAGCCGACTCAGCCAGGCCTGTCGCCAAAGACGAAAGTAGCTGCTGGCAGAGACAGGAGGATCAGATCCAGACTGCAAGGGCACAGGATGGCTGCAAGGGGCTGGTAGAAGCCCCAGGTGAGTTAAACTCATTTTTTTTCTGCCTTAAGTGTCTCTTTAACCGAAAAAAAAAAGTTTCACTTACCTGGGGTTCCCCAAGCCCCGTGCAGCTGTCCTGTGCCCTCGCCCGATCCTAAACTATCCTCCGGTGCCCCGCCATGGGTTAGTTTAGTTTTTGGCCAACTGAGAGTCAGCCCCTGGATGCGCGCATCTTTGTTCACATTCCTGTCGTCAAGTGCGTCCTGCACAGGCACAGTAAGAGAAAACTGGCTTCTGCAAATGACTAGGAGACGTGCAGATCATGATCTGCACATGGAGGAAAAGAGTTTTAGCCATTAATTTAGGAAAGGATTATTTACAGTAGGAGTGATTAAAATGTGGAATGTAGTATTACCACAGGAAGTAGTTATGACAAATTCTATAACTGCATTTAAAGGGGGGCTTAGATGCTTTGCTTACGTTGAAAGGCATCCATAACTATAATTACTAGGTAATTCCCGGTGGTGTTGATCCAGGGATTTTGTTTGATTTCCAACTGAACTTTTGGAAGGATTTTTTTCCCCATTGGGGCTAGTTGAACGATATCATGTAAGGGGTTTTTGCCTTTCTCTGGATCAACAGAGATATGTGAGGATGCAGGCTAGTATTGTACCTTATTTTCTGTTTAAACTTGATGGGTGTGTATGCCTTTTTATCAACCCAAATAACAATGCAACTATCCCTAAAACATACTGGGAGGTTGATTGGCTCACCTGTTCACCATAAGACTGGCCTGTGACTATGCTAGAGGCATGAGATTTTGAGCACATCCCAAAAACATACTTGTAGAAAGTGTTAACATGTTCGGTTTCATTAAATTTGGAATCTTGTTCTGAATTCTTTTGATCAGAACTTGCATTCAGACATCAACAAGGGGGGTTGACCTGTCCTTATCGCTGTCTCTGGCTGCTGCGCTCCACATCACATTTGACATCACTCCAATACTTCCTCCTCCTGGCTTGGAAGGAGGAAGTATCAGAGAGCTTGAACATGACGTGGAGTGCAGCAGCCAGAGGAGGAGATGCCCCCTGCCGCTATCCACATGCAGGTTCTGATCCGAAGAATTTGGAATGAGGTTCCAAATTCGAAAAGAAAGTGTCCATGTTGACACTACTTGTAGAATAACTCCACCCCACCACTGGGCATTATAGGTACAGTTGAGTACAGGCGTGTCTCTTATGTAACCTGTCCAGTGGTTGTCGAATCTGCTTGCTTGATGATTTAGTCCTCTGTCGATATTGTGTACTCATGGTGCTCTAACTTGGTTGGGACCTCCTCTGAATCCATTTATTTAGTTGACAATGGACTCCCGCGGAAGATTTCAGCCAATCACCTAAGCAATCCAACAGTAATGGGTTGCAGTAGGAATACCTGTGCACTGGGAGGTGTTCACGCAATTCAGAGGAGTGCAGCTTTCCCAAAGACAAATGGCTATAACCAATGGTGAAGTAGAGCGGAGGCGCACATCCAGCTATAAACTTACTTTATTCCAAAATTGGTTAAAATAAGACAACAGGCTACAGTACCGCAACTTCGCAGAGAGGTACAAAGCAGTGTGGGGCAACAGCCGTTTCGCGTCAGAGAAGTGGCGCTTCGTCAGGACCAGCAAGCACACAGTAATCTGCAAACCAGAAGCATGGTGTGTACATGAGTAATGGCTAGAATACAGTCTCTCCAACTAAGCAGATGGAGTGACAGCCGCCACAGGTATATATGAGAAACACCAACAAAACACAACACACTACCAGTGTAGGCTGCTCAATCACCAATGTCATTTAAAAAACAATTTTTAAATAACAGGTCTTACACAAAATGTATATATCGGTTACATATGAACATATATCCACTACAAGGACAATTTAGTCCCATAAGGCCAATCAGCCCAAAAGAAGCCTGATATATACATTTCGTGTATGTTTAATTTAATTAATTAATTAATTGTTTAATAAATGACATTGGTGATTGTTGTAATTTCTGACCAGTGCTGTCTCTCACCTAGGTTGCATACGATCGTATGATTGAAGGGTAATGTGTTTTTTTGATATATAAGAAACACACCTGCACTGACCGTCACTCACTCTGCTGAACGGCAATGCATGGCATTCTTCTGTATTCCCCAGATTGAGGAAGGGTCATCTGACAGTGAGTTCTGTTAGGCCGGTTTCACACTAGCAACCAGTGTTTTAGTTGAGCACATTGCACTGCAACACTAAAAACTGGCTTCAAGTTAAATCTTGGCAGCAATTCAAATCATAAGTGAGGCTCTCTAGCGATCACTTCCTGTTGCATGTAAGTGTATTGAATACATTTGCTCATACGCACCGCAACACAAAAAAGTTTAAAATATCTGCCGCACGATTGACTTACACGACTTCCGATCACCGCGGATGTTGACCCATAACGCGCTGATGCTTTCGCATCAGATGCAACACTTCCGGTGTATCGCACCGCTTCATGTATGAAATGTCCTATAGACTTTCATAGCTTTAGCGTTACCCTGCGGGAAAAATGGGTAAGGGCCCGTTTCCACTAGAGCGAATCCGCATGCGTTGTCTGCATGCGGATTCGCATAACCAATACAAGTGGATGAGACTGTTTCCACTTGTCAGTTTTTTGGTGCGTTTTTCTGTGCAGGATTTTTCTGCACGGTAGGGCCTGCAGAATTCGCCTGCGTGTGGAATGCAGGCGATTCGCAGGCAATGTATTTAATAGGGGAAATCGCACATGCGTTTTTTGCCGCGATTTCGCGTGCGAATTCGCACTAAAACTAATGTACATTGAGCCAGGCAGTGACATGGTTAAAATCGCTGATAGCCTGCCTATGCGAAATCGCATGCGAAATCGCGGCAAAAATCGCATGCGGAATCGCATCCGCATGCGATTTTGTCAGCGGTGGAATCCCAGCGATTCGCACCGCACTAGTGGAAACGGGCCCTAATGCAATGCAATGAAAACGCTCTGGTGTGAAAGGGGCCTTGCTGCTAATTGTTCCAGACATGATAAATGTCGTTCATACATAAAAAGATAAAAAAGGGAACCACACGGAAAGCAAAGCAATACGTGTATTTGTTATGATGGCCACATTGTGGTCACAGAAGTATGAGCAGGGTGCAGACATATGCGGAGGGGCAGAAAGTGTGAATTTAGGCCCTCCTGATCTTATTACAGCCCCTCCTCTTTAGTCACTAGGACAGAGCTCACAGCTGCCTCGACTTCTGACCCAGCATGTGCTCACATAAAAATGATTTGTCTGCTCCTCTGGAACAGGCCTCCTTTCAGCCTGGCTGCTCTGACACACACTGGATGACCCCCAGCACTTCATGAATTCTCACATTGGGATCTGGCCCCCCAATTAACCTCTCCCTGGCCGGGGCGACCCTCACCATTACATTGTTATTAATCTGCTCACCCCACATTGCCACTGGAACAAGAGTTCTTTCCTGTTTGCTCTTTAAAAAAAAAAAAAAAAAATCACAAGTAGATAAACAGACATGCTTGGGCATCCCATCCTATCTGCTCCTCACTTTAAAGCGCACCTGAACTCAGAACTTCCTCTCTGCTCTAAAAGATAAACAAGTCAGCTGAAACAGTAGAGATCAAATTACAACTTGTGATTAGATACAGATGAGGGGGAATTAGACAGGCTAAACTCTCTAAATACATACAGGGTACATGTCTCTGTTTTCCTTCTGTCCTGTGCAAGAGTTCAGGTCCACTTTAAACAATACCAGTTGCCTGGCAGTCCTGCTGATCTTTCTGGCATCAGCAGTGTCTGAACCTGAAACAAGCATGCAGCTAATCAAGTCAAACTTCAATCACAAACACCTGATCTGCATGCTTGTTCAGGGTCTGTGGCTGAAAGTTGTATGCTTGGTACACACCATGAAGTTTCCCATCAGATAGATGGATCAATAATTTCCAACAGATCCGATCATTTTTCTGATTACCTCTATGCAAATCGATCAGAAAAACAATCGGAAATCAGATCGGACCTGTCGGAAATTATCTATTCGACCCATCTATCTGATGGGAAATTGCATGGTGTGTACCAGAGGCGGATGATCCACAGGACAGCCAGGCAATGTGCATTGTTTAAAAGGTAATACATTCGTCAATCTCCATATTGTTCTCACTTCTGGTGTGCTTTAAAACTGAGTCAGTCAAACTCAGGTGGCTGCTGGTTGAAGAACCAGCTAAGTGGTTAGCAGGTTTTGTTGCTCAATTTCAGCCGCATGGTAATTTGCACACAAAGTTGAAGCTCATCTGTGGTGATGAGAGCTCTGGATCTGCGCTCCCAGCTCTTCACGCTTGTTGTTGCCGTAGCAAGGGGGTTCCCATACCATTGGCTGCTGTGCCGTCACCTCTTCCATAGGCTCCGGAAACAGTTGTCGGGTGTAGATCACACGGCTGCGGAGGGGACGGCCACTCGCCGGGTCAGCTGTGAAATTCTCCTGCGGCTGTGCTGAGTCTGCAATACTAACATGTAACGAGCATGAAGAGCCCCCGAGGTCACAGAAGGAACACGGCTTTATATAGGCACAAGGCGAGTCGCCGCACACAGCCGGGGTCCTGCCAGCCACTACAGGAGGTCATCTCCACTGATAGCGCCCTGACTCACTGTCATCAGAGGGGCCAAATATAAGTGACTTCACTTCTTCCAATTAGTCTTTGGATAGTTTTCCCATCCTTATAAAATACTTTGAGAGAGTGTTTCTTCTATTCAAACCGCAGTGTTCCAAGGCGAGCGTTTACAGCATACTTCCACCATCAGAGGAAAATACGCTGATAAAAAGGCCCCTCCCGAAGGCTGCCATAATAATATAGAATCTATTTCCTTCCATTGCCAGCCTCCACTAAAATGATTGTGATTGGCCTACAGAGTTCCCAGAACCCCACCCCCCACACATGTGTACAAGGGCGCAACTGCAGATCATGGAGCCTTCCTGGTAAATGTAGTTGGAGCCCCCTCAATACTCACCCTCTTATTCCTGTGTTGAACCCCATGACCTTTGGGCCCATTATACACCGTGTTCCAAATTATTATGCAAATTATATTTTTCTCTGATTTTCCTGAATAGTTAATGCAAGTGGCAGTCAGCATCATTTCTGAGTAATCGACCATTAGAGTATAATTTGAATGTTATTGAATAAACCTCCTAATGAAAACAGTATGTTTTTAAAAAATGTAAAATGTACTGTTCCAAATTCTTCCCCACCCAGGGCAAGTGTGGCTACAATAATACCTGCTCTTTAGGCAGGGCATCTGTATTGGAAGGAAGGATAGTAAGAAGTTGGAGGGGGGCACTATCCCTTTCTGTTACCCCTATAGTAACGCCTCTTGGTCATGTCTTCCATCAGGGATGTGGGAAGCGGATATGTCCATACACCACTGCCTGATGCCAGAGCTATAGACCTAAGTATGCGCTCCCCATCCCATCCATTGTATCATAGTATGGTAAAGTTCCTGATATCCTCCACAGGCATGGATTGCCTGATGCCGGATATGTGTGCTTGCTGGTTGCTTGAGAAGTATGGCCCTGATTCACCAAAGGCCAGTAAAATATACAAGCAACACACTTGTACACAATGCAGTTTGCACAGCGTATGTTACGTTGCTTGCATAAATGCTGGTAAAATGTACACATGCACAGGGAATGCCCTTAGTACTATTATAGTATAGTATAGCCCAAGGATGAACTAAGTTTACGCCGGCCCGGGCCGCATTCCACAAATACTTCCCCGCCTCTCTCCTTTCCCCCTCCCTCCCTGAAGAGTTGTTAGCAGGCGGTTACAGGGAACTTAGAACTCACTTGATCACTGATTCGTGCGTCATGTCTCCCGGCAACAGGGCATCATATGACTCAACATCGGGACATGCCTGCATCTTATACGCTGGCACGTCCCAAAGTCGTCATGTGATGCCCTCTTACCATGGAGACGCGACGCAGGAATCGGCAATCAAGTGAGTTCTAAATTCCCTGTAACCGCCCGCTAACCACTCTGCAGGGGGGGGGAGGCGGAAGGAGGGGAGTCCGGTCGCCTCTCGGCAGGCCAGAGTAACAGTGTATGCGGGCCGTTGTTTGCCCAGCGCTGGTATAGCCACAACAGGTGGTCCCCTTCTTACAAACTGGTTCCATTCCAGAAAGTTGTTTTGTGAGTTGAATTAGTTTGTAAATCAAGTCCTGCGTAATACATAGTGAAATGTGCATAATTGATTTACTTTCGGACTACTCTGGATTTGGACATATAGCGTAAACAATGTTTTTTTAGTTTGCAGTGTGCTTTTAATTTGTTTTCAACTATTTACAGTTTATACAATACTGTAACTTAAACAAAAATATGTAATAACAAAACCAGTACAGTACACTTTGTACATGGAAACAACTTTGTATGTGTGAAACGTTGTAACTCAAGTCGTTTGTAAGTAGGGGACCCCCTGTACTTTGTCGGTTATCCTCAGAACCCTTCCGACAGGTGAGTTCACCAGCTGACCAGGGAGAGTATTGGAAACCCCTGTTAATGAGTGTTCCCTTCACATCCTGTCCTCCTGAACTCAATGACTTCAATATGAACCCTGGCGGTTGTATCAGGGGGCTGACTGCGGTATCAGATATCCCAGCAGCCACTAGAGGGAGGATTTACAATCCACATATAAAGATGTTGCACATTTGGAGAATAGCAGAGTTGGAATTCTCCTCAGCATGTGCCTGAAGATCAGGGAATAATTGATCATGGGTTTTGGGATTGATCAGTGCGAGGCGTTCCTGATTGTTCTGTGATTGAGACGTTGCAGCGATTGTCCCGGATCCTCCGCAGCCTGGCCGTCCCAGCCCGACTTATGGAGAGGAAGCCAGTGATTAGTAACTGAGATGATATAAAGTTGTTATTTTAGCCTGAGATTAAATGTCATTAGCTGCACGGGTAACTCGGCTGGATGCGAGCCAGCCGTGGCTTCTGGGGTCATCGTATATTTATTGCGCCAGCATTAAACTTTACAGCATAATCTTGGCCTCCCCGCTGCGCTCTCTGCCTCTCCGGCACACAGAGTCAAGTTACAGCCAGTGCGGCTTCTCAGCTGTCCCTCTGAGCGGCTGACAGCAGGCCCAGACCAGGCTAGCAGCAGCCTCTCTTGTGAAGTGCATTGTGGGACTTCAGCCAAGTCCTCATTTCTCTCAGAATGGCACAGAGAAGGGATGGCGGGGTCCCCTCACTGGTGTGTAGATTCAGGATTAGCCAGGGGGGTAGGAGGTTGCGGGGCGTGTGAGAGGGGCAATACACTCCTGACGATGGGAACTTGTAGGCCTGTCACATGCTGCTGAAACTCTATCTCACAATCTTACGAAGGATTTGAAGCGCATCAGCCAGCGTCGTTCCTCCCTCCTGAGCAAACGCGTTTCAGTCACAAACCGGGAATTAAAACAACAGCTGGAGGATTGAATTCTATGGAGGAAATACTTTAATAGCCAGAGGAAACTATTATATATGAAATCCTTCCTCACTTGCTGATTGCAGCACAGAAAAAAAAAACTTTGTTTAGTTACTTTGGAAAACCCTCCATTAACCTGCCCACAGGGGATTAACATTAAAATAGAACGCCAGAAAAAAAGGGGAAAACATGATTTTGGATAATTTGTGAAATCTCTGTCAATTTTTATTTCATCTCTGTGTCCTTGGTTTAAAGATCTACCTCACTTCCTGTCCATTCTGATGTCACAGGAAGTAGAGGGAATCTCTCTATCCAGGAATGAGAGTAAAACAAAGAGAAGTTGTCCATTTTTCAGATTGCAGAAAAGTGGACAAACGGACGTGCTTGGGGATCCCACGCTTATCAGCTCCTCAGTTTCACTTTAAAGCAGACCTAAACTCAAAACTCCCTTTCTGCTCTAAAAGATGAGCAAGAGCATAAAAGTCTACTTCCTGCTTACATGGAAGCAGACAAAGGGCTTACATCCTGCGTTTACATATTAGCTATGTCTGCCAAGACTGCCAAATTCCTGTGCTGACACAGCTGAGAGATCATATTACACTTGTGATTACATACAGAAGAGGGGGAGTTAGACAGGCTTTTCTCTCTAAAAAAAAAAACGACAGTGCATTTCACTGATCTGTGAAGAGTTCACATCCACTTTAATAGCCTCCAGCTGCTTGCAAAATCCACCCCCATCCCAAGCAGGTTGATATATCAGCAAGAAGGTGTGACTTCATCAGATGGAGCTATCACCCTGGCTCCTCCTTACCCATGCGACTGAAGGGGGAGTGGCTCAGACTGCCTGTGGTGAGCAGCCAGATGTTGGTCTGAGGCAACATTTTCACAAAACTTTTTATGCATAATTGATTTAAAATACATTTTAAAAAATAATAATATTGAGGCTTCATTGCAATCTTATCATTCCACTTCAAATGTTTTGTTTCTAAAGGACCACTATCGTGAAAAAAGTAGGCAGTTAAATTCTGACAGAACCGACAGTTTTTGGGCCAGTCCATCTCCTTATGGGGCATTCTCAGGGTTTTCTTTGTTTTCAACAGCATTTCCTGAACAGCAGTTGCAAAGTCTAAGGGCCCGTTTCCACTAGGAGCGGTGCGGCTACATAGCCGTATCGCACCGCGGGTGTGCTGAAACACATGCACAGCAATGGAAGAGTTTCCATAGCGTACATGCTGTGCGGAGCAGTGCGATGCGAGAATCTGCAGCATGCTGCAGATTTTCGAACGGCCGCATCTGCCCGCAGCCGTGTCCCATCTCCTCAATACACTTTCGCATCGGGGGATGCGGAAGTGATGCGGCCGGCGGCGGAAGTGATGCGGCTACGTAGCCGCATTCGCATCACTTTGTAATGGAAACCGGCCCTAACTGACAAAATAGTGTGCAAATGATTAGAGAGGCTGGCTGGTATCTTACTATTTTGCAGTTAAACTGCTGTTCAGGAAATGCTGTTGAAGACAAAGAATACCCTGAGAATCCCCCATGAGGAGATGGACTGGCCCAAAACATGTCAGTTTTGTCAGATTTTAACTGCCTACTTTTTGGGGGGATCGTGGTCCTTTAAAGGGTTAGGGAAAAGATTTATTAATTTTAGCTAAACTTGGGCCTGTACATCCTGGACTTGAGCCTAGACAAACAGTGCACAAAATGGGAGAATGTAAATGGTCTAGTAGCAAACATGGACTATGTGAAAACATGATGGTGCTACCACATGGGTCATAACAGAATCAGTGTGGGTTAATAGAGTTGATGCTATTGTCGTCACATGAAGCATCTATAGAAGAAATTCAGCTTTAATACATACAGAACAGCATGGATATTTTTTTTTCAACAAGCTCCTATTGTGGGTGCTGTACATGGCTTTAGTAGTAGATTTCACAACTTTTCAGCAGGCCCACTATGTTCTGATAGGAAGACTGCAAAGCTTTGCCACCTGACTATCCAGCCATAGTAACCCGAGTGTCAGATGGTATGCTAGCACCTGTAGTTCACCCCCGGCAGCAGGCTCCACAGATGCGGTTTTCTCTTGTTGGCCGCCAGTGATTGTTCTCTTGTTTTCTCTCTGTGTGCCACAATGCAGCCATTTCCCAACTGTGTAATTAGGAAATCCGTTTTGCCTGCAGACAGAGAGGCCTTATTGCATTAGCCAATTGTCACCCCCCTCCCCCAGCCCTGCACACTCCATGCGGCCGCACCAGATAGCATTAATGAACAGCCGCATTAGATAGGCATGCACTTTTAAGGCAGAATAATAAACATGCTTGTATATTGAAAAAAAAAAAGAAAAGTTAATTTAGTCTGGAGCCAAACAGGTAATTTTCCCCTCAGCGTTTTTCCCTGTGAGCTAATACAGGTTGGGCGCAGGCCGCAGCCATGGAGTCTGACGACTTGGCCGCGGCTTATTTTCTACATACATAGACAAGCGAGATGATCTGATTGGCTGGCATCCAGAGCATGCTCTCAAAGGCCTCTTTGACTGAGGTTTCTTGCTGGCTGATTCCCCTTCGGACAAATTACAGATCTCAGTCACTTTTCCTGCGGAATGTTCAGGTGAAAGATCACTGAAACCTGATTCGTAATTAACACTTTAATGTACTCTATTTGTGTATTCACTAATAGAAACCACACCTCACCAAGTCAGACTGTCTATAAAGGTATTCTGTATTTATATTTATCGTATGGTGCTGACAATTCTTTACTGAATACATAGTGATGTCACTGACTGTCCTCAGAGGAGCTCACAATCTAATTCTACTATAGTCTAATGTTCTCCCATATTATTATTATGTATTTACATAGTACTGACATCTTCTGCAGCACATTAAAGATTACATAGTCATGACACTGACTGTCCTCAGAGGAGCTCACATTCTAATCCTACTATAGTCATAGTCTTATAGCCTACTTATTATTATTATTATTATTATGAAGTATTTATATAGCTCTGACATCTTTTGCAGAGCTTTATGGAGTACATAGTCATGTCACTGACTGTCCTCAGAGGAGCTCACAGTCTAATCCTACCATAGTCATAGTCTAATGTCCTACCATATTATTATGTATTTATATAGCTCTGACATCTTCTGTAGCACTTTACAGAGTACATAGTCATGTCTCTGACTGTCCTCAAAGAAACAGCAAAAAATTGTCAGCGCTCCTAATCAGGCTGCAACTGAAATTAAACCGACAGAGGTGTGCAGCGCCCCCTGGGACTTAAAGGGATCCTTAAGCCTACAAAATAAAACCAGTTTTACTCACCTGGGGCTTGTACCAGTCCCCTGCAGCCGTCCTGTGCCCTCGCAGTGACGATCAGATCCTCCTGCACCCCACCGCCGACTACTTTTACTTTTACTGCGCAGGCCTGGCCAAGCGTCTCCTTCTACGCGTTCCCATCTGCAATAGCGCCCTGCTCAGGACGCTATTTTGAACGGGAATGTGTAGAAGGCTACACAGGGCCAGGCCTGTCGGCAAACCGAAAGTAGCTTGCGGTGGGGGACGGGAGGATCCAATTGTGACTGTGAGGGCACAGGATGACTGCAGGGGGCTGATAGAAGCCCCAGGTGAGTAAAACTGATTTATTATAATTTTGGCTTAAGTGTCACTTTAAAAGAACACTATCGATCTACATATTTTTTTCAATTGAGATAGGAATTGTTTGGGAAGTGCTGCTAAGTACTGGTGTATATACTTCACTGGCAATCTCTTAGTCTACTTTCAAACGTTACTGACGCCAAAACTGACCGCAGAATCAGCCATTAGGAGAGGGGAAATTCCCCTCACACTTTATCAGTTAACCCTGTGTGTAACTCTGTGTGTGTGTGAGAGAGAGAGAGAGATAGAGAAAGCTCACAGCTTTTGTCACAGCTTTTCATACTGTTTTTGCTTTCTGAGAAAAATACTCTGTAGTCTGATATGCAACACTGGCTGTGCATTGAAGCAGACGCCCCCTTCTCCAATTGATTTGTCCTAATATAGCTAAATCCTAATCTCAATAAATTAAAGCTTTTTACTCTAATATTTAAAATGAAAAGTAGGAAAATGTTTACACAGCTACTCAGACATTATTTGTACATTGTCATTTTAGAACACTTGGGCATTGATAGTAATCATTTAAGTACACATATTGTATACAAATCAGATGCAAAACTATGCACTAAACCCTAATTTAGATAAATTGAATGGAAACTGATACACATAAATGCAGAAAGCCACAAGTAGACATGCATTTTTATACAACAGGAGAAAATGGCAGTGTTTTAAAAATCAGGCTGCACCCGAGTTGACCAGCTGCATAGATGTGCAGGTCCCAAAACATGGGCAGTTTACACACAACTTGCATTCAAAACAGATGCAGCAAATGGAGGACCTTAGCTTCTAAAACTGTTTGTGCGCAGATCTCCGTGCACAGATCGTCTTACAAAAAGCACCTGGAAGCAGCCTGTCTCGCCTCTCCTGGTTCCTGGGACTATCCTTCAGCTGGAGCCTCCATTCACTGCTCTTCACTCACGCCCCATGATTGCAGAATATTCGGGTCCCAAATTCGTTGTGAACAGAGGTTCCGGCTACAGGATCGTCCCAGGAACCAGGCGAGGTGAGACAGGCTTCTTCCAGGTGCTTTTTTAGGCAACCTGAGCATGGAGGAGGCGGCCTGGTTGGGAGGAGGGGGCAGAAAAATCACTACAGGGGGGAATATTTTGGCTACTGGTGGTTTATCTAATAATGGATGCAAATCTGATGAACCTGGAGGGGAGAAACCAGAGCTGGAGGCGCCTCTGGCTATAATGGGGGGTGCTAATCCTGGGGACACATCTGTATGGCTATATTGGGGGGCGGCAAAAGCAGAGGACACATCTGGCTATACTGGGGGGGGGGAGGGGGCTGATACTGGGGACACAGCTGGCTTTTTGAGCGGGGCGCTGATACTGGGGACACATCTGGCTTTTTCAGGGGGGGGGGGGGAGCTGATACTGGGGACCCATCTGGCTTTTTTGAGGGGGGGTGCTGATACTGGGGACACATCTGGCTTTTTGGGGGGGGGGACTGATACTGGGGCCACATCTGGCTTTTCGGGGGGGCTGATACTGGGGCCACATCTGGCTTTTTGAAGGGGGGGCGCTGATACTGGGGACACATCTGTTTTTTCGGGTGGGGGGGGATGATACTGGGGCCACATCTGGCTATACTGGGGGGAGGGGAGCTGATACTGGGGACACATCAGGCTTTTCCGGGGGGGGGGGGGTGCTGCTGGGGACACATCTGGGTTTTCTGGGGGTAATACTGGGGACATATCTGGGTTTTCGGGGGGGGGGAGCTGATACTGGGGCCACATCTGGCTTTTCGGAGGGCTGATACTGGGGACACATCTAGCTTTTCAGGGGGGGGGGTGATGCTGGGGACACATCTGGCTTTTTGGGGGGGGGTGATACTGGGGACACAGCTGGCTATCTAAACTTGGAGAACATAATACTGTTGGCGATATGTGCATTTTATTTTTAAAAGGAAACAAACATGTCAGCCTCCATATCCTTTGGGTTCCCTTTAATGCCATTTAGTTACATCTTGACTTGGTTCACACTGCAACAGCGCTTAGTTCACGCTGGGAGTGAGCGATTGTGTGTGTTGGTTCACACTGCAACAGCTTTTTCTACGCACTTATGATTTAAAAAGCTCTTGATAATGTAATGCTATTTGTGTGTTCTCATGTGCTTTTGGGCCAGCCCTTTAGTGATGATACAGTTATGTAGACTCCAGAGCTGAAGTACAGTAACCCTCTGAAAACTTGCGCTGTGTTGCAAAACTTGTTCCATCTTGGCAGCTGTCAGCGAATGTGTCAGGACGGTGACTCTGACCCCTGCTACCCTATCCTCTGTCACCTTGACAACATAAATTGTGAGCTGAGGCTCATCTATCTGTCTGTAGCTGCAGCATTTGCACACTTTTTTCTCACAGCTCTGATGGGCTGAGTGATTGATCAGGGCCACAGGGTCACCCAGCCTAAGCTTCTGTTGCAAAGCCTTTAATTACTTGTTTTCTCTCCTCCTGTTCAGGGTTGGTGGGGAGGTAGGAGAGGGTTGTTAGCTTGGTGCAGGCTGCTAGCCAGCTCCTTTCCTGCCAGGTAAGGGTTAAGTCCGCTCCCTGCACCCTCAAGAGAGGACAGGGTGACACCTGAGGATGAGGAGACTCTGGTAAAGCTTCTGCAGGTCATTAGTGTGACGTCTTGGCCTGAAACAGATCATCTCGGCGCAGGGTAGTGTGTCAGGGCGTAACGCCTAAACTACATGAGCGACTGTAACCAGAGCAGCAGCAGCTCACAGCATCGCTAACTGCAGCCTGGGGGACAATGGGGATCATTTACTAATAAAGGAGCAGCTATTTGTGCATGCAGGAAATGAAAGGGAATTCTCTGCACAGGATTGGTTGTTTAAAGTCAACACAGATTCCATCACTGCATCTTTCTTGGTAGTAAATTACTTCAGGTTCCTGAAAACCGAGGTGACATGTGACATGATGAGATAGACATGTGTATGTACAGTGCCAAGCAC
This sequence comes from Hyperolius riggenbachi, assembly GCF_040937935.1. Classification (NCBI taxonomy): domain Eukaryota; kingdom Metazoa; phylum Chordata; class Amphibia; order Anura; family Hyperoliidae; genus Hyperolius; species Hyperolius riggenbachi. The sequence goes on from NC_090655.1 coordinate 63,393,988, forward strand.
ACAAATAACTAGGCGGTGTTCCTTTTTTTCTTTCTCTACCTGAAAGAGTTAAACATCAGGAATGCAAGTGACCGCTTCTGTCCAGGTCAGGACTGGGGCAGACTATAGCATAACCCTCACTGATGAGTAATCGCAGCCATAAAATACTTTCCTGTAAGGAAATGGCTTCTGAGAGCAGGAAAGAGATAAAAAGGGTCAACAATTCATAGAGTTTAGCTCTGGCATACTTCAAAGAAGGTGTCATTGAGCAGAGACAATGAAACAGTAAAAAATTAAAAACTAGATTGAAATATAAAATAAAACTGTGGGAGTGCTAAAAAAAGGTAATTTTTAGGAGAAGGAGGATAGATACAATTGTTTTTCTCATGAGTTTATTTTCACCTCTGATGTCCTTCCACTTAAGGACCAGGGTAATTTCTAATGATCGGTGCTGCGTGGGCTCTATAGCCCGCAGCACCGATCAGGATTGCGGCCGGGCGATCAGACTTCCCCCCCCCCTTTTTTTCCCCACTAGGGGGATGTCCTGCTGGGGGGGTCTGATCACCGCCGGCCATTAGTGAGTAGCGGGGGGGGGGGCTCCTCAAAGCCCACCTCCGCAGCGTTTTCCGCCCTCCCTCCGCTTACCTCCTGCCTTTCCCTAGGTGGCGCAGGACGGATATCCGTCCTGCGCCGGATAGGATAGGCTTCAGCCTATCGTATGCCGGCGATCCCCGGCCAATTACAGGCCGGGGATCGCCGATCTGGCAGCAGCGCCGTATGATGTAAACAGCGGGGATTTCTTCCCTGCGTGTTTACATTACGTGTTTACATTATGTGTGCGAGCCGCGATCGGCGGCTCGCACACTGTTCAGAGGCACCCTCCGTGAACTGGCATGGAAAGGCCGCTCGTGCGAGCGGCCGTTTCCATGCTATATCACTAATGACCAGGCGCCGCCTATCGGCGTTAGCTGGTCGTTAAGTGGTTAAACAGAAAATCATTGAAGGTACTTCCTTTTAAACTATACAAGTTGCCTGTCAGCCCTGCTGATCTATTTGGCTGCAGTAGTGTCTGAATCACACCTGAAACAAGCATGCAGCTAATGTTGTCAGATTTTTTGACGGTGACATCTGATCTGCATGCTTGTTCAGAGTCTATGGCTAAAGGCTCCGTTCCCATCTGCCTTCAGATCACATGCGGCCAGTAGGGATTATCAATGATATGCAAACTTTTATGAGTTTATGCAAATATATGCAGCTTGAAAATGGACCAATCAATTTAAACCTGGGTGGGACTTGAAATATTTGTATCTCATTGATCATCCCTATTGGCCAGTGGGAGGGCTCAGTGTAGTGTCCACTGTGGTCTGTCTTGCCAATCCGCCACTCTTCCACTAGTTGTACACACGTGTATACCGCTAATGGAAGAGCGTCGGATTTGGAAGACTGATGGTCACCGCGACACAGGACAGGTAATGTATAAATGCAAACATACATGTACATTTATACACTGGGGAACTCGCTGGGGGTTCATCACTTGTCCCGATATTACTTGCTGTTACTGTCACACATCCGATTGACCAGGACAGCCTGACATCCTGCAGCATGTCCGATCAACATGCTCGGCCAGAAATTGGTTGCATCGTCGATTGGACACAATTATTATTCGATAATAATTATCAAATCGGATGGTCGCTTGGCCGCCAAGTCACTAGATGTATGGCCACCTTACCTGTCCCTCAGAGGAGCTCACACTCTTATCCCTACCATAATCCTATGTCCATTGTAATTCAGGACCAGTTTAGGGTGGTAGCTAATGAATTTATCTATGTGTTTTTGGGACACAGTAACAAAGGAACAATTACAGTAGTTTTGTAACTTTTACTGTTCTTAAAGAAAAGTTGAACAAATTGACTCCTTCAATCAATCAAACTGGCAGCAAATTATAACATAAAGATAATAATAGTACTTGAAACAGATATCATAAAAATCTGATCCTTGCTCATGCCTAGTCAATGATCTAATCTGATCTTTATCTTTTTCATTTCCACCCATAGCTCCACCTCCCTTTAAATAAATACTTTTTTTTTAATGCATAATACTATAAAAACAAGACTAGGAATCGGATCAGCAGAATACGGGACTCTGTATGTATCCGGTTGGGGTTGATTCACTGACCTTTTAGCCTGAATTTCCTCTCCTCTGTCTCTCACTTTACAACTTTTCTGCGCTTTCCAAGCAAAAACATCATTTGAAATAAGTTGATCCTGATTAAAGTGGAATTAAACATAAAACTTCCTCTCTGCTCTAAAACATTAGTCACAGCATGATGATCTTTATGAAAAAAAAATTCATTACAATTTATGGTGATCCTAAAAAAAACCCCTGAAGTTTTAACTTGATTTCACTTTTGCAGGTAGCGCTGAAAGGGTTAAGCCTCATTGCTTACTGTATGGGGAGAGCTGCCTCAGCAGAGCTCCTGCAGTCTATTCACAGTTGCTGAGGAGAACTAATTAGACACTTTGATCTGACTAAATGAACACAGAACACAAAGCAGTGAATTTCTTCAGCAACTATACTTGGAATAAAGACTTTTCATTATTTGCTGTGCAAGACGTCGGGTCTGTTTTAATTGATGACCCTACTGCAGTCCCGATTTTTTTTAAAACTGTGCTAAAGTAAATTTGCATTAATTGGCAATGCTGAATGCTTTACGCATTGCATGTTTGTACATTTTGCACTTTTTCAGGATCCATGGCTAAAAGGCTCACTTCCCGTCTGCCGTCAGACCCCGTATGGCCAGTGGGAGCGGACAGTGTAGTGTATATTTTAGGACTGGTGATCTTATCTCGTTAGCTAGCATACCTGTGAGAGCCGTCTGAAGTGACAATTAAGGCATCTAATTACATTTATTTATTTTTGAAAAAGAATGTTTCTCCTCTGACTGCCCAGTCTATATAAGCTGTGTATTTTACATCTTGTTAGTATATGCAAGAACCAAGTCCAATGAAGCTTATTAGCTGAAAGCTTACTTTTCTCTCTAAGTTAGCCAATAAATGGTATCATCCTGTTTCAATACTTAAAATTACCGGGCCATTTCCTGTTGAGATGACAGTGTTCAGAATTCTCCTCCAAATCCCATCATCACCTGACCGGTTTCCCCTTTTCCCATTGCTGGTAAGAAATGAACTCTGTGACCAGTTCTGCCAGTAAAGCGTAATCACATTTTAATGTGCTTTTGCTGTAGTGCTGGCCACAAAGTGGTGTTGCTCTCTCAGCAGAATAGTAAGTAGGCGGTGGGAGTGACTGTGTGCCTTGCAGTGAGAGCTCCTCCCTTGATGGGAAACACCCACTCACCACCCAGCTCAATGCTTTTTGGACAGATCTCTAGGTCACAAGACAACTTTTTCAAAAGGATATCATTCTGTAATATGTAAATTGTGCAAGTAACTTTAGGGCCCCTGTTCACTTTTATCAACCACTAAAAATCAGGTAAACAAGGGATTAACGTCAATATTACTTTTCTCACCCTATTTTATAGTGCTTTTTATGCTTCAAAAGTTTTATATGGATATGGTAAGGAGCAATAGTTTATGGGAAAAGCTTTGTGAACCAATCCCCACGTTGCTTTAAAATAATGCATATACGGCTAAGCTAACACTTCCCGGTCTGGCTCGATGGCTTTGAAGACCCTCATCCTGCCTGCAGCATACGCGCCACTGGCTCTCGCCTCGCAGACGAGGGATAATAACACTGGCAGCTGCTCAGGCAGCAAAACACGGGATAATTAGCCTCATTAAAACATCATCATCCTACTTATCAATCTTTTCTTAATAGGCGGAGTATAACGAGGGAGCAGCGCCAGGCTTGCCAGATAGTATTCAAGCCGGTATCTTTTCAGCTCTACTTTGGTGCAGACGTGTCTTTCCGCTATGAAAGTGTTACTGATGTCTACATACAAACCATCCTACAGTTTCTCCAAATTTTTGAAAACATCACCTAACTAGAAGTGTTGTAGGCCTTATATAAGGCACAAGTCAGAGACCGTCTCGGGACTCTCCACATAAACTAAAGTTGTGGGCTTCCTCCTTTGGACCCACTACTAGTTTCCTGCCTGTACCCTCCTGGTGCCAGCCGTACTACAATGCTCTCCTAGCAGTAGGGCTATTTGGAAGGATCATGCTACAGCAAATGCTTGGACGCTGGACTAAACTTCCTATGGTCGCTGTCATGGCTACCGAAACACTACTCTCTATGAGGTGTGGCAGAGACCTGTCTAGGATTGGCTGAGAAGTGAGGCTGGGCAAGTAATATGGGTGGGTTTGAACAGGACAACTCTGATTCCCTGTAGCTGGTGTCAGTTTGCAGTTCTGCTGGATTGGGTGACAAAGGAGGCCCATACACACGCCAATAACGACCGTTAATCAGAGGTTTGTACGGCAGCTGGCGACCCCCAACCCTACTCGCCCCCAGTGATGTAGATCCTATTGTTTGCACCACTCCCCTGCCCGCCATTTGTGATGTAATTTGCTGCTTGTCCTGCATTCCTCCCATACCCCACACAGCAACACAACGCAGCGTGGTCTACACTGCTGACACACGTTAGTGCAGCCCAGCAATGTTGCCCAAGGGGATTGGGTCCTGGTCCCCGACGGGTGACATTCGTAAAAGGTGTGTACGCCCCTTAACTTGACTTAACTTGACTTGCGGCCACAATTCATTACTCAGACCTGAGTCTCGCTCCATAAATAGTTGGATACGGGTTCACTTTTGTTATGCTGAGGTTTTATCAAACCTGGGTAATTAGGAAGGAGAGGATAACACTTGGCGGTTGTCTCGCTATGCACTGGGGCTACAGGAGCAGAATTGGGTTCCAACAAGGAAAGATGGCATTCATACAGCAATAGGAGGACCAAAACTTATGTATTTATCAAAACAGATTCTTAAAGAGGAACTGTAGTGAAAATAGCGTTATTAATAAAATTGTTTAATTTTTTACAATATTTATTCATAAATTTAGTCAGTGTTTTCTCATTGTAAAATCGTTTCCCTCCCTCCTAAGTTACTTTGTGGAATTTATCTCTGAGGAATATTTGTTTGTTGAGAGTTCTAAAGCCAGTAGAAAAGATCTATGGTCTCCCAGAATGCTCGGGGGAGGGGGTGTATTCTGCATAATAAACAGCCAGTGTAAGGGCGGGGCTACATACCAATATACAGGCTTTATAGCTATGGGAAGTGTTTCTGATGCGGAAACCAGGATATTTAATGTAAAAGTGGATATCCTGAATAATTTACTGTATTCTCCTATATGTACCATAGTTAGAGTTCCTCTTTAACCACTGTATGACAAGCTGACTTATAAAAACTTCCTGCTAGAGCCTTTTAACGGCTCCAGGACGTTTTTAAGTCAAACAGTGCTGCTGCTGCTGTGCGCGCTCCCGTGCACGTGAGATTAGTGTAAAAAAAAAAGCTGCATAGAAAAAAATACACCTTTATTTCAAAATAATATATTGTCACCATACTTTGTACTAGGGACATAATTAAAATCTTGTGATAACCAGAACAGATAGGCAGATAAAATGTGTGGGTTTTATGCACAGTAGCAGTGTTTATATTAAAACTATAGGGAATGAAATTGGAGAAATTGTGTATTTTTTCATTTTGCCCTTGTTTTTCTCTTTAAAATGCATAGAAAATAAAGTAATTACTGAAAACAAATATCAACCCCAAAAAGCCTAATTGGTGGTGAAAAAAAAAACAAGTTATAGATAATTTCATTGTGATTACTATTGATTAAGCTATTGGCAAATGAAAGGGATGAGCCCTGAAAGGTGAAAATCGCACTTGACCTTTAGGGTAAAAAACCCTTTGGGGTGAAGTGGTTAATAAGTTACTGGTTTTCAGTCTGGCCTTATGGAAAGCCATATTGTACTATTTGTGTCACTGGAGCTAGATACAAGTTTAAAAGAAAAATCTTCCTATTGAATTGTAGTTCTGTTGAGTCCCCTGACAATTGTTGTCCTGCGTCCCGTGTGTTTATTACACAATAATTAGAATTGCTTAAAATTGTCATTACGTTACTTTTTAAATACCTTGCCTGCCTCTGCTTCAAAGGCCCGCGCACGTCTGTCATTGTAACACGTGTAAATTAGGCCGGGGATATATACACCCATTAGAATAATTATGGCAGAGGAAGGCGTGAATTGCTTTTCTCGCTAAACGTCAGACCTCTCGTGCCCCGCGCTCCCGTCTCTCTGTGTGTGTTGTGGAAACACGGAGGTGACAAAAGTCCTTCCTTCCAAGATGTCACAACCGCCGCTCTGCCGCCCTTTCATTCGCCTATGTTTTATTGCCGCTAATCCTCTAGTGTAATATCACATTTGCACCTTAAAAATTAAAATGAAAACAAATGTATGATCTGGATGAGTTTGTAGATACTTATGTAAGTTATTTTTTTCATTATTGTAAGTAGCCCAATTTGCTTTACTTGTGGTACTCAAATCTGGGTCGTCCACTCTCCTTTACTACTGTCACCTTGCACAAGAGACCCAGGTTAGCATCCCAGTCTGGATTCATCATGGCGCTTAGGTGTTTAGGTCATGTTCCTGTGGGTTTTCTCCGGGTGCTCGGATTTCCTACCACTTAACAAAATATAGAGTTAGATTAACTGGCTATCCCCCATAATGCCAAAACCACAAACAGAACTGGACTGACTAAATATACAAATGTGGCTGGACCAGAGGACTAGGTATCAGTCATATGTGTTTTATGTGAATATATATACACACTCTTCACTATTGCACATTAATTTTGTATACCCCTGATGAAGGCCCACCTTGAGGCGAAACCTGGCGGAAAATGTTGCGTGGAATTAGTACAGGTTAGGTCTGCACAAACCCAATTGATAGGCTTGCTCACAATTTTTAATACTTAGTGCTGAACCAAATATTTAGTTATTACAGTAATGTCATTCTACTTTAAAAAAAAAGACACTATTTTTTAATGCAGATCTATCAAAAGTTATATGCAATGTCGAAATGATCTAGTCCTCTAACGCTGGATAACATCTTTGTTTGCATACCCTCTTAATTGTTGAGATTATGGCAGAGATGTTAGATTGTAAGCGCTGCCAAGGGACTATTAGTGATGTATTTTATGCTGTGTAAAGCACTGCAGAAAATGCAAGTGTACATGAAATACAAGGAAGGGTTAATAAGTATTGCTAATGCTAACTTGTGGCTATACGAACATGACCGTTCTATCACTTTTCCCACAAAGTCTCCCGGCGGGTGATGCATTTTCATGTGAGGGCACTAAGGTGAAATCTGTAAAATTTTAAAATGAGAAATGGTGGCATGGCAAATTTATACATATTTTATATAGCTAACGTTTATATTCATAGGCATGTGCGTCTGTCCATCTGAGAACATAGCTCAGCGCCATACATCGCCCCACGCAAGGACTCTACTACTAATATATGCAGAGACAGGTCACTTGACCCTCTATGTATTGAAAGGTTTATGACTACTGACCTAACTGGATGATTGTACACTGAGATGGATACCTTGAGCATCTCTCGGCAGATGTGATCATTGTATTTTTGACACTGCTTTTTAATATGAATGTGGAACTGCAATGTCTAGCCTCTGAAGAAGCAGCAATTCTAAGGTTGTGAAACGTGCATTAGGCTTCACATTGTGCATGTATACTGATGTGACATATGGATGTTTTATATCAATGTTTATATACTTGTCTATTTATGGGGACTTTGTAAAATTAAAGTTATGTTTTAAATATAACGGTAACTAGATATTGGCCTCTTAAACCCTCCTCTTTTAGCTGAATGAGTACTCTAAAATAGTACTTGTTACCCATAATAAAATTTTAGCTACGGTAGTTATCTCGACAATGATTATTTGTATCGTTATTTTTTACTGTTTTGATTTATAAAACCTTGACATATGCTGCACTGCATGATAAATAATACTGGATAACAAATGTCAATACATACTGTAACTAGTACGCACTATGACCAAGAAGAAGAGGACCCGGCCAATACAACTTATTCTAAGTCGAGGGTAGCATAGAATACAATAGAAGATGGGAGATGGTTAGGTATATTACATTACAATCATGAGGCAGTACAATAATTGCAAAGTCAAGTTTCTGTTTCCGGTATTCTAAACACTTCAACCCTTACCAGTCTGTGACTCTTAAAATCTCATGCTCCCCTTTCATTGTGGCCACATCATCAGACACAGGGGCGACACACTAGTCATGATGCAGCTGAAGTTGAGACCTCGTGGGTTCAGTTTATCTCGTCACATCATCAGTTTGTTCATGGAATAAGGGATGTGAAAGTCTGGTCTCTTCTCTGTTGGTGCCACAGTTCTGATAGTACAGTTCCCAACAACAAGTGACCTGAGCTTTGTGTAAATGTTGCGTAACTACTCAGAAGGTCCATCTGCCCCCAAATAAACTTACAGTCCGGTGCTTGTTTGAGGCTGGAGAGTCTCTCACCTCTTGGTTGCTGAGATCTCTGTTCAAGTCCTCAGGTTTTTAACATGTGCTGCAACAAACCATTACGAGGGAATGCCATTTCATCTTTTAGGTTCTTTATTTTTTTATAGACACCCCAAGTTGGATAGAAGCTATGAAAACTCCTAGATGGATAGTAGGAACACTGGTAGGAACTAAGCCAGAGAGATCACAAAATAGAAATTTCAAGAGCGTTCTATGAAACCATTCTACCAGACTCCCCGACAAGTGAAATATCTTTCATTGCGGAGACAGAGACTGGACACTTTGGCACAGTTATGCAGGAGCTATATTTTACTTCCTGTGTCTTACATGGGCCATATACTTTCATCAGACGAAAAATGGGGGATTAGCTACATGGATTGACCCAACCACAAAGTGCCTTTTGGTTGGTTACACACCATACAATTTTCCTGTCAGGTTGACAGGAAATGTCCCAAATTTCGATACTGCTGTGTCCCCATCGGAGAGAGGCTTCCTCACTTACTGTACCTTGGACCACATTTGACCTTCACAGATTTAACTCTTGCTGTCCCGAGGACAGGCTATGAGGGACAGTAATAAAAACTTGATGAAGATTCTAATTCCTCCTTACTTTCCAAAGCCTCAGGCTCTATTAAAAAAGGTTTACTCTCTTCCTATCAGGATAGGAACCGGGGGGAAAAACCTCCTCAATGATGCCATAGACAATACAGAACAATGGGCCTTATTCAAATTCACTTTTGTTCTCCAAAGTTTGCTTCTAGGTCATATTTTCACACCTTATCAATAAAATGTAGTGTTGGTATTTGAATTCGGGTTACTGAAATTCAGAAACCCAAAATCACCCGTCACCACACTTCAGCACTCAGACAAGTGGACAGGGTCACACGGAGTTCACTTATCCGCGATTCACGTTGCACTTTATTTGACGTGAAGTGCAGATAAGTGAACTCCGTGTGACCCTGTCCACTTGTCTGGGTGCGGAAATGTGGTGATTGGTAAGTTTCCGAAATTCAATAACCGAACACCAACAGGAAGCGAGAAAATACTCAGAATAATTCTGACAGTACTTTGCTTTTACTACTTTTTCAGTTGCAGGGTGATGAAATGTTACTTTTAAAGAGAACCTTAACTGAGAGGGATATGGATGTTTCCTTATAAACAATACCAGTTGCTTGGCAGTCCTGATCCCTTTGGCTAAAGTAGTGGCTGAATCACACACCTGAAACAAGCATGCAGCTAATCCAGTCTGACTTTAGTTAGAGCACCTGATCTGCATGCTTGTTGAGGGGCTGTGGCTAAAAGTATTAGAGACACAGGATCAGCAGGAGAGTCAGACAACTGGTATCATTTTAAAAGTAAAAATCCATATTCTTCTCAGTTTAGGTTCCCTTTAACTGCAGATGAGAAATTCTCGTAGGAGAAAAAAGTGAATGAAATAAGGGCCAATGGGTAATGGGTTAGCTCTGGATTTATTGCCACCAGCTCTAGGGGCACATTCTGAACTGAGTTTATATTTTGTCCTTGTAGCTGCTTGAGTGTTCCTCCATATCTCATTATTCTATATATACTATATAAAGCACGAGGTAACATGTGGGTGCTATATAAATTAGCAAAATAATAAAATACAAACTTTAAAAAAGGTTTCTGATACTTTCTCCAGTATCCAAAACTTAAAAAAAAAAAAAATTACTGGACTTGCGCTTTAATCTGTGACAGGGCCACCTTTTAGCACCAATATCCTCAGGCTGAAAAACTTGCCCTGGTCATGCTCTTTCCCCTCTACCATCATTCAAGAGACAATATTTATTCAGTTCATCCATACAATGTTGTCGTAATGCCTTATGGAGTGCAGAGACCGTCAGCATGAGTCTCAGACCTCGTGTTAAAGGGTCATATTTGACTCCCTGAGCTGCAGATTAGACATGGCGGCTGCCAGGCCACACACGTTGGCGTGAGCACAGTGTGACGGTAACATGTGGCCTCAGCATGAGGTTTCCACGGGGATACTAAAATGAATCACTCTTCCCGGGTAGTGAATTGGGATGAGCCTGTAACAATCGCTAATTGAAACAAAAGACTCCTGAGTCGCCTCAGAACTGGCAAAACAGATTACCAATTCGACATGGCTGATGGATGGCTTGATCGAAATAATATATTTATACAAAAAAAAAAGTTTTTCCTGGCCGCCTATGTTTCTCCTCATGGTTAATGAGGACATATGAACTGTGAGCTGCTCGCAATCCAGCAATGTCCCCAGTGCTTTCACCAATCTACAATGTCACCGGCAGGTGCTGAAAAGATAATTTTCCTGCTTCTGGTGGGACGTTGGGTGGGGGCTGTGCGTGTGTATGCTGAGGAATGCCAAGCGGAGATGAATATCTTTACATGATGCTTCTCTGTGGACTGGAAAGAGCAGATGAGTCCTACTGTGTGCTCTCCATATCCTATACATCATGTGTACATAGACCTGTGGTGTCTTCTGCTGCTGGTCATTGAATTGTTTCCTCACTGCTCGAGGGGTGGATAAGATGTTTAAAATACAAAGTAAGGGATTGTTTACCTAAAGATGGAAGGGTAAACTTGATATTTAAAACAAAAATGGCTTATTTGCACAACAAAGGACAATGCATTTCGTGGACAACAGTGCCCACTTCTTTAGGTGAATAATGTGCCTTAATCGCAGTCCCGTGGAGCTCCACAGCTTGAAGTGAAAACTTGATTCAAAATTTAGCTGTGGCACACAAAATCACTGCAAGGACCCACAATTGTGATTTCATTAATTGCAATTGCATTTGTGGGTTTGTGGCCATTGACTTTTGTTGGATTCCAAAGCATGGCTATAAAAGCACTGTAGTGGGCCATAACCCTTAGTCTTTTTTTTTTGCCTTCTAGAGCTCCAGTGGTCACTGGAAGTAGCCCAGTAACAGGTGTTTTCCTTCATGCGTAATAAGCTGCACAAAGCAGGAAGCAGACATTGCAGCATCAGAATAACGATGTCCTGTTTACAAACTGGCAATCCTAATAGGTGTTGTGCTGTCAGCAGTCCTGTGTCAGGGCTGTATATATCCCTGTAGAGGTACCAAGGTAAAACATCTGAAAAATCAAAGGTTTAAAAAAAATGTGTAGTTTCATGGTTTCTATACCTGTCCATGTCCTCGTTGGAGAATTCTCACTGAACTTCCTGCCCTTGGGACAGTCGGCACAGATAGTGTGAAGCTTGCCGTGCATTACTCGATGTATGGCCAGATCGACCATTAGATAGATCTCTCTCTGATCAAATCTGATCAGAGAGGGATGCCCTTATACTGCACATCCATTCCATCTCTTGGAAATAGTCCTAGCACAGCCCCCCCCCCCACCCCCCCGAGTGTGTGTGTCTTGTCCCCTTAGTACATGTAGTGGATGTCGTAAGATGCGCCAGTGCCACGTGGAACAAGCGCTCAAAGTGACGCTGGACACCAGAGGAGGCAAGAAGGTAGGCCTCTAACATTGCATGGGGGTACCATCCGGGGGTCCATCAGATCCATTGGTCGTCACGATATCGAACGTTACTGCAGCACACCTGATCGAGCCCTTGCGACCAAGATTTTCCACCATCCCCAAAGATAAATGAGGTGGCCTTGTAGTGGCTCCAATTCTCTGCCTTTTCGATAAAATTATTACATCGGAATGTCGATCGGCAAGCATTACTGGGTAATGTATGGATACCCTGCGTTGCTGTATCTCTTGTATCAGTGGCAGATCTGCATTGTCCTGTGTATCCGGATCTGTGCAGTTGATGTACAGCAGATAATCTTTGCTCTACAGCCCTCGGAAGTCACAGTACATTGGCATGCAGCATAGTAGTTATGTGAAGAGGTGCGCTATCGCTGTCTCTCACATTATCACCTCGTCCCTCTGTTCTTCCACTACCACAAGCCAGATTACAATAGAAAAATGAATGCATTTGCCTCGGGCGTTATTGGCCTCTTCATCAAACCAGTTCAAATCCCAGAGCTCACTTTCCCTCAAATCACGTCTGTAGAACAAAGAGTAACCCCCTTCCCAGCGACGCGCTGGAACTATCAGGCCTGGACGGCCGCACGATGAAAGGCTCTGCGCGTGCCAAGCGGGAGGACTCGCTGGGGATGTCCCAGACCTGCTGGCTACATATTCCAGAGCTAATAAACTCCTGAATCTTTACAGAAACAGCCATATATCGCTAGTTTCTGCTATATCGGCCTAAAGCTGGTCAAACGCATTAGCTATCAAACGGTCACTTATGTGATTCTTTTGGTCAGTCGTAGCTTAAAGCATAACTGTGTTTAGGCACATAAGTACAGTTCTTTGTTTGCCCACCAAAATAAAAAAAAACTGGACCCCCTTAATATTTCAGATAAAGAGGTTTGGCCCCTGCAGCCATCTGATCTCATTCCATATTTTGTAAACTATAGTGATGTCATTTCCGGTTTACCCAGAATAGCAAGAAGGTAGACCAGGGGGCGGGGCAACAGCAGTCTATGGCAGCGAATTCTGAAAGACACGCTCCAGAAGCTAAACCCCCCAGTCTACTGCCTAGAGTCTGTATTAATTTTAAATCTTGAGGAGCTTTTTTGTAGAAAGCTTGATTTATAAGGGACAACATGATGAGCACAGTTGCAATAAAAACTCAAGAGAGAATTCCCCACTGCTGCAAAAGAAAGTAGGTTTATAGCTTACTCTGGGCTTGTTGGAGTGATTTATCCACTATGTAGGGACTGGATCCTGGCTATGAGGAAACTATTCTTGGTGGGGACACAGACGACAACAAAACCTTTAAAAAAGAGGCCCTGATCCCTGTAAAATAAAACTTGAATGTATAGGTTGATCTGTTGTGTTGATGCCATTTTTCTTTACTCATGGTAACTTCCTCTAGTCTTCAGCAGAAGCCTTCAGTTTGGGATGTTACCCAATCCCAACCAGTCTCGTCCATCATTATTTCCTAATTCTAATTAATGAGGTGTAGCTATGCTGATGCCATTGGGCCGCCGGTTAAAGCATGACTTATTTGTCTCTCTCTGCTGTGCCTTATGAGTTCTTTGTAAAGAAAGAGCGCATAACAATGAGGAGAATAACTGAATTCTCTAAAATTACTGATCTGCAACAGACCAGAGAAACCTCTCTTTCTGTAGCTTGTCTTCACAATGTCACATGGTCACAGCTGAGTGTGCACCGCCGACGCCGTCACTGCTCACAGCGTGCAGGAACTATAACATTCCATTCGACCCTCTTAGATTGTAAGGCCAGGAGTACACTACACAATGCATGCTTGACGTGGTTTACAATTGGTATTTCCTTATCGAAACTCAATAGGGAGGGATATTGACCCTCTTACCACACTGTACCACATGGTCTTTATCACACTGTCACCATCACTAGCTTTGTTCTACTTGATGCAGTACACAGCTATGTGGGCATTGCTTGTACACTGCTCTAGCCATTATCCTCCCCTCACATTCCAGCCTGCACTTGGTTGGAAAAGAGTTCCATTCCTGATTCATTCTCTGTCCTGAAGCTTCAAAAAATATAAAAGTTAGATAATTACGTATAGTCCAGACCCTTCTCAGATCCATCGCCATCCCACCAATCCAGCACTGGGTCTCTTTTTATCTTCTGCCCAAGAGCATAGTCGTGAATGTATAGTCCAGATGCATCCCAGATCCATCCCACAGATCCAGCACTGGGTCCCTTTATCTTCTGCCCAAGAGCACGGCCGTGAATGGATAGTCCAGACTCTTTCCAGATCCATCTCCATCCCACAGATCCAGCACTGGGTCCCTCTTTATCTTCTGCCCAGGGGCACAGCCGTTAATGGATAGTCCAGACGCTTCCCAGATCCATCTCCATCTAACCGATCCAGCACTGGGTCCCTCTTTAATTTCTGCCCAAGAGCATGGCCATGAATGAGCTCATCCACTGGTGCACATTTTCTTCGATTAATACTAGTGCATGCCCAGAGCTTATGTGCTCGTTTACAGCTGCACTCCCAGACAGAAGAAGCCTTTTCGAATCTCTGGGTCGAGTATGATTGGAGGGGCCCAGCACTGGAACAGAGGGCTGGAGAATAATCAGGGAAGCCTCAGAACTATCCAGAGTTAGTGTTGGTTTTCCAATTTGGGGTTCTGCAAATTGTGCAAACACTTCAGAATCCAGCCTCGTGGACAAGGGGAGGGGCGGGGGGTCACTCACGCTGTGCTATCCGTGACTCTGACGCTTCCTCCTTCCGACGTGGACCACAACCCCGCGACCCTGTCTACTAGCTAGCCTTGCAGCACTGGGTTTCTGGTTCAAATCCCTGTCAGGGCACTATCTGCATGGAGTTTGTACGTTCTCCACGTGTCTGTGTGGTTTCCTCTGGGCATTCCAGTTTTCTCCCACATCCCAAAGACATACAGATAATTTAATTGGCTTCCACTACGATACATACATTACACGATACATACATTAAACGATACATACATAGACATATGACCATGGTGGGGATTAGATTCTAAGCCCCTCTGAGGAACAATTAAGTGACGAGACAATATACTCTACAGCACTGCAGCAGATGGCGGCGCTATATAAACAATAAAAATAATTTGCGTTTCCAAATGCAGGATCCCGAATTCAGACACCAACACTCCAGTGTTGAGATGATATCTAGCGCTTATATTTTACGCTTGCAGATTGTTTTAATGTTATTATTTATTGCATTTATAAAGCGCCAACATATTACGCATGTGACCAAAACATCAGGCAGGGAACACACTTGACTTTCAGTTTTCCGCGTGCGTTTTTCTGCATACTTTTTCTGCACACCAAGTGTGTTTCCATGCAGGAAAACGCGCATGTTTTTTCACAGCAACTGATGTAATTGATAGAGAAAACTGCCAAAATGTGCAGAGTCCTCATGCAGAATGTCAGTTTTTTTTCTGCGTGCGAACCCAACACAGTAAGTGTGAACTAGCACATTGATTAACATGAGTTCTCAGTTTTCCTGTGCAGAAAACGCGCACGAAAACAGTCAAGTGTGTTCCCTGCCTCAAGGAGTGTCCTAATAGATAATAGAGTTTATTTTATATATTATCAACTCTAGCATCTAATCTATAGGAAATAACTAATACAGCAGTTGCATACCTCTATCTAAATTAATTCTCAAGCTTTTCGCACACATTTGCACCCGTTTTAACCAGTACAGACATATTGGCCATAAACTGTCTCTGGGCACATCACACTACATTTACTTGGATGCCATGAGATGTAACGCCCTAAACCGCCTCTTGTGCACACTGGTACATTGCCATGAATGAAGAGAGTTTGTCATAAAAATGTTGGAAAGTATTCATGTAAACCAGGCCTAAGTGATTGTCTCATATTTGTAATCCACTCCCGCTACTAACTGTACTGTGCCAAGTAGGGTGTTGGAGCTTTATTAATAAATGAGCAGAAATAACTAAAAGCCTGACTTAAACTGAACAAAGCAAAGTCTAATAGCAATCTGGATGATAAGTGCAATAAATCATACATCGAAACAAAGTGGAGTAGAGAGTTCCAGTGAAACATGCTTATCAAACTTTACAGCAAATGTTCCTCTCTTCGCTGGATGCAGCTGGTGGGCGGGCCAATCAGATGGGACTATGTAACATCCAAAGTAGGAAGAATAATCAATGCCAGAGTATTTTTCCCAGCATCCCTTCATTACAGTAGATGAGGATGCAGACTTTTGAGTTCACAGAAAATAGGTGATTCTCACCAGAGACTATTTATTCTCTACTGATCTTAATTAAGTCTGTATGTTTTAAGTATACCGGCAAGTATATCTTACACAACAGATTTTTTTACTTGAAAAGTTTAGTTCAAAGGCAATACTTCTTATTTACACTAATCAGCTTGGCTGCTTCAGGATCTGGTGATGTCAGCAAGGCTTTGGTTTCTATGTGTTACTATACTGCATTTGTATTATGAAAATAAACTTGACGCATGTTAAAGGTTGACTAGACTAATAAAACCACCAGTGTAGATCTTTGCATTACTTCTTCTAGCCCAGGGGTGTCACACTCAAATACAAAGTGGGCCGAATTGTACACTGGGACCTAGTCACGGGCCAACCTCAATGTCTACTGGCCACCTTCCTTCATTATAAAGTTCCCAGGTGTCTAATGGTCCCCATCTTCCCCTACACAGTTCCCCGGTGTCTAGAGGACCCACCCTCCCCTATACAGTTTCCTTGTGTTTAGTGCTTTCCCCCTCCCTCCCCCATAGGGCTTCCCTGTTGTTCTAGGGCTTCACCTCCAATATAGCTTCTCTGATGGTGTACAGAGGGCCAAACATAATGCAAAGTGAAGAAACCACTTGAAGGCCAAGTTTAATGGCTCTGAGCGCCAGATTTGGCCCATGGGCCAGAGTTTGATATGTATGTTCTAGCCCTAAGATGAATTCTGGCCATTTTTTGGATCACCTGCGACCCTTCACTTTCAATTGAAATCCCAATGTTGTTAAAATTTGCCATATACTTTGTATATCAATGCTGTGCAAATATTTTGGTGATTTAATATTAGTACAACTGTTATTTTCCCCAAAAACTGCTGCCTCCTGAACTACCGTTAAGGATTGCATCGGCATGCCGTTGACTGAATAGGCAGCGTTTATCCGTGTGATTCGGATGCAGGGAAAAGCTGGGTATTCCGCGCAGTAGTGGAAATGGGCCCTAAGAGAGATGAATGGAATTAGAAAGCACTTTGTAGCAGAGTCTGTGTATCTAGTCAGCAAGTATGGCTGCTTGCACACAATATATGATGCAAACAGGAGTGTATGATTCCATAGAATATATAAATAAAAAAATGAATATCCAAACTTTGATCAGCAAGTGGAACAGCACCCAATTAGGAGACGGCGTGTGCTAGGCAGAAAAGACCCTTCAACCCTTCCAGGGTCATATAGAACAAACAAAGTACTCCGCAGCACCACGTCCTTGTAAGTATAGCTCTTTTATTGTAATAAAAGCAGTGAGGATGCCATGCTTAGCGACAGGCGCTGTTTCGGACCAAGTGTCTTTTATTAAGCTGTATTGGCTTCTCTCAAGCCAATACAGCTTGATAAAGTACACTTTGTCCGAAACAGCATCTGTCATCCACTATCCTGCGTTATTGCCAGGGATAAGCTCTGAATCAAGTTCAGATGAAATTAATTAGTGCAGCTGAGCGGGTGTGTGCACGGTCACGTGACTACAAACACTTCCTCATTCCGGGTTGAAGGAGGAAGCGTAATAGTCACGTGACGCTGCTTGGAACGCAGCGTGGGACAGCTGCACTAATTAGAGGATGGAATCCAAATGAAACTCATTCGGATTTCATCTGAATTTGATCCAGAGCTCATCCCTGGTTATTGCAACAGATTCTATTGTAAGTTTAAAGTGCAAGAGGTGTTACTTTTTACTATTTTTTTTTATTAAATGTGTCAGTTCCGCATCAGGTCCTCCCCTCCCAACTCCATTCTGATTGGCTAATGCCTTAGTCTTGATGGGTATATAAACATGGGTTGTGTCATTTGCACTTTGAGAGAAGCCAATACAGCTTGATTAAGGACACTTGGTCCGAAACAGCGTCTGTCACTGAGCATGGCATTCTCACTGCTTTTATTACAATAAAAGAGCTATACTTACAAGGATGTGGTGCTGCAGATTACTTTGTTGATCCAAACTTTGCTGAAACATTGTTTACTGTGTTAATGAGTATCTGACTGTACTTAGGATGGGGATGCACACTTGTACAGCAGGCAAGCAGGCTGGATCAGCTTCACCTCCATAGGTTAGCTGGTTAATGAACACAGCTGTTGGTTGTCTTTCTGCTCGGGGTCCTCATCAGCCATAGATTCTCCTGCAGCCGCTTTGGCCTGATTCCAGACAGAGTGTGGGATTTATTAGTCTGATGCGGTGCAGAGTCTATTGATTGTAGCCTCGAGGGTGAAAGCTTAAAGAGTCAGAGCAACAAGTCAATAACGCCATTGTTGTTGGAGAACCCCGCTCACTGGAGATTGTTTTACAGGAGGGAGCGAGCCCAGCTCAGCATGGAATCCAACGCACACTGTAGTTGTGTTAGTGCTCCGAGATATGTAGAGGCAGATGAGGCACTGCGCCTGCACTCATTGCTCTAATGGCTGCCTTGTCTTGGCCATCATATCTCTTTTTTTAAGTTGTCCGCAGCCATAATATGCAATATTTTTGGCAACTAGAGATGGCAATGCCTAGGAGAACTCGTGGAGAAGCACATGATCAGTTTAATCAGCTGATAGATTTGTAAGGTTCTGATTTGCTGTGTTGACTTCCTGGTTTAACACCTGATCATGACCAGCAAATCAGAACCTTACACATCTCTCAGCTGATCATGTGCTTCTTCATGAGTTGTCCTAAGCATTGCCAACTTTTGGCCACATCAGTCCATAGATGTCTTTCAGTCTCCACTGGCCAAAAGCTGCAGAAGGAAAAATCTGGGCCCCCTGTATTGCTGGATGGATGTATCATAACATCCATTGATACATCAGATGTCCGTGTATTGCACAACACTTTGTAATAGCGTTGGATGGCCATTCCTGTTGTTCGAGTAATAAGTCCAATTCAGGTTAGCACACTAGTTGCATCAAACAGTTAGGCCCTGTTTACACTTAATCAGTTGGTGCACGGTTTTTTTTTCCTTCTCCATAGCAGTGCATTGTAAAAAAGATTTCAGTTAAAACGCATTAAAGGACCACTATTGTGGAAAAAGTAAGCAATTAAAATCTGACAGAACCGACAGGGTTTGGGCCAGTCCATCTCTTCATGGGGGATTCTCAGGGTTTTCTTTGTTTTCAACAGCACTTCCTGAACAGCAGTAACAAAGTCTAACTGACAAAATAGTGTGGAAGTGATTAGGGAGGCTGGCTGGTATCTTACTATTTTGGCAGTTAAACTGCTGTTCAGGAAATGCTGTTGAAAACGAACAAAAAACCCTGAGAATCCCCTAGGAGGAGATAGACTGGCCCAAAACCTGTCGGTTATTGTAAAATGAAAAATGAAGCACTTTTTTTATTACATTATTTTCGCTGGAGTTCCTCTTTAAGCGCCCATGATGCGGACAGCAAAGGCGTGCCACTTCGTACCTGCCTACCTACCGTGGTGATCGAGTAGATGAACGGTCTCTGAGGAGTAGGAATGGAAATGCAGATTTTGGATTACGTTGAATTCCGATTTCAATTGCCGAGGAGTCTTTTTTTGGGGGGGTCATTTTATGCATTTTCTGATTGGCCAAATGCTTCTGGGTTGATTCTGAATTCTCTGATTGGTCCAACGCTTCCAGGGGCCGCCCCCCACTTCCGCTGCCTGAGGAACCTGCCTCACCCCGCCTCATGGGCAGCCCCGGGCTGGCCCTATATGTGCTTTATAGTGCTATGTCCATTGTTTTATTGAAAGATCGTACATTTTCTATTCTGTTATTTCTTGTATTTTCAAGCTGAAGTTTCAGAATTAAAAAAACAATATGGCTTTCCCTTTTTGCCTTAGTTTAACAATAGTCACTGTGAGTCTGTTCTATTGTCACCTGATAATCAGCAGAGCTACATCAAATGACAACTCTTCAGAAAGTCCAGAAATGTCACCATCCACATTATCCACCCAGAACCACTGCTTAGCCAATTCTCAATTGCTTTCTAATACACCTCCCAGATAGTGTTTTTAGTGGCTACCAGTCATCGTAAGGGACCATGGGAAGTGTAGTCCTGCTGTGTCCGACAGAGAGTTGATGCAGGAGGCAGCGTTACTCTCTCCCATCAGTCCAGCTATTAGAAGAGACTTTCTCCTCCCCTCTTTTTCTTTAGAGTCTACAATTATACTTAAAACTATTTTAGGTTTGTTTGTTTTTTTATACTTTGAAAGAGGAACTGTAGTGAAAATAACATAATTAAAATAATTGCTTATTTTTTTTTACGATATTAATTTATAGATTATTTAGTCAGTGTTTGCCCACTGCAAAATCTTTCCTTTCCTTAATTTACTTTCTAAAAATTAATCACAGGTGGCGACATCTTTTGTTCTGCCAGGTGATCTCTGCAGAATGTCCTTTTACTGAGACTTGTATGCACAGAGGGAGATACTGCTGGCTTGGCAGTTGGGAAAAAAAACGTTATTTGCCACAATGCAACAAGGTTCACAGACAGAAAACGGTCAGGACCATGGTCATGACATCACACTGTGGGAGGGGTTTCACCCCAATCCCAGCCATAAAGACGTCCCTGATGATCTATTTAAGAAAAGGTAAACATTTCTTGTGGGAAAGGGGGTATCATCTTCTTATTGGGGTGAAGTTCAATCCTTGGTCAAAGTTCCACTTTAATGTGTACCTAGGGAAAGCATATAAGAGATTTTCTAGAAACCTGGTTTCCCTCTTTGATCTGAGCTGAAATGATTTGTTGTTGTAGCTAAAGCTTCCAGAGCCCCTCCATAATTTACCGTAGTTGTCCTTCTTTAAACCCCTCGCAAATTCAGGAGCTCCTTGTTTGTGAATCAATGATGGAATGAGACTGCACTAATGCTTTGTGTAGCAGCAAAATCTAGTATAGCATCAAACACTTCATTGATAGAGCTTCATAAGAGTCGGTAGATGAAGAGTCTACTTAGAGACCGTTTCTATATCAGGCCAGAGAGAAAAAGAACATCGTCTTCTGTGGTGTTCTCCTCCCGCCTCGTGTGATACTGGTGAGAACTGAGCAGTTTCTCACCGCATTAGAACAAATTAGAACATCATTAAGAGCACTGAATTGCTGTTTGTAACTTACACTTGAAGACAAAACAGTATCGGTAAAAAGCACACAAAGTAAATTCAAAGATGAGATATAATGCCAAGGAAACACTCTCTTTAAGGGTTCTTTGTGGCTAAATATCCGAGAGACGTGTCTTCTTCCTTTCTACTTCACTAGGAGGCAGATAAAGAGGAATTTCAAAGAATTTAGCAGCCTGAGCTATTACTACTGGATTCCCACCTAGAAGAATGGAAACCGCTAGACGATGAGAAGTTTTTACTCCTGTAGAATGAAGAAATCCACTAACTGGAGAGGTGGCTAATTACACTGACATTTTTGTAGGTTCAGTAGTAGTGGAAAACCAGTAGCTGGAGGAATGTTCGGTCATGGCCTGCATTGTCGTTGATTGAGTCCAGAGACTTGGGGAGTTGGACTTGTCCTACTTATCTTTCTGGTGGATGCCAAACAGGCCAGATGCTCTATTTAGATTCTTCACCACGTTCTGCCCATGTCTGAAGACTGTCACCAGTTGGACATACCTGAACTAGCCCCAATTAAAGGGTACAGTCACAGGTCGGTCCAGGCAGCCTTTACCTGCTACTGCTGCTTTTCATGCTGCAGTTCTGTTTCTCATCTTTTCAGGCCATCGACTGCCTCCTTGCTGCCTCGGTACTTTGGCCACCTTTTGGAACCTCCCATCTGTTAAGCCCCTCAAGTGGCTTCCTTTGAGTTCACCCTTCCCCTCATTGAACCTCTTTAAAGGGGCACTACTGCGAAAAACTGTAAAATATGTGCAAACATATACAAATAAGAAGTACATTTTTTTCAGAGTAAAATGAGCCATACATTACTTTAATTTTCTCCTATGTTGCTGTCACTTACAGTAGGTAGTAGAAATCTGAAAGACGTGACAGGTTTTGGACTAGTCCATCTCTTTATAGGGGATTCTCAGGGATATATTTATTTTCAAAAGCACTTAGTGAATGGCGGTTGCTCTGTCCAACTGCCAAAAAACTGTGTAGAGAGCAAGGAAGCTAGCCAGCATCATTGTTTAAATCCTTTTTCTGGAATATTTTTATAAGGAATAAAAGCCTTGCTGAGAATCCCCTATGAAGAGATGGACTAGTCCAAAACCTGTCACTTCTGTCAGATTTCTACTGCCTACTGTAAGTGACAGCAACATAGGAGAAAAGTAATTTATGGCTCATTTTACTCTGGAAAAAATGTACTTCTTATTTGTAGATGTTTGCACATATTTTAAATTTTACAGTTTGCACGCACGCACGCACGCACACACACATTCTGTGTTGTGTCCTAAAGGTGCCCACTAATGATACAATCTTGATTGTACAATATTACCAAATCTGTGTAGTAGAAGGGTCAACTGAGTGAATATACTTGGAATGGATACTTCACGTAGTCACTCATATTAAATATTCTTGTACTGTCTAGAGCAGGGGTCTCAAACTCGCGGCCTACGGGCCATTTGCGGCCCTCGATACAATATTTTTTGGCCCTCGCCGGCAAAAGCTTGCTTATAGTTCGCTTCAGTGCTCCCAAGTAATCCGCCGCATCCCCGCCGCTAAACGAGGGCTGCAGAGCCCCCAAATCGCCCGGGGGGCAATCCGCCGGCATTTCCTGGAAGGGGCAGAGCTTTCAGCTTCAGCTCTGCCCCTCCTGACGTCAATCGCCGCACGGATCGCCGCCTCTCCCCGCCCCTCTCTGTGAAGGAAGAGTGAGAGAGGCGGGCAGAGGCGGCGATGCGCCGTGATTGTGAAATTCCTTATGCGGCCCAGCCTCATCCTGACTTTGCCTCCTGCGGCCCCCCAGGTAAATTATGTTTGAGACCCCTGGTCTAGAGTGTATCATTAGGGGGCACCTTAAGTGTTTGAAGGGGGAGGCAGGGCTATGGGAGAAGCTATGCTTTTGCATCCGGTGTACTGGGCAGAGGAGGCATATGGAGAACAGTGTAGCAGTGCCATGCTGCATAAAGCAGGTAAATCTGATATTGTAGTGTCGATTGTAATATCCCTGTTCCTGGCAGTGTATTATCCCTGTCAGTGCCTCCCCTATATGCGCCTAACACAAACCTCTCCCACCTACTCCTAACACTAAACTTCCTTCTATATTTGCCTAACACTAGTCCTCTTCCCTACCCAAGCATCTGTAAAGCCGTTAATTACACCGGTTATAAAGCCAACAATTTACCCAAGCAGCTGTAAAGCCTCTCCAATCAGCTAGCCTGGGTGCTGCTACAGCGGCACACTCCTGTGCCCAAATCACTCTCCTAGCGTGCTGCCATAGCCGTTATTTGCATTGCAGCCTATAGCGGTGCCTAAATTACCAGGCTCCGCATTCGCCAATTTTACCTGTTCAGAGACAACAAAGGATAATTTGCATATTAAGCAGTGATGCATTGTGGGAAACCTCATATGCTCACTCCAACCTGAATTATCGCAAATACCTTCTGTTATAAGAAGGCAAACTTTTGTCGTCCATGTGAACAAAACCGTAAATTAGTCTAGCTTAGGTTAGCTTCTGGACTCCCCCATTGGTTAATCTGACCATCAATCACAATAACAGACCTAGATCATCAGGGACATCTGTATGGCTGAAATTGTGATGAAACCCCTCCCACAGTGTGATGTCATGACCATGGTCCTGACAGTTTGCTGTCTGTGAACCTCGTTGCATTGTGGAAAATAATGGCGATTTTCAGCTGCCAAGCTAGCAGTATCTTCCTTTTTGCATATATTAACAACATTTTAACCTATCACATTGTTAGTGGGTGTGTTTATAGATAATAGCAGGTGGGGCTGTTTGTTTGTTTTTCTTCCAGCAGTAAAGAGGATGACCCGCAGGCTGGCAGTGGATCAAACAACATGAACAAATCACATGGCAAATGGCAATCATTTCCGGATCTATCTTCTATTTTTTGTTTACTTCTTACCTTGCAATGTATTGATTCAATCTGTCCACCCCCCTCCCCCCCACACTATCTTTTGGTACAGTCAGTTGTCCATGGGCGCACCAAGTAATACATTCAAGAGCAGATTTCAGGTTGAAAGCATTCAAAGCAAGGGCTGCTGCCTACCCTGGATAGCATGATTTGGTACGTACCCTCACTGTAGAGGGACTTCAGCGACAGGTCCTCTTTGAGATGCACAGTAGCAGCTCTCTCCTATGAGCAGGTTGTGGTTTGCGTGGCCCCGCTGTTCAGAGACTTGTATGAATGTCTGCCCTGACCCCTCATCATCCCACAGCCCTGAATGATTTATTATGACAGTCTGGCTCAGCATCTCTCTGGAATGTTGTGATCGCATTAAGAATTTTTCTACACACTGGCGGGAATTGTAACACACATCCTGTGTCCAGCCCTGTGATTGATACAGCCCAGCTTTAGGCACAGACCTCAGTGTAACATGTGATGACCAGGGCAGTTTCTAGGCCAAAGAGTTCCCAGGGCAAGGGTGTATCAATTATGCCCCCTCCTCCATAGACTCTTGGGATGCAGAAGCCAGAGAGCTCCCCCATTTGTAGCCAGGGAGCCACCCCCTTTGTAGCCAGAAAGCGCCTTTTGTAGCCAGAGAGCCCCCTCCATTGGTAGCAAGAGAGCCCCCTTCCCCCAACTTTATGCAGAGGTGAAGCAGAGCAAAGACAGAACTCGCCATCCAGGCAGGGGGACCTGAGAGATGCTGGTGATCATTTGACTCCTCTTGGGCGCCTGTACTGCAATAGCTACATTATCAAGCGGTGGTACAGCATGGCTTAGGAGGGCACACGCCCTTCTATCTTCCTAAACCATTCTGCACCACTGCCTGATATCCCCTGTCTCCATCGCAGACTGGTTGCATACATACTGTATATTACGACAGACAGGTGAATAGACTGCCTTCACACTGTCAGATTTATGCTTGAATATTACTACAGACACAATTGGTAAACTACCAGGACTGGATGTCTTAAGCATCAGCGACGATATGAGTTGTTTCACGTATGATATCACATTCCCACCGTCACAATCATAGAACTAAAATTTAAAGCCTCTGTAGAAGCGGCTAGTTTGGAAGCCATGAAACGTGTGTTAGGCTGCTATTATATTACCTATGTGACGATTGCAAATATTGCCTACAATTAGATTTTATATTTGATGTTGACACACTTGTCTATTTAAAGCGGACTATAACCCTGCATTTCATCTTTGCTCTAAAACATTATTTACAGTATATTATATGCAACCAGCAATTTTTTTATTAGACCAGCATTGGAAGGGTTACACACAGAGCTTGAAAGTTCAGCGCAGTGAAATGCAGATGCATCCGAACTTTAGATAATGTTATCTTGTGTTTACTTAAATGTATCAAGTAAAGAATGTGACACATTCTCTGACTGTGGAGAAGCTGCTCAGTACAGACAGAGAGTCAAAGCATGTCTGCCTGAATGAATGAATGATTAAAACCAGTTATTAATAAAATGCCAAGTCAGCTCACAAAGCAAAAAACTGTACTTTTGGCAACCTATACTTTTTAAATGAATAATAATTATGCACAAATGCAAATATGATAACCGTACGGCGTATAAAAAGTAGAAAAACATGTGTTTATTGAATATTATGTCAGGGTTTTAAACCGCTTTAAAGAGAAACTATAACTAAGGATTGAACTTCATCCCAAATCAGTAGCTGAAACTGACTTTCCCACAAGAAAACTATACCTTTTCTCGAATAGATCATCAGGTTGTTCTATATGGTGCATATTGTGGTGAACCCCCTGCCACAGTCTGATGTCAGGACCTAGGTCTTGACAGTTTCCTGACTATGAACCTTGTTGCATTGTGGGAAATAACAGCTGTTTCCAACTGCCATGCAACCAGTATCTCCCCCTGTGCATATGTATATCTATATAAAAAAAAAATGTATCCTATTGTATTGTTAGAGGCTGTGGTTATAGATAATGGCAGTTGGTGCTGTCTAGTTTTTTTCCTTATCTGCCAGTAGTAAAGATGATTACCTGCAGGCTGATAGTGGATTTGTACTGTTTCTTGATTATCTGCAAGGCGGAAGAAAGTGGCTCATGCTGCCAGCTCACATTTTAGATCACTAAAGTAGTTGTGAGAAGTGTGAAAATGCATATGTGCCAGAAGTAAATTCTCACCCTATAGGCAGTACCAACTTCTATTACATGCCCCTCCCCCCCTTTTCCCACATAGGGTCAGGATTCCCTCCTACTTAACCTTAATTTGCATTTTCATTACCCTCCTCTCCTCATAAAGCCATTTTGGCTGTTGGGCTGAGCAAGTGCCATTCAGAAAGTGCTTTTGAAAATAAAGAAAACCCTGAGAATCCCATGAGGAGATGGACTAGTCCAAAACCTGTCGGTGAGAGGTCATACCCACGAACTGCAAGTGACAGCTACCTAGGAAAAAGTAATTTACAGTGCATTGTACTCTAGAACAAATGAACATCTCTTACATATGTGTACACATATTTTAAATTTCGAGGGGTTTTTTTTTGTGTGAAAGTGCCCTTTTAAGTAAAACACACATGGTCTCTAACAAAACACAATATGATGTTCCTTTGGCAGTGCACAGATTATTCTGGAAAAGAACACAAGTCCTGGTTGGGTGCAGTGATGTCAGGGCGCAATCCGTCAGCATGATACGATCAGTTGGCCGTCGCCCGTGTCCTGCCTCTCTCTGGCTGTGTGGGAGTGTGTGTGCGCTGCTTCTCAGCATTGTTTTGTATCTTTGCTTATTCCTTTTTGTGGGGTGACCCCGCGGTGAACCATTTCTATAAATAGTGGCAGAGTCCCTGTCTGTGCGGTCACATGACCAGTGACCTGTTCACATGTGAAGTCCCATTGTCTGCTGGGCCGCGACGCTCATGTTTCACGGAGGACATTGCTGAACTGGAGCCAGGGATCATTATTCAGCGTGGCCTGGGGACAAGGAACGGTTTCTCCCTCTCTCTCGTACATCGTACCAGTGCTGGTGATCTTATCTCCGGGGCTGAATGATTTGGTTACGGATTGAGTAAACATTCCACAAACTGCGTATCGTGTTAGGGAGACCTCTCGCTGATTGCTAGAATTTAAATCTGCGCTGTGCTATGTATATCTTATGTTCATCGCATTTCACATGTCCATTAGCCAAGACTTCGAAAGAACGTTAAAGGGGGATCCCGGATTCACAGGATAAAAATAGGACACTGTAAAACCCATGTCTAGACACAGCCCTCTGCTGTCTGACTATCCAGACCTTGACCAGCATTTCTCGTGCCTTTTCCATACATTTGGCAAGCTTGTTTCCAAGCTCCAAAAATACTATTTGAATGCTTGTCAGAAGCTTGAACAATGCATGTAAAATGAGGGCCCCGCCCCCTGCTTGCGCTCAGTGCATTCTCTAAAGGCGTATCAGGATTTTTGCACCACTCTCCCATTTCAGCTCAGCAAAAAAGCAAGAGCAACACCCCCCTACAGGGACTGCTCTATAATGTTCTATGGAAGGCTATGGCAGTAGGTTTTATAAGTTTAAAAAATATAATTTGCATATAGTCTGCATACATGTTTTTGAAGCCTGTGAGAGACCAGGCCTTGCAGCCCCAGTTGTGTGACTATTTTATATTTTTAAGGCATAAAAAATGTTGTGAAAAAGGTGTTTGTCTAGCCAGCTTAAAAAAATAAAAAGTACCTGGTGCAGCAGTTCATCGCTGCTGATGTGCTTCCGGCTTCCAACTCCCTTCCTCATGTGCATTCATGTGAGCAGCAAGGGTGAGCGAGGGCAACTGCTCTGCTGCTGAAGCCATGATATTTCCTGGATTATCACAGTCAGTAGGTGTGGCTTCAGTTAAGAGAATGAACATTCCACAGTGATGCACCTTGCCAGCAGTAAAGATGTCACCACCTTTGATACATTTCAGAATTGGCAAACACTGACTAAATAATTATTAAATCAATATTATAAAAATAAGCAATTTGAATCATTAAGTTCCAATCCGTAAAGTTGCTCTTTAAAAGCCAGTGAAAGCCTTTTGGCCAGGTCTGAGGGGGAGGGGTAAGGAAGTATAAAGGGGCGTGTCTATGACTTGACTTGAGGCAGTTGAAGTATTGCTGCATAGACGTGTTCTGTAGCCAGCTACAAAGTCTCTTGTGTGCCATAGCTGCAACCCCGAGGCCTCTTGGGCACAGCTGGCAGGAAGCAGTTTATGGCTGATACGTGGATTCCCATGATGCCAGTACAATACTTCCTGCATTGTCCCCAATGCTTGTTCTTTAAGCCAACGCATGTCTGCTCACACATTCACCTAATAACCTGTCTGAGTGGATCAGTGTTGCTAACTGGCATCTGTTTATGGATGGCAGCATTAAATAACAGATTATATACAGTCCTGTCACCTGCCAGTCATTCCTGCATGAAATAGACGGGATGGCTTTTTGTCAGCAGATAGTTTATCCTAGTTTACTATACATCGTTGGCCTGCTGTGCACATAGTGTCAGATGAACAATGCAGCCTTGCAACTCTAGAATCTCATGTACTTCCCTAACAGAGGCTGTGACTGGACCACTTCAGTTCATCAGTTTACCTTCAGCTGCAACTTTACATCAGTTGTCCATTCATCAGTAGAAAGTGGCACTAACCTCATCTCAGGCAAAACATAAACTGATGTAAGAAGGCTGTGCTTAGGGCTCAGCCACACTATAAGCGCTTTTCTGAGCGCTTTGTGATTGATTAGCGCTTTCTGAGCGCTTTTTAAAAATCGCTCCCATTCACTTTCATTAAAATTGCGGTAAATATCGCAGCAATTGTTTGCGTACGTGATCACGCTAATCAATCACAAGCGCTCAGAAAAGCTCTTATAGTGTGGCTGAGCCCTTACTGAAGAACTCCGGGCATAGCGAATCAAAGGAGCGTGTGTCCATGTACATTGGTGAATACATATATTGGTAGGAATCAAATCATTGCTATGGAAGGCCACTTCCAAACAGTCCAAGCTTTTGTTCATAGGCCCTGTTCACATTTGGCAATTTTACATAATGTTTGTGGATTTTGCAGTGAATGCGTTTTGTGATTCTCATTCCAATTAATGAGAATAATCGCTGTTAAAATGCTGCATGCAGTGCGACTCTGATCATCGTAAATCGCAATCGCCGCAGTGTGAGTATTATTATTTCCATAGGATTACTTGTGCTGCATCGCTTTGTTGATTGCCAAGTTCCTCTTTAAATTCTACCACAGAGCCTTAACAATCTGTATGCTGCACTGATTCTGACTCCCTGTATGAGAAGCGTCAAAAACATTATCAAGGACAACACTCAGCCTGGAAACGCTTTGTTTGAGCTCCTTCCATCAGGTTGACATTTTAGATCTATCTGCATACAGACTGAAAACCAGCTTTTTCCTATCTGTCATAAACTTTGAATCCTCTCTAAAATAATTAACACTGTGTTCAAATTGTTTAAATATTGAAATACCTAGCATACTTGTGTAAATCTTCTATTTCTATCTTTGTTACTACTATGTTCCCTAAATGCACCGTGGGACTGTCATGAAAAGTAATTTCGTTGTGTTACATAATGACAAAGTTCTTGAAATCTTGATGAAGGCCAAAACAGCTTGAAACAGCTGTCTGCAAGTTAGAATATTTGTCTCTGTACAATTAATCATCTATAGGTATGCTATTAACCAACAGCTTTGAACGTATGTTTGGGGTTTCAGGGACATAAAGGAATGAATGGGTGGCATTTTGACACACTGTCCTGGAGTGAGGTCTACTGGAGGTTGTTTCTTGCTCACATGAAGAAACTTTCTGTGACATGTTCTGGTGACTCCAGTAGTGGAATCTGCCTGTCATTTCCACCCTTTCAGCATACAATGGCTTGGCCCTAACCCCCTATTGTATTCTATAAAGTGTAAATTAAATATGGAATTCAGCAGAGGGACTTCCAGCCCCCCACTCCTTCCCTCAATATTGTTAGCAGCAGATGCAGAGATCTCAGCACCAGACACCCCAAGAGTCAGAAGAACCATGAGGCGGTTTCATCTGAAGAGCAATGAAGTATCTGTTTGAAAGTGGTGACCCTCTGAATGAGAAGATCTCTAGTGGCAAGTGATTGAGTTCAGTAGGCTTAGTGACACACTTTTCCATTGCTGTGTGGAAGCTGCGCGCAAAGGACAGCTCCTCTCTGCCATCATTAGACAGTTGTAAATTTCAAGTCACTTAGAGCACTTTTGGAAAAATGAGATGCATTCTAATAGAGCAATCATTCCTGCAGCTTTTCTGTGCAGCCCTCGCTGGTTCCGGAAAGGACACCTTTGTATCTAATTAAAATAAAGCTATGTGAAGAAGAGGGAGCCAAATTAAGGCAATGCTCTGCGGACCCAGCTTTCAAACGCTTATTGCCATAGGCAGGGAATGGGCGAAGCCGTTTTGAAAATTGAACCCCTGGGTTTGGCTTTCAAAGCCTCCTCTGTTTGCATGCTAAGCAGAGTGACTCTTTGCACCGGGGGGACACAAGTAAGTCACTTCCATAAAACGCAACCTTGAAAGGAGAAAAGTTTGCCGTGTTTAGCGATTAACCCCCATAGCACTGTAGAGAGGAGCGAAAGCCCTGCGCTGGATTTTTCCGCGCTAATGAGGCCGGTCGTAATTAAGGAGGAAAAAGATAACGTCCGTGAATTGTCGAGCTTGTAAGTCGCAGCTGTTTTGGGAAAACAGATCCAGAGCGAGAGCCAAGGGTCTCGCTCCAAGCAAGCGGATCATGATCAACAGATGGAAGTGTCCAAACCGGAGTCATTAGTTTTGTTGTAACAAGATTCCCAGATGGAGAAAGCTGAATGAATGCACAATGAACTAGGCTCGCTGGCAAGGCCCACATTCTGCACTGGCCACATAGGCTGCGGCCTAAGGCAGAAGGTCTGCAAGGGGTGGCACCCAATCATTGCATATTATACAGGATCTTCTCAAAAAATTAGCATATTGTGATAAATGTCATTATTTTCTGTAATCTACTGATAAACATTAGGCTTTCATATATTTTAGATTCATTACACACAACTGAAGTAGTTCAAAGCTTTTATTGTTATAATATTGATGATTTTGGCATACAGCTCATGAAAACCCAAAATTCCTATCTCAAAAAATTAGCATATCACAAAAAGGTTGACTAAATGAGCTATTAACCTAATCATCTGAATCAACTAATTAACTCTAAACACCTGCAAAAGGTTCCTGAGGCTTTTAAAACTTCCAGCCTGGTTCATTACTCAAAACCGCAATCATGGGTAAGACTGCCGACCTGACTGCTGTCCAGAAGGCCATCATTGACACCCTCAAGCAAGAGGGTAAGACACAGAAAGAAATTTCTGAACGAATAGGCTGTTCCCAGAGTGCTGTATCAAGGCACCTCTGTGGGAAGGAAAAAGTGTGGCAGAAAACGCTGCACAACGAGAAGAGGTGACCGGACCCTGAGGAAGATTGTAGAGATGGACAGATTCCAGACCTTGGGGGACCTGTGGAAGCAGTGGACTGAGTCTGGAGTAGAAACATTCAGAGTCACCGTGTACAGGCATGTACAGGAAATGGGCTACAGGTGCCGCATTCCCCAGGTAAAGCCACTTTTGAACCTGAAACAGTGGCAGAAGCACCTGACCTGTACTTGACAGTGGACTTCAGGCATTTTGGCATTTCCCTCTCCCCAGTCTTCCTCCAGACTCTGGCACCTTGATTTCCGAATGACGTGCAAATGTTGCTTTCAACCGAAAAAAGTACTTTGGACCACTGAGCAACAGTCCAGTGCTGCTTCTCTGTAGCCCAGGTCCGGCGCTTCTGCCGCTGTTTCTGGTTCAAAAGTGGCTTGACCTGGGGGATGTGGCACATGTAGCCCATTTCCTGCACACACCTGTACACGGTGGCTCAGGATGTTTCTACTCCAGACTCAGTCCACTGCTTCCGCAGGTCCCCCAAGGTCTGGAATCAGTCCTTCTTCACAATCTTCCTCAGGGTCCGGTCACCTCTTCTCGTTGTGCAGCGTTTTCTGCCACACTTTTTTCCTTCCCACAGACTTCCCACTGAGGTGCCTTGATACAGCACTCTGGGAACAGCCTATGATTCAGAAATTTCTTTCTGTGTATTACCCTCTTGCTTGAGAGTGTCAATGATGGCCTTCTGGACAGCAGTCAGGTCGGCAGTCTTACCCATGATTGCGGTTTTGAGTAATAAACCAGGCTGGGAGTTTTAAAAGCCTCAGGAATCTTTTGCAGGTGTTTAGAGTTAATTAGTTGATTCAGATGATTAGGTTAATAGCTCGTTTAGAGAACCTTTTCGTGATATGCTAATTTTTTGAGATAGGAATTTTGGGTTTTCATGAGCTGTATGCCAAAATCATCAATATTATAACAATAAAAGGCTTTGAACTACTTCAGTTGTGTGTTATGAATCGAAAATATATGAAAGTCTAATGTTTATCAGTACATTACAGAAAATAATGAACTTTATCACAATATGCTAATTTTTTGAGAAGATCCTGTATTATATTGATCATTCATTAATGATGGCCTTCACCTGGTTATTTGTTTGTAGTAAAATTTCTGTCCAGACACCGTATGCTCCGGCTCTGAAGTATACTGACTCTATACTTGTCGTCATATGCCATCTCCAGGTATACATTTTCATTTTCCAACGTGGCTTCTGCAGCTAAAAACGGTTTTGTTTTAAAATGTGATCATGTGACCATAAGCAGCGGTTTTTAGTCCCTGCAGGTTGCATGCAGGGGAGGAGAGTGATTGCTCTCTCAGCTGAAGCCACGCCTCCTTGCTGACTCCTGATAGCCTAACATGGAACATCTCTAGAGGCAAGGCGTGGCTTTAGACTCTGGAGGTTTCTGTGGAGGAGATGAAGTTCTGTGAATTGGTGCAGAAGGTATTCTCCAGTTTTGTTTTAGAAAAACATTCAGTCATTCTTTACAAATCAGTTTACGCACACTTTTAATTTAAAATGATACTCTGTTAAAGAGGAACTTTAACCCAAAATTGAACTTTGTCCCAATCAGTA
Organism: Hyperolius riggenbachi; assembly: GCF_040937935.1. Taxonomy (NCBI): domain Eukaryota; kingdom Metazoa; phylum Chordata; class Amphibia; order Anura; family Hyperoliidae; genus Hyperolius; species Hyperolius riggenbachi. Next base: position 63,427,302 of record NC_090655.1, read on the forward strand.
GCTGATACCCCACATTCCAATGAGAAATCTTTACCTTTTCTCTAATAGATCATATGGGACATCTGTATGGCTGATATTGTGGCGAAGCCCCTCCCACAGTGTGATGTCAGGGCCATGGTCCTGACTGACCTCAGTGCATTGTGGGAAATCACAGTGTGTGTGTGTGTGTGTGTGTGTGTGTGTGTGTCTGTGTGTCTGTGTGTGTGTTTATACTGTGTATATGTGTGTGTGTGTGTGTGTATATATATATATATATATATATATATATATATATATATATATATATATATATATATATATATATAATTTATATATTTAAAGAAAACCTTTTAGCCCATCACATTGTTAGTGGGTGTGCTTATGGACAGTGATGTGGCGAACGGTTCGCCGGGCGAACATCTCTGGGGGTTTACTACTTCCGGGTCGCTCTGACCCAGAGTAGTACGCCTGCGCTGCCCGGCAGAGCGCGTCCTAGATCGCGCTCCTGTTGCCGGGCACTCTCTGCGCATGAGCGTGACGTCGTTCATGAAAGAAAGTGCCCAGCAACAGGAGCGCGATCTAGGATGCGCTCCGCCGGGCAGCGCAGGCGTACTACTCTGGGTCAGAGCGACACGGAAGTAGTAAACCCCCCAGGGATTCAGAGATGTTCGCCGGCGAACGGTTCGGGAACCGGTCGCCACATCTCTATTAATGGATAATGGCAGTTGGTGCTGTCTGTTTGTTTTTTTGTTTTTGTCTATCAGCAGTAAAGATGACGACCTGCAGACTCAAATAGCATGAACAAATCGCACAGCAAATATCATTTACTTCTTGACCTATCTTTTATTTTTTTAACTTAATACTTTGCAGTGAAATTATTTATTTTTCCACCTACTTTCTTTTGGTAAAGTTTATCTTCAGACGAATATAAAAATTGTGCCTGAATTAGGATAGATGATCTAGAGAGCCGTTTTACCTCTGTGAGGCCGGAGTTTCCCTTAAATTAGCATAGGACCTAATCTATATGAAGAAGTGATTTACAATCTGCTGTGGCAGCACCATGTCTTGTATACTGAGTATGTGCCGGAGAAACCAGATACTCCAAAACAGAGGCTGTCCTGGGGCCCAGGCAAGGAGTCTCTGTGAATGAGCGAAGACCATTGTGCACCCTGAGAATAGGAACAGAGCAACCTCTCCTATTTTATAAAGGAGCAGAACAAAGGAGACGTCCAGGAGGCTGGAGGGTGGGGGGAAAGCCGCATCTGTGAAAACCGTACACAACAAAAGGGCGAATTGTCTGCCGCTCATCAGGTAATCGGAGGATGTGAGTGCAGAAATGCGCTCCAGGCATCGGTGCTGAGGAAATAGAATAACATTGCTGAGAACATCACTAGACAAGGTATTCCCTGCCACCTCCAGCCCAGACACAAGACTTTCCACAGCCGCAAGAAGAATGGCACAAGTGCTGGCTAAAGGGTCACTCCGCCTTAGAGTGGTTGAAAACTCAGCATTTCCTCTTTGTTCTAAAAGATTTACAGCTTAAAATCATCAACAAAAAAAAGGGTTGCGGAACAGCATTCAAACAGTTAAACACAGCACTTTGTTCTTACATTTCCTTGCTTTAGTGGAAAGCTTCTGGCTGCATCCGAAGAGGTGATAACAAAATCTGTTGTTTACATTCCTTTTTCAGATACACATAGTAAACATTAGCAAACCACCTAAACTGAGCTGACAAGCAGAAAGAGCTGAGAAGTGATCACTAGTTATATTTTAATATATAAATACAGCAGCTATGCAAAAAATGCAATGGCATCTTACAAAGCCAATAAACTGTGCTTTGGGAATTTGTGATTTGTAGACAGACAATATTACTTGTGGGACAGAAGCAAATATGATAACTGTATAATGTACTGTATCATACTCCCTATACAAGTTAACTTGTAACTGAAGGTCATTAAATATTATGTTTCAGCCTCAGCTTGCAGCTGCTAGAACGTTTTTGTTGGAAACTGTCTGCACACTATAGGCTCATGTATATGGCTTAGTGTAACAGAAGCCCTGGGAGACAGTTATGTTATGGATGGTAGTACATGGCAAGTACTGCAGAAGATGCAGGCACTATATAAATACATAATAATAATTCTTCTCATTCTGTTTGTGTCATTGGTAAACAAGAGACTACCTAAGACTCGCCCAAACCCAGTGACTCACAATAGGTCAGGTAGAATAATACCTACTGTATATACTCGAGTATAAGTCTACAAATGTAGGTCCGATTCACTTCATAAAAGGATTGGGGTCGACTTATACATGAGTCACTGGCAACACTGAGTAATGTGTGCAATATTAGTGACATTCCCATTTGCAGCAATTTGCGGTATTTGTGGTAAGTGATACTTTGAGGAAAGGAAATGCCAAGAAAACACAGGTCTGAAAGTCCTGGCCACAACAATTAACAAGGAAAGGGGCAGAGGGGGATACTGGGCTGCATAAAAGGGAGTGAATAATTGGAGCACTTGGGGGCCTGGATGAGGTATTGGCTGCATTTAAAGGGAAGATCCACGGAGAGAGATAAAAAAAATAAAACTACTAATCCAGGTAAGTGGATTAGTATTTTTATTTTCCCTGAACCCTCCCTTTAAGGTATAGGAGGGGTTAATGGCTGCAATACTGTATGCAGTGCAGTCATTAACACCTCCTGAGCCGCAAGTGCAGCCATTAACTTTGCTGGGTAGACTTATACTTGAGTCAATAAAAAAAATCCAGTGTACGAGGGTTGAATATTGGAGTCGACTTATACACGAGGTTGACTTGTATTCGTGTATATATGGTATAGTAAAAGCAGAGTAACAGAATTTACCTCTAGAGATGGGAGACAATCAATATGGTTCATAAGTCTGCAAAAGGTATCTATTGCTTCCTTTGCTCACCCCTGCAGAGGAATGTCTGACACCTGAGGGGCAAATCAATGCTAAGTGGACCACAGCTTCTGAATCCCTGGTTTTAAAGAAATTCCAAAGTGAGAAAGCATATATGGGGATTGGATCTGTGAACATGAAGATCTCTTTGCACATGTGCGGAGTGCCACAAATACGTACTGCGCATGTGCAGTATTACTGGCCTTGATGTTGTGGCTGCCTCCTGAGCACATTGAGCACTCACAACACTGCATGTGAGGTCACACATCCTGTGAAAGGGAAGATCTTCATAGGTCCCGACCTGTGGGGTGCCTAGTATGAGCCATAGTACAACTAAACAGAGCAGCATGGGGAAGAACAGAGGATGCAGTCGGCGTCAGGATGGTATAAGGGGGACAAATGTGTGCAATACCTGTATATGCTTTCTCACCTCAGAACTCCATTAACCACTTCAGTCTACAGTGTTGTTCACCTTATGCATCCGAGCAACTTTCATCTCTCATTCATTCTCCAATAACTTTATCACTAATTATCACAATTAATTGATCTATATCTTGTTTTTTCCACCACTAATTAGGCTTTCTTTGGGTGGTACATTCTGCTAAGAATTATATTTTTCTAAATCCGTTTTAACAGGAAGATTAAGAAAGAAATGGAAAAAATTCATTATTTCTCAGATTTTGGCCATTATAGTTTGAAATTAATACATGTTACCGACATTTAAACACATGTATTTTATTTGCCCATTTGTCCCGGTTATTACACAATTCAAATGATCTCTCTATCACAATTTATGGCGCCAATATTTTATTTAGAAATGTGCATTTTTTCAATTTGTGTCCATCAGTATTTACAAGCTTAGAATTTAAAAAATATATAATAATATACTCTCTTCACATTCATATTTAAAAAATTCAGAAAAATATTTGTTGTTTATTTTTTAATTGTAATTTATTTTTTACTTTTTTTCAATTAAAATATGTGTTTGGGTAATTTTTGGTGTGGGGGTAAACAGCTAATTTTAAATGTAATGTAATGTGATTATTTAATTTAAAAAATGTATGTCGGTGCAGTTTTGCTATTTGGCCACAGTCAAAAAATTAATATTAAGATAAGAGACCATCTGTTTTTCTGCAGGGGACTTAGATCAGTGAATGGGAACTATATTCCCATTCACTAATTAGGGGGATAACTGCTGGCGACGGGAGCACGCACTCCTCAGGCAGCAGGCGCTGCACAGTCTATCTGGAAGCATATATCCATCCAGATAGAACGATGTGTTAAAGGACCACTATATCGCGAAAAATGGTAAAATTTAAAATACATGTAATCCCATAAAAATAAGAAGAACTTTTCTTCCAGAGTAAAATGAGCCATAAATTACGTTTCTCCTATGTTGCTGTCACTTACAGTAGATATTAGAAATCTGACAGACAGGTTTTGAACTAACCCATCTCCTGATGGGGTGTTCTTAGGGTTTTCTTTATTTTAAAAAGCACTTAGTGTATAGCAGTTGCTCGGTCCAGCTGCCCAAAAAGTGTGCAGCAAGCAGTGAGGCTGGCCAGCATCTTTGTATAAATCTTTTTCAGGGAGGGTCTTTATAAACAATAAAGGCCATGCTGAGAATCCCCCATGAAGAGATAGACTAGTCCTAAACCTGTCCGTTCTGTCAGATTTCTACTACCTACTGTAAGTGACAGCAACTCAAGAGAAATGTAATTTGTGGCTCATTTTACTCTGGAAGAAATGTACTTCTTATTTGTATGTGTTTATATATTTAAAATTTTACGATTTTAGCGATAGTGGTCCTGTAAAGGGGCACTATGGCAAAAAAAATTAAAATTTAAAATATGTGCAGAGACAAAAAAGAAGCACGTTTTTTTCCAGAGTAAAATGAGCCATAAATTACTTTTCTCCTATGTTGCTGTCAATTACAGTAGGTAGTAGAAATCTGACAGAAGTGACAGGTTTTGGACTAGCCCATCTCTTCATAGGGGCTTTTCAGGAATTTATTTATTTTCAAAAGCACTTAGTGAATAGCAGTTGCTCTGTCCAACTGTCCAAAAACTGTGTAGCGAGCAAGGAAGCGGGCCAGCATCATTGTTTAAATCCGTTTTAGGGAATGTCTTTATAAAGAATAAAAACATTGCTGAGAATCCCCTATGAATAGATGGACTGGTCCAAAACCTGTCTCTTCTGTCAGATTTCTACTACCTACTGTAAGTGACAGCAACATAGGAGAAAAGTAGTTTATGGTTCATTTTACTCTGGAAAAAATGTACTTCTTACTTGTATATGAAAAACAAAAGTTTGCTTTCTTAAAGAGAACCCGAGGTGGCCTTGTATTACGTAAGTGGGGCACAGAGGCTGGTTGGGCACACTAACACCAGCCTCTGTTGCCCCATCGTGTGTGTCAAAGACCCCCCCTGCTCGCCGCTAAACTCCCCGCAGTGCTGGCGACACGCAGCGCGTCGCCAGCACAATGTTTACTCTATCGCTGTCTGTCAGTGCCGCTCCCACGCCTCCTCCGCATCGCCGCTACCCGCCCTCGTCCCTTCCCTCCAATCAGCGGGAGGGAAGGGACGAGGGCGGGTAGCGGCGATGCAGAGGAGGCGGCGGAGCGGCGCTGACAGACAGCGCTAGAGTAAACATTGTGCTGGCGACACGCTGCGTGTCGCCAGCTCTGCGGGGGTATAGCGGCGAGCAGGGGGGTCTTTGACACACACGATGGGGCAACAGAGGCTGGTGTTAGTGTGCCCAACCAGCCTCTGTGCCCCACTTACGTAATACAAGGCCACCTCGGGTTCTCTTTAAAACAGAAAGAATTTGCGATAATTCAGGTTGGAGTGAGTTTGAGATGTCTCCCAGAGCAACACTGCTGAATATATGCAAATTAACAATTGTACCCTTAGAAGCTAAACACACCTCCAGAACCGCTAGAATGCAATGATGTGTCAGCTGGTTAATTTGTACAGAGCCATAATAATCCAACATGCATACAGACTGTTTCGGATTGTTTGATCCTCATCAGTGCATGGCATGGATTAATTTGGCTCTATGCAGTAGGGTTTGTTACAAGCCCTACTGCATAGAGAAAAATTAATCCAAATTAATCCTTGCTGGTTAGTCTGTCCCTCTCGATGTTACTTGTATATGCTTGCACATATTTTAAATTTTACAATTTTTCACCGTAGTGCCCCTTTAAGGGAAAATCTCATACTTGCCTAATACATTTATGAAAAGGTGTTTTACATCTAGCTTATTGTTTTGTTTTTAGGGTAATGCCACTCTAAATACCTTTATTTTCCCATAGAGTGTGTGGTCATGTGACCACTGGTGCTCCTGAGGACAGCAGTAAAAGCTTATTTGGCAGTTTGAACTCCCTGCTCTAAAAGAGATCATCTTCCATTGCCCCATCTGTGGAATGAATTAGATCTGACATTAAATGAAAAAAAAAAAAAGTATTACTTTAGTTCCATTTTTAACTCTGATTCCAGCCTTGAAGCAGTGTTAATAAGTGTAGATATGCCCGCAGACACAACAAGTGTCACATGGTGCATTCCAGCAGTCGTTATCTTGGGGGAAAGTCTGTGAAGGTAGCTGGAGATGTTAATTGGCGCTCATTATGGTGCTTCTGGTATATTCTCACTGTAACCCGCCACACTGCCATACTGGAGGGGATATATGAGAAGCTTCTCTTACACAAGTGTTTAGGTCTGCACCCGGCCCGTGTCGTCACACCGAGAATGGTGTCCAGTGTAAGGTGTTAAGACAGGAGATTTACAGGGATTACACAAAACTGCTAATTACCAACAGCCCACTTCCTGTGTCTCACTGGCGTCAGCTGGAATCTTGTACTGGAAGGAAGTTCACTGTAGACCTGTAATTTTCCTTATAAGTATGGCTAAGATCCCACTGATTTAGTTGCTTGTTTGTATTTGTCATTAGATTGTGGCTTTGATCCATTAGCTTTACCGTACACATTGGGATTAAAATTATCAGGGCTGTGGAGTCGCTACAAAAATCATCCTACTCCAACGTTTATGAAACCACCGACTCCAGATACCTAAAAATTGCTCTGACTCCTACTCTTTGACTCCACCTCCACAGCCCTGAAAATGATCTCAACTTTCATCCTTTGGAGAGCTGGCTCTGTATTTGCATAGATTACCTTAAAGTCAATGGGAACCACTTGAAAAAAACAAAAGGCAGATACTTCCCTAAGGAGAGGGAAGGCTCTGGGTCCTAATGAGCCTTCTCTCTCCTCTCTCGTTGCCCGTTCCAGTGATAGGCTTCAGAAGTCTTTGGGAGCCCGAGTGCTCCTGAACACGGGCCTATCCATACTGCGCAGGCGCGAGCGCCCTCTCTTGCGCGATCGTGCATGCTCAGTATGGAGCCCGCCTGTCTTCGAGAGGACTCTGCTCCCGAAGACTTCCGATGTCCCCCGCAGAGGGGGGTTTGAACGGAGGAGCTGGGAGAGGAAGAGGGAAGGTGCTACAGGACCCAGAACCTTCCCTCTCCTTAGGTACCGGTAATTATCTGCCTTTTTTTTTTTTCAAGCGGTTCCCATTGGCTTTTAGGGGAGAGATTGCAAAACAATAATCTTATTCGTAAAGATTACCTTTAGGGTACAGATTGCAAAATAATAATAAGTTGTTCCAATCCTCTCCCGTGTTATAGCCAACTTGTGTGTGCCCATGTTTTACCCTGTAGTCGTGGACACTGACACTGGGAGTGGGATAATAACATAATACAATTGTATACTTACCTGCAATAAATACGCCCTGGTGCCCACCTAACCCGTCTCCCAGGATTACCTTTTCCCTGACCACTCCCCCCGCATGACCTCACATCTGGCCTTTGCATTGATCCGGAGGCAGGACTGATGCGTCCAACACCCTGGTAGATTCTAAGCTACACCATTCCATGTAATGACATCATTGCAGAAGCATGGCCTCCTAAGACACAAGGGTGGATCAGAGAGGGGACCCGGTCAAGCAATGCTGGGAATACATGGTACGTTTTTGCCGCTCGATTGAGCCATTTAAATGGCTCGATTGATCATTTCCGACATGTCCGATCACCCGCCTGATCGATTTCGCGCTCTATTACGCATAGAGAACAATGTGAAAAGATAAGAAAAACGAATGGAAGATAAGAGAATTGGGCGCGAAATCGAGTGGGGAATCGATAGGGCGGCAGAATCGAGCCGCAAAAACGCACCGTGTATTCCCAGCATAAGTTTCACCAATTGGGAGGCTAAATCTATTTTTGCAGATGTTACAATAAGCTGGATCAACCTATGTTTAGGGGGAAAAATGGCCTAGGAGAAATATTTTAGGATCCTGATCGTGGATTCCAAATATGTAAGCAGTTTAGCAATTTGGAAACACTGCAATAGGACAGCAAAGCAGGTGGTTTCGAACCAGCTCTTAGTATGTAGTATGTGTGTCTGTGTGTGTGTGTGGGGGGGGGGGGGGGGGGGCGGCAATCGTTGGACCTTGAATTACTTCTCTTTCCAAGATGCTACCACAGAAGAGGAATAGTATTTAACGCCGGGAATTTTTACGTCAGCAGGGTGAGCAGTCATATGGCTCACCCTGCGCCCAACTCACCGGCGGCGTACATATACGTACACATAGGACCGGTCCACCATATGTGCTCATATATTGCCCAAATCATGTCAGCCTTTGAAGCAATTAGGAGAGGAATATTTGTTTAAAGGACACCTGTAACCTAGTAAAACAATAAGTATGATACTCTCCTAAGAGGAGGGAAGGCTCTGGCTCCCTTATAATATTCCCGTTCCTCTCTGTGTCCTCTCGTTCCACCACTTGTATGCTTTCACTATGCATGTAATATCACCAGAGTTGGGACACGTACAAATTCTGGGGAGCTTATATGCTATGTATAGAAATCGGCCGGCACCATCACATGAAATTCATTTGCTCTTTTATTGTAAATTCATCACAGCAAACATAACAGCGACGTTTCGAGAGTAACCTCTTTTTCAAGCTATTGCTGTGACATACACTTAAACACTACAATACACCTCTTTATATACTAGCTATGGAATGCACCTTCCAATCAATTTTCAGTTTCATTCTCTCCAATCATAATGGTCCTTGTATATGACGGACCTGATGGGGAACTGTATTATCTATTGCTTATTGGTGCATTCAAATGTGGTACCCTCCCACTCTCACACACACCCACCTTAGCCAATGTCCGCACCTCCTTGGTGTCAGCATTCTCCGCCGCCCCTGCCTGGCCGCTAATGCGGACCTGACTGAAGACTAGCGTGATGACGCGTTCGTGGCCGCACGCATGCGCTACCACGGCGCGTCATGCTGACACTTCATGACGAGTGCTGCGGGATAGTAAAAGATGAAACTAAGCAGTTGGGGAGGATGGAGGAGATACAGGACAAATTTAAAATGAGAGGATATCCGTTAACAGTGATACAGAGAGCACGTGCCAGAGTGGGGACACAGAGTGGGAGACAGAAATCTAAGAGGCAGATGCATAATCGAATTCCTTTTGTAACGAGATATAATACTCAAAGTCATACAATTGCAAAAATTATTAAACGTCACTGGTATTTACTGTCAGATAGTTTACCAGAGATAGAACAATTTAAAAACCCTCCACTAATATCATATAAAAAGGCACCCACATTGAGAGATCAATTGGTCCACGCTGACACAGGCGGTAACCAACAAACTGGTAGTACAACAGTTAGGAGAGGCACATATCCGTGCCTCAACTGTGTACACTGCAGCTCGGTGATCAGAGGACAGGAGATAGTTCATCCCCACAGAGGTACCAAATATAAGATTAGAGGATGTCACACATGTGACTCCTCCTATGTGATATATGCCCTAAAATGCCCATGTGGGCTTTTATATGTGGGACAAACAACACAAAAGCTGAAAAAAAGATTGTCATCACATAAATATGCAATCCGAGAAAAATTGGTAGATCAGGCGGTTGCCTATCACTTTGTCCAGGCCAAACATAATGTCAGCCAATTGAGATTTATGGTGATTGAACAAGTGATGCCTCTGAGAAGAGGTGGTGATAGAATTAAAAGGTTATTGTGGAGAGAGGCTTTTTGGATTAAAACTCTGGATACAATGGAGCCGAGGGGTCTCAATAGAGAACTAGATTTAACACCGTTTGTTTGAATGGACCCTCCGGCTGCATTGTATCCAGATATAACATTATTAGAAAAAATTTAAAAAAATTAAAGTTGGAGAACATTCTCCCACTCAGTAAGGCCCCCAGGCATAATTAGTGGCTCCCTCTTCCAGCTTCTCGAGTGGATACACAAATATATTGAGAAAAAATTGAGTATGTGAGCAATGATTTTTTCATTTTTCAATCCCCTTTCTCTCCTTTTTGATATTACTGATACCTTATTCCCCTTTTTTCTTTTTTTCCTTTTTCTCCCTTTTTTCTTCATTTTTATGTATAAATTTCATTTATGTTTTTATACTTTGATCATTGTTAGTTAAACAAGTTAATTTCTATGGGTTCATATCAAGCCATGTATTATGTAGGTGTATAGAGGCGAGTGTAAACAAAGACTCGCACAAGATAAGTATGTACACAGCAGGTCACATGCCGCTGTGTTTACTTCCTGTACTCTCCGCATTGGCCAAAGCCGCGTCTCCGAGTTACAACATGTGACGAGAGCTGCGGGTGGGTCCCGCAGCACTCGTCATGAAGTGTCAGCATGACGCGCCGTGGTAGCGCATGCGTGCGGCCACGAACGCGTCATCACGCTAGTCTTCAGTCAGGTCCGCATTAGCGGCCAGGCAGGGGCGGCGGAGAATGCTGACACCAAGGAGGTGCGGACATTGGCTAAGGTGGGTGTGTGTGAGAGTGGGAGGGTACCACATTCGAATGCACCAATAAGCAATAGATAATACAGTTCCCCATCAGGTCCGTCATATACAAGGACCATTATGATTGGAGAGAATGAAACTGAAAATTGATTGGAAGGTGCATTCCATAGCTAGTATATAAAGAGGTGTATTGTAGTGTTTAAGTGTATGTCACAGCAATAGCTTGAAAAAGAGGTTACTCTCGAAACGTCGCTGTTATGTTTGCTGTGATGAATTTACAATAAAAGAGCAAATGAATTTCATGTGATGGTGCCGGCCGATTTCTATACATAGCTACTATTGTCTGGAGTGCTGCTGGACGGAGCCTTGGCACATCTAACTTGGCAACGTGAGGAGTGCATCACACCTACCTACAATTTACAAGGGGAGCTGATATGCAGCGTATGTGACTACGCAAGAGAATGCATTCTTTTGTAAGGAAGATTCCGGCTTTTAACTTAGCTGTAGGGATAGCAGTGGTTGCTGGGTGATTGATTTGCATGTTAGTGTGCAGAAGATTAACTGATTTTGTTGTTTTGTTGGCCACACCCCCTTTGGCACCTCCCTTATAACTTATTTTAATGTCCTAATTTGAAATGATGAGCCTGGATCCTGTTTTTTTCCTTAAAAATACGTTTGGGGATGTTCTGCGATGCTGGAACTCCTCTTTCCTATTGTATTATATTAATATTCTGTATTTTCAGCAGGGCCATAGACTTTACTAGAAATGTGATATGAGTGGGAAGTTTTGGGAAAGCTGCTGTCTTTGCGGCTGTCTTGTAGAAGTGTGACCTGCTCCATTTCCTTTCCCCATCGCTGTTTACAAGTGAAAGGCTCAGACACAGGTCAGAGGTTTACGCAGAATGTCTTCCGGCCTTCTCTTTGCTGATTATTTGCTGAAGACGACGTGCCGCTGCGGCTGACTGTTCACTCTTTATTTGAGGACAGGCATTCATGTGATTTTGCCTCGCTAACACACACAGTCTGCTTTTACACATCTGCCTGTAGCATATCTGCTGCAAAGCCCTCATTTTACAAGCTATATCTTCATAGTTACATTTAGTGAAATGTCTATTACTTTTGAATTTGAAATGTGGAGTAGTGCTATGAGAACAATACTGCCCTGCCTGTATTCCCTTATAGTACCTCCCTTTCTGTAGCATAGAGGGGAGTGGCCTACCTCACTGCCCTGCCTGTGTTACCTTGCAGTACCTCCTATTCTGTAGCATAGAGGGGAGTGGCCTGCTTCCTGCATCACTGCCCTGCCTGTGTTACCTTGCAGTACCTCCCTTTCTGTAGCATAGAGGGGAGTGGTCTGATTCCTGCCTCACTGAACTGCCTGTGTTACCTTGCAGTACCTCCCTTTCTGTAGCATAGTGGGGAGTGGCCTGCTTCCCACCTCACTGCCCTGCCTGTTTTACCCTGCAGTACCTCCCTTTCTGTAGCATAGACGGGAGTGGCCTGCTTCCTGCCTCACTGACCTGCCTGTGTTACCTTGCAGTACCTCCCTTTCTGTAGCATAGAGGGGAGTGGCCTGCTTCCCACCTCACTGCCCTTCCTGTTTTACCCTGCAGTACCTCCCTTTCTGTAGCATAGAGGGGAGTGGCGTGCTTCCTGCCTCACTGACCTGCCTGTGTTACCTTGCAGTACCTCCCTTTCTGTAGCATAGAGGGGAGTGGCCTGCTTCCTGCCTCACTGACCTGCCTGTGTTACCTTGCAGTACCTCCCTTCCTGTAGCATAGAGGGGAGTGGCCTGCTTCCTGCCTCACTGACCTGCCTGTGTTACCTTGCAGTACCTCCCTTTCTGTAGCATAGAGGGGAGTGGCCTGCTTCCCGCCTCACTGCCCTGCCTGTTTTACCTTGCAGTACCTCCCTTTCTCTAGCAAAGAGGGGAGTGGCCTGCTTCCTGCCCTGCCTGTGTTACCTTGCAGTACCTCCCTTCCTGTAGCATAGGGGGAGAGGCCTGCTTCCCGCCTCACTGCCCTGCCTGTTTTACCTTGCAGTACCTCCCTTTCTGTAGCATAGAGGGGAGTGACCTGCTTCCCCCCTCACTGCCCTGCCTGTTTTACCCTGCAGTACCTCCCTTTCTGTAGCATAGAGGGGAGTGGCCTGCTTCCTGCCCTGCCTGTGTTACCTTGCAGTACCTCCCTTCCTGTAGCATAGAGGGGAGTGGCCTGCTTCCCGCCTCACTGCCCTGCCTGTTTTACCCTGTAATACCTCCCTTTCTGTAGCATAGAGGGGAGTGGCCTGCTTCCTGCCTCACTGCTCTGCCTGTGTTACCTTGCAGTACCTCCCTTTCTGTAGCATAGAGGGGAGTGGTCTGCTTCTGCCCTCAGTTCCTGGCATTCTGTGGGGAGATTGGCCTTACTGCTGGCTACATCCAGCAATCCCCCAGCAGCATCAGCTCTCAAAGAATAAACATATGTGTGCAAAGGTTTGCCACCTACCATAAGTCTATGGGGAGCTAGGATTCGGCCAGTGTGGTGTTGGTATACTCCATTTCTTTAGTACTGCAGCAAGCAATAGCAGAGGCAGGAGGAGATGGAACATCACCCACCTTTTCCTATCTGCTATTGTTTACTGCAATACTAAATCATTGGTGAATCCCCATACGAAGAATGTTGCATCCCTATATGGAGAATGGTGCAGTCCTTTTTGGGGCTACTTCCAGGCTCAGCAGCGCCTATTATAGGGTAACTGCGCATGTCTCTGAAAACAGCTGTACCTCAGCAGTTTTTATCCGTATTGTGCATGTGTAACGCGGCCCTAGCGTGATGACGCAATATCCAGGTCATACTAGCACTACAGCGGTGCACCTACCCAGCAGCAATGCAGTCCAAGGTCCCAGTAGATCATCAGGCACCAGGGAAGAGAGTCAAGCCACGCACCATTAACCTACAAGAATGACCTATTCTGACAGAAACAACCAGGCCAGGGTAGTGCTGCACTCACAGCACTAGCCCTCTCATCTCATTTTTACTTATAGATGGATTTTAAGTCTAGGGAATGGCTATCTAGACTAACCTGTGAATACTCTCTTTTGTCGAATTCTCTTCATATTCTTAAATTCTATTCATTATCTGAGCATGATAAATACCCAGTACAACTGAATTGTGAAAACCGCTTTCTAAACAGTTGTTTAAAGAGGAATTACAGTGAAAATAATGTTATAAAAAAAAAGTGCTTAATTTTTATAATAATTATGTATAAATGATTTAGTCAGTGTTTGCCCATTGTAAAAGCTCCTTTACCCGATTTACATTCTGACATTTATCACATAGTGACTTTTTTACTGCTGGCAGCTGATGTCACTGGAAGTGGCTGCTGCTTGCTTTTTTGACAATTGGAAACAGGTGTAAAAAGCTATTTCCCACAATGCAACGAGGTTCACAGACAGGAAACTGCCAGTACCATGGTCCTCACAGTTTCCTGTGGGAGGGGTTTCACCACAATATCAGCCATACAGAGCCCCCTGATGATCCGTTTGTGAAAAGGAATAGATTTCTTATCTAAAAAGGGGCATCAGCTACTGATTGGGATGAAGTACAATTCTTGGTTACGGTTTTTCTTTAACCACCCTGGCGTTCTATTGAGATCGCCAGGGTGGCTGCGGGAGGGGTTTTTTTTAATTAAAAAAAAACTATTTCATGCAGCCAACTGAAAGTTGGCTGCATGAAAGCCCACTAGAGGGCGCTCCGGAGGCGTTCTTCCGATCGCCTCCGGCAAGCATAAGTAACAAGGAAGGCTGCAATGAGCAGCCTTCCTTGTTTGGCTTTCCTCGTCGCCATGGCGACGAGCGCAGTGACGTCATGGACGTCAGCCGACGTCCTGACGTCAGTCACCTCCGATCCAGCCTTTAGCGCTGGCCGGAACTATTTGTTCCGGCTGCGCAGGGCTCGGGCGGCTGGGGGGACCCTCTTTCGCCGCTGCTCGCGGCGGATCGCCGCAGAGCAGCGGCGATCAGGCAGCACACGCGGCTGGCAAAGTGCCGGCTGCGTGTGCTGCTTTTGATTTTATCAAAATCGGCCCAGCAGGGCCTGAGCGGCACCCTCTGGCGGTAATGGACGAGCTGAGCTCGTCCATACCGCTAAGGTGGTTAAAGGATACCCGAAGTGACTTGTGACATGATGAGATAGAAATGGGTATGTAAAGTGCCTAGCACACAAATAACTATGCTGTGTTCCTATTTTTCTTTCTCTGCCTGAAAGAGTTAAATATCAGGTATGTAAATATCTGACTCAGTCATGACTTAGTCAGGAAGTGACTATAGTGTGACCCTCACTGATAAGAAATTCCAACTATAAATACAGAAAAGAGATGAAAAGGGTCAATAGTTCTGAAATTTTAGCTCCGGCATACTTCAATGAATGTGTCATTGAGCAAAACAATAAAACAGTTAAAACTTAAAAAGTAGATATAAACCTAAAATAAAACTGTAATATCTTAAAAAGTAATTTTTAGGAGAAGGATGATGGATACAATCGTTTATTTCATTAGTTTATTTTCGCCTCAGGTGTCCTTTAACTCCGCTTTCGAAATCATGAAATGGTGGTTTAAAAAAAAAAAAAATGTAATAAAACAAAACCGTATTTATACTATGTTGTTTCCTCCAATATACTTGGAACAAAAACTTAGAAGAACAGAAACCCGGCTGTATACGTTACAGTGATCTTTGTGATCTTTTCTATTTGCCAGTTGCCTGGCTGTTGTGCCGATCGTTTGGATTCATGCACCCAGGACAAGCATGTCACCAGAGCAGTCAGAACCCCTGGTCTGTATACTGGGTCAGTAGAAGATCATCTCATCAGCCAGACAAGTGACAGATTTTACCCATCCTTCTTGATATAGAGGGGCCATCTCTCCACTTGTTATAGGTGGGAGGAGTCATGGTGGCCATGTTTGTTGTGTGATTTCTGGCAGATGGGCCTGCTAGTTGTGAGGGTCTCAACGGGATGGGGAGGGCCTGCATATTAAGGGGGCCCCATAACTGTTTTGCTGTAGGGCTCCATTATTGTAGTTCCTGGTTGAGGCCCTTTCATTTTAATATTCTGTTAGATAAAGTTGGGTCTATTACATAAAGCTTATGAGCAAAACTTGTGCTTAAAAGAAAAAGACTGTACAGGCCATTCAAAATCTACCATGTGTGTACAATGACTTTCATATTGCAAATGCAGCTTTCCTGTACCCAAAGTAAATTGTAGCCCCTGTATACCATATGCAGCCATAATGCCCCCATTATATAAGGTGCAGCCATCATGCTCAGAACCCACAGCAGGCCAGCACAAAGGGATGGATGCAAGATGGGAGAGAACCATAGACAACCTTCTAATGGAGTCCAGCAATTATCCCTGGTTTCCCTGCTTTACTGCCAACCCCTGCACTGTGGAGCCAGGGATGCAGGTGGCCAAAAGCCAGGTCTGCCTCCAACCCAGGGGCCTGGTTGTGACCTTTACACCCCTGACACCTGCTGGGGGAGAGTGGGAGGCAGTTTCTCAAGTTTGCTTTATATAGAGCCTGCCCTGGACATACATCACATGGCCAACACAATGCCTGGTTGTGACCTTTACATCCCGAACTTCAGCACCTTTGGGGGGGGGGGGGGGGGGTGAGGGGGTGGAGGCAGTTTCCCAAGTTTATATAGAGCCTGCCTTGGACATACATCACATGGCCAACACAATGGAATCTTAGGTTGGCACAGAGCTTCGTAGAGACCTGCAATTAACAGTACGCAGTAGATCCAGGCATTTGTAATTACAACCTCAACACACAGATGTGATTATTCTAACTTCCTTACCATGCTAAGGGAGCACTGAAGTCAATGAACTATAACAATGGCATCTTTTATGCAAGGTTCTCTTTAAGCTTTACGTCTCATTTTGTTTCTTTTCTGATTTTTCTGTTTTGTTATAATTTGTAATGCAACTTAAAACAATGCATACGTTGGAGCCTTAACCTCTTGGTTCAGAAGACAGAGAAAATATATTTTGTTGGAGGGGCTTTATCTTCGTAAAACATTCATGAACATCTTGAGCCTTTTCGTCTCTTTGCCTTCTGCCGAGATCTGAGCTCAGGGTCACTTTAAGATAAATAAAAATATATATATTTTGAGAAAAAAACCCGCACCTGGTCCCATTTTGCTTTGTTAACGGACAACCCTGGGCCATGCCGCGGCTCTGCCAGAGAGTAAGGGGACGGTTAGCAGGCTGTGAATACGATAGAGTTCTCGGAAGAGATCGGCCCGCCTAAGGCACTACTTCTCTCGCGTTCTTACTAGAGAATGTGCCCCGGCCGCCATTCAAAAACTGCAAGCCAAGAGGAGGAGGCAATACAATCCGGACAGGAAAGAGGCATGCAGGCTATTATAAGCCGGCCCTGTCAGCTAATTCACCACTTCTCTTTCAGATAAACAATTTGTGAAAGCATCACGCTACACTACTTTCAACATTCACCTCTCTGTCTCTGCTATTCCCTCGACTTACTCGGGTCCGATTGGGCTAAAATTGATTTTATTTGTTCCACTGGCCTGGTGGAAAAAAAAAAAAAAGTAGCACACAAACTGTACTTTTTTTTCTAGAAAATATATAAAATAAAAACTCAAAGCAACAGCACAAAAAAAAATCTCCAGAATGAAAAGAAAGGGAAAATTAGCCGTTAGCAGTCAGAGCTCTCTCTCTCTCTCTCTCTCCTGAAATGTCTGCACACTGGAAGGCTGAATTTATTGTAAGAAACAAGAAGCGGTAATGTGGAGGTGCATCCGATCCCTCATTATCACTGGGAAAAAGGGAAGTCGGAACGCGCAGTGAAAAAAAAAATTAAATTTTAATAATGCTAGTGATATTTCCTAAATCTTTCTTGACAGAAAGACTCTCATTATTTTTATCTGTCTCCGAGTCGGCTTTCTTAGTGCCTTGTCGCAAACGGGCTCCGCAGCTCGGATTGTTTGCCTGGCGCGGCTGCGAAACTCATCCAGACGCTGCTTGCGGAGCGCCTGCGTTGGCGACACGTCCCAGGCCGCATGTATATTTAAACTGTGGGGATTGACTCATGTAAATTCATTGATCCTTGCAATATTTAAGACGTTCATGGAAAAGTGCAAAACAAACAAACAGCTGGTGATTTATCACAAACATCTTGCTGCTTTAAAAGGCAGTGTTAAATTTTCATAGAAAGTTATGCGCCATTATCTACGGGACAACAAAAACGGGTCTGTGCTGTGTCCGCATCTTCTGGTCTTAACATACTTTCCTTCTGAGCCCCAAATCATGTGAATAATTGTACTGAGAATATCAAACTCTCCTCTCCTGATATATTCTGTGCTGCTGGAGGACTCTGCTCCTTCCACTATCTACCTCCCCTCTCCTGATATACTCTGTGCTGCTGGAGGACTCTGCTCCTTCCGCTATCTACCTCTCCTCTCCTTATATACTCTGTGCTGCTGGAGGACTCTGCTCCTTCCACTATCTACCTCTCCTCTCCTGATATACTCTGTGCTGCTGGAGGACTCTGCTCCTTCCACTACCTACCTCCCCTCTCCTGATATACTCTGTGCTGCTGGAGGATTCTGCTCCTTCCACTAACCACCTCTCCTGATATACTCTGTGCTGCTGGAGGACTCTGCTCCTCCCACTATCTACCTCTCCTGATATACTCTGTGCTGCTGGAGACTCTGCTCCTTCCACTATCTCCCTCTCCTCTCCTGATATACTCTGTGCCGCTGGAGGACTCTGCTTCTTCCACTATCTACCTCTCCTGATCTACTCTGTGCTGCTGGAGGACTCTGCTCCTTCCACTATCTACCTCCCCTCTCCTGATCTACTCTGTGCTGCTGGAGGTTTCTGCTCCTTCCACTATCTACCTCTCCTCTCCTGATCTACTCTGTGCTGCTGGAGGACTCTGCTCTTTCCACTATCTACCTCTCCTCTCCTGATATACTCTGTGCTGCTGGAGGACTCTGCTCCTTCTCTACCTCTCCTCTCCTGATATACTCTGTGCTGCTGGAGTCTCTGCTTCTTCAGCTGTCTACCTCTCCTGATATACTCTGTGCTGCTGGAGGACTCTGCCCCTTACATTATATACCTTTTTTTCTGATACACTCTGTGCTGCTGTAAGACTCTGTTCTTTCCACTATTTCTCCTGTCCTAAACCACTAATAATCTAGTCTGCCTCAGAATCTTTGTGTTTTCTGTGGCAATATGGCTGATTGTCCGCTAATTGCTAAGACAGTTGTTACTGTGGCATTACAATGGACAAGCAAGACATCATTATTCATCACTGGTCAGTCAGTCAGCAAGAGGAAAAGAAAATGCTGGCGTGAACCTGTGCGGATGTCGCGCTCCAGCTCACTAATGAATGCCGAGCTGCAGGAGGGTTAAACACTTACAGCATTTTTAATTTACAGGCTGCAGAGGATGTACAAAAAGTTTTCTTTATTGGCAGGAAGCAGTTTCAGCCATAGTTTGCCAGATCCGTTGTAATTAAAGTGGTCCTCTACTCTTACTATTATTTTTTTGTTTTACTTTGTTTAAGGCCTCTTTTACATTATATGCTGAAAAACTGATGTGTATTACTTTCCATAGAAGTGCATTGAAAAAGCTTTCAGTCAAAAGGCATAGTATGAACTGAGCCATAGTGAAATATGGACATTACCTTGCACATCAGTTGTCCTTTCAAGGTTAAAATGCATCTGTTTTTCAGCGTATAGTGTAGAGGAGGCCTTATATTCTTGTTTTGATTACCATTCATCTAAAAATAATCTTAAGGGTTATATTCAGCCTCTTACCTTAAGCATGCTCTGCTGATATAACTTTCCCAGCATGCATTTTTGTAGACACTATCTTGTCGGCATAAAATCACATGATGAAGCAACTATCTAGAGGTTTTTAGCTTTCTTTTCACAGTTAAAGATGACGAAAATTACTGGATAAAAACTGGTTGCTTGCTAATAACAAATAGAAAGTTTAATTCCTGTTTGAATGTCTCCTTTAGGCTGCTTTCACAGTGGGACGTTACAGGCCCACGTTAGTGCAGCCTGTAACGCAGCCCACCGCACAGTAATGAAAAATCAATGGGCCGTTCACAGTGCTCACGTTGCATTACATTGGAACTCTGCACGTCAATAGAACGTACTGCATGCAGTACGTTATACTGGTCTAAGCCGCGTTAGACTGCTTGCACATGCTCAGTAATGTTGGGGAGGAGGGGAGAGCGGCCAGGCACATGGCTAATTAATATTCACTGCACTTTGTGAGGTGTGCAGCGTATACTTCCTGGAGCAGCACGCTCTGTGCGGCGATTGGCTGGCGGGACCACGTGATGCCGCATGCGTCCAAGAGTACGCATCACGGCATTACGGACGCCAGAGTGAGCTGCACAACGCGGCTCACTCTGACGTCCACATCCAACACCACCAGGCGTTGCGTTAGGGGCACGTTATGCGACCATAACGTCCCCTAAAACGCAACGTCCTGGTGGGAAAGTAGCCTTAAAAGTATTTAAAGGAAAAAGACTAGCAGTGCGTATATAAGCCAATCAGATTAATCCGCTGATTTTCCCTTTGCTTTGGGTTTAGTGGAGAAGGGCTAAAAGAACCTAAAATTGTCACCCCGTAGGTTTTTGATTGACTGTATGGGAATGGGACCTCCTGCCTACTTTGAAGTCACTCCTTCAGACTTCACAGTTCCTGCAGAGTCTATGCCTACATAACCATATTTACCACCTCCAGCAAGAGTAGCCAAAACTGCCAACATTTGGGGTGCCTCCCTACACTCTGGTCATGTGGCTCAACTATTACTATTTAACACTTGCTCCTGGGGAGACAGTAGATGTCAGCCCTCCAATCCTATAGCAGAAACAAAGCTGTGTCTTAGCAGTACTATAGAATAGTCAGATAGCTCATGGGGACCCCGAACCACTGGGAAAATATAAGGGCTAAAAGACACTGAAAAAGCCCTTCCAAAAAGGAACATTGAGTATATAGTTTGTCTTTTTAAAACAGAAGATATTTGCGATATTTCAGCTTTAAGTGAGCAACTGCATCACTCCTGAATATGCAAATCATCTCCTTAAGCTTGCTCCACACCAGCGTTAGGGGCATAAAGAGATGATTTGCAAGTTTGTGAGTGATGCATCATGGGAAACCATGGTTTCTCACTTAAGGTCTGTTCACACAGGTGATTGCGGGTCGTTTCCCGCCAGCCACAGTACTCATTGTTAAAGGGCTGCCCGTTCAAGTGAATATGCAGCTCCTGTCCCATATTTTGCTGCAGATTACCGATATTTGGGAGAACGCTGCATTCTGATCCAAGGTTTTCCCAACGTTTCAGCTGCTGCTTCCAGGGTCGGTTACTGCCATGTGCCTGTCCCCCTGCAGAGAGGAAAACCACGGAAAGCCACCAGAAGATGTCAAATGCTTCTCTGCACGCTTGCAGAAAAGCATTTAGCTGGCAGGCTGAGGCAGGTGAATTTTGGTGCACACTCTTCCCCATGCTGCGCCTGACCTAGGCGCCACTATAAACATAATGTTATGTCTATGGCCGCACAGCAATGTAATTCGGGTGCTGGCGATAGCCAGACCCTATATTACTTCTTCCTCTGAGTTATGGAGGGGTTATAGTAATTAACGCCACCTGAAATTTCAGCAGCAGCAGGTGAGCCAAAATTTGGCTTACCCTACACCAAAGTGACTGAGCGTCGAAATGCCATGTACGCCTGGCAGACACCTGTGTGAACCTGCCCTTATTGCAAATACCTTCTGTTTTAAGAAGGCAAATTACACTCAGCATTGTCTTACCTGTGTGACGTAAAACAGAGTGTGATATGTTGGTAAATCATAAATACAGTAAAAGGTAGCATTAATAACTGGAGCCCAATTAAATGACTGAAAGTATGATCAGGGGTGTGTAATGGGGATATAGCATAATCCTATCAGTGAAGAGAAGCTTCATAGTTAAGGGTTACTTTTCTTTTTTTTTTTCTTTTTTTGCCTTGTGGATAAGCACAGATCTATATCAGAGATCTCAGGTTAGAGTAGAAGCCGCCTGGCTCTTCCTCTGTGCTCACAGTGTGACGGCTGATATATTACCGGCGTTACCCAACATTGATGCAGTTGACCTCATGGACAAACTGTCCTGACATCCTCGTCCATCACATGCCTGACCAAAGCGCTTCCCTCTCCCCGGATATCTCTGTAGGTAGTGGAGAAAGTCCGCTTTTCAAGTTAAAGTGCCTTTTACAATCGTTTCATAAGACTTTATATTCTTTTTACACATTTTCCACAGCCCTTTTACAGATCGAGAACATTAGTAGCATCGCTAACTGTCTCTCAGCGGATTCACACTCTGCATAGATATAATAAAACTGTGAGTATTGCTGATAGTATAGCTGTAATAGTACCGATATTCTACTCTGGATAGTACCAGTGCTGGCGTTACTATAGAGGAAAAGGGGGCCATTGCCCCAGAGCCTGTAAGAGCCCCCTAAGGTGTCTCCCTCCCCACTAACTGTTGCTCCCTGGGGCCTCTGCAGAGTCATTAGCAGAGTAGTGTCCCACTTGTACTGGCGGGCAGGTAAATGCTACACTGCTAAAGACCCTGCAGAGGCCCCATGGAGCACAGTTAAGTGGGTTGGGGGGGGGGGGGGGTCAGCAGCTAGCTCAGGAGGGAAATATGGCTGCAACAAAGGGCCCCTAATGCCAGCTTTTTTGGTCGGTGGGTGTCTTTTTAGAGGCCCCTGTGTTATTTTTGCTTTAGGGCAAAATTGCTACTAGAACCAGCCCTGGATAGTACACTAACTGTAATTTTACCAATATTATACTATTATCCTGGACCAAATACCCATCAAGGTGTAGGCTTACCGATAGTGAATGAGACCCAAATTATGAGGTCTGTGTTTACTGTCACCACCAGGCCAAGGCCAATGTGTCCCTCCTCCACAGCTCTTGTGACTCCCGTACACATCCAATCCATACGGACTTCCTGGATTAAGTATATGTAATCAAATAAACTGAAGCAATCTAAGTGCATGCTGTTTATAGTACACTAAAATTGCGATTAAAGTATGTACAATAAAATACACTTACGGGCCATTATCACAGCAACTTGATAAGTGCACCACTACACAAAGAATTGTATGTGTGCATTAAACACCAAGTGAACACCTGACATATGTGGCTAAGCAAATTTGGCCTAATTGGCTATTCATGAGGCAATGCTCATGCAAATATGCATTCGCTTTCGCATGCCAACTTATGCAGGGTCAAAAACCAATGCCGCAAAGCGGTCGCTCTGCGGGAATTAGTTCATGCTGCAATAGCACTATCCAGGAGCACCATGGGGAGGCTTCCCAATGCCCCATACAACCGGGGGCTCTCTCACTGCCTGGGAACCACAGCGGCACCCCGGAGGGGGAGGCTGGGTGGCGCAGGCGACACCCCCCCCCACCCCCCCAAGCTTTGGAGCTCAGGGCTGGCTCACACACAGCACTCCAAGGGGGGCGGGGGAGGACAGGCACAGACAGCCCACTCCAGGGCTCACACCCCGCAGTCCCCCCGGTTGTATGGGGGCATTGGGAAGCCTCACCGTGGCGCTCCTGGATAGTGCTAATGTAGCATGAACTAATTCCTGCAGGGCGACCGCTTTGCGGTATTGGTTTTTTGACCCTGCATAGTTTGGCATGAGCATTTCCTCATGAATAGCCAATTAGGCCAGATTTGCAAAGCCAGACTTGCTAGGGTTAAACTTGGTGTTTGAGCACGCATAAATTTTCTCATGGAAAGCAACTTGATAAATATGTCCCACCGTATGCAAAGGATGGGCACTTTCACCTCGTCCACCATCCACTCTGCCCTACCGGTTCCGCATAAACTGCAACCTTTTCACTAACTTTTTCATCTTTAAATAAGCGTTATGGTTATACTGTAGCTATATAAGAACTAGATATGGCGAATTAGATGCTACTGATTCTAGCTCGTATGTAAATTTCATGCAAATTGTTTGAAGCTTGGAACTGAACCAATCAAAATGGACAGGAAGTGTAATTTATTGGCCCAAATCCAAGCGGAATTTGCATCTCATCGATAATCTCCAGTCAGAACTTGTCACTAAATATGAGAAACCATTTATTCTGAAATGTTAGTTGTATTCTCTGAAATTTTTTTCTGGTCCATCTGACTCAGTGTTGCTACTTTTTTTTTTAATTATTATTATTATTATTATTGTGTTAAAAAAAAGTAATACTAATGCCTATAAATACTATGCTTGAATTTGTGGGTTGAATATTTCAAGTGTTGGGGTATTCCCAATTATCTCCATTGTAGTTATAGTCTTTACCCTTTGCAATTAATATTTCAGCTCAAACAGGGTGACACTTTTTCCAAATGTAAAAACTGGGGACATTAGGACCAAAATGCGAAATGTCACAGCAAGAATCCACAAAAATAAATAAATATATATATATACACAGTTTGCTGGAGTCCATCCAATGACAAATATGATCTTTGGTTGGATTAAGTTTTTAATTTTTCATGCATGCTATAGTCAGTTTTACCTCTGTTCAGTGGCAGTGCAGGAGTTGTTAATTATAGGCCAAGCAATGCATGCTTGGACTTATAGTTCATTCATGGTCCAAAAAGTTGTTGTTTTTATTAGAACTCGATCTTCAGCCTGGTAAGAGTTAATCCGCTTCTGTCTATAGAAACGAAGACGAAATGTACTTAATATTTCCTGTTCCGCGCTTCCTTTAATTGAAACGTACATTCTTCACAGCAGCGATACACAAAGTTAATAAAATTCCGCATGCAAATGAACAAGTCTTTGCCCTGAGGCTACTTAGTCCCGGCTGTTCCAATGGGCGTCTTCTTTCAAATGTATATTCTTTCTTAAATTATTTACTCTGTAAACACGCTCTGCATGCCGAACGGATCGGCGCTACGTGTGTCAGTGCTGACGGATTAAACTTCCGCAACAGATGATGCTGTGATTGCATTCTCATCTCACAGTCCGAGGTGCGCTCTCCCATGGCCTTGTCCACTGAAGGGCTACAGGCTGTGTTTGACGATGATGGGGCTATTGGCTCTGGTGTGCCCAGTGTTCCTCCAGAATCCTAAGCCAAGGTTTGTCCCGTGAGCAGAGCTCCACACCAGCGTTCTGTGCTTTGAAGGGCTGTACAGATGTTGTTTATTCAGGTAAAATGCACAAACACAAGCCGATTGACTGTCCGGTTATTCAGTGTTTCATTGGGTTGCCTGAGTTAGGCTTGCCTTAGAAAAAGCAGATGCCTCACCAGTAGAGATAGGTGAGTAGACATCTACTTCTGAAGCCCACCAGGGATGCTGCACATCTTGCACATCATCTGGCTTACAGACACGGCATATGTTCAGCTAAACACCTGTTGGGTTTATTTACAAAACTTTGGGCTTTCCGGCATTTTTCTTCCTATACCCACCGGCAACATGTGGCAGGATTTGCATATAACAAGACAGACAAGGATTGATCATCAGAATCCCACCAATAGCTTTGATTACCTATGCCAGCATAAACGTAGAATGTCATTTCTGAGTCCCAGCTTCACAACCATTTCAGATCACTTCCATGTTTCTTCTGTTAGTGAAGATCATTGGGTAAAACTGTGTCAATTTAGGAATTCTATTTTTTTTAAAGGTTTCCATAGTGATCACTGGCAGAGATCTCTCAGGTTAGTCTTGTAGAGGTTTGTGGCAGAGGTGACATTTTCTGCATTACAAACTGCAATTGTTCCAGTGTCCATCTGGAAAGGGGACCCTTTTGTGATACAGAATAGTCAAGGAGCTTGTAGTAGGTTGGGACTACAGTGTTATCACATTTGTGGTGAGCTGTGCACTAGTGGCACCCCAGTGTGCACTCCCCCATCCAGTTTCACCAGTGTGCTCTAGCAGTTCAGTATAATACATAGATAGATGGAGGAGGAAAGCTGGCACTGTTGTAAGCACTTAATTTATTGATACAAATATAGAAATCACAGGTGCAAACTTACCAGACGTGAGAGGAGGCACAGTGGTGGTGGGTGCTGGGTACAGGATGCCTGACGGCCGTTTTGCGCACTGCTGTGTTTCTACGGAGGCTCCGGAGTGCCAGCTTTCCTCCTCCTTCATCTATGTACCCTTTTGTGATACAACAGGACCTGTATGCCAATGGGTCTCGTAACTGAGGATCTGGATGACACATATGCATTACTACGCCACTGGAGCGCTGGGGGCTCAAATCCCCTGCGGCGTTAAATACTATTCCCTCTCTGAGTCGTAGCAACTCGGAGGGAGGAGTAATTCAGGGTCCCGAGAGCCGGAACCCTGAATTATAACATTACTGCTATGGTGCCACCTAGTTTCGGCATTGATCACCGTGCGCCTAAACCTCCTGCTTCACTGGATGACACCCGTCAGATCTACAGATGATTATTATTAGTACATCAGTTTTAGGTGCAGTTCCATTATCAACCAGCAGATGGTATATTTAAGTGTCTAAAGAAGTAAGTTTTGAGGACAGGATAAGAACCAGCACTAGATGAAGGCAAAAACTTTCTATATTGGTATGAGGCTGAGGATAGTTAATGCCAAAACTATTTCTCAGCCTTTCTAGCTAAACTTGTGAACTCAGAATTTACGATGCCTCTGTGACAATCCAACTCCCAGGTCTGGTAGCATGGTGTAAACAAGAATTCTTATCTCAGCTAACAACCTCCCACCCCATTTAGATGTTCTGTTTCACTAAAGGCATCTTAATGACATGTATTTATGCTTGAAAAAAAATCTGTGTATCCCCTTTTGATGTTGCATGTATAAAGCTGTCTGTACCATCAGCCTGCAAGTATACAGGATCGTAAGCCCGACGAAGGCTGCAAAGCTGAAAGCTCGCATATTCTTATTCTTTTTAGTTAGCCAATAAATGGTGTCATCCTGATTTAAAACTTCTTGCTTTTAGATGAAGACAATGATGCTACAGGACACCAGTTGGCCAAAAGCTGGGTATATGTAAGCGGAAGCCATACCACAGTCAAAGATCATTAGAGACAAGACAGAAAAGGTAAAGGAAACCTGAAATGAGGAATATGCAGGCTGCCATCTACAGTCTCAAATACACAATGCCCATTACCTGATTTTTGTACTTATGCTCTGCCTCTAATACTAGAAGTCACTGGCGCAGAATGAGCATGCAGGTCAGATGCTGTGACTCTGGTCCCCTTTAATCCACCAGCAAGCAAGAAAATACTCAGAATATTTTTTACAAGGTTTTTCTCCTACTTTTTGGTACCTTTGTCAATTAAACAAAAGATGAAAAACTATTTCCTAGGAGAAAAAGTGAATTGAATAAGGGCCACAGTGTTTTCTCCAGGAATAGCACACCTATTCTCATACATTTATATTAGTCCCTGACAGGACTGTCTCTTACAGAAAAGGAATTTGATATGGCACAGTTCATAAATCATGTCATGTTTTCCTATAGAATAAACCTAAATTCTCAGTAAGAATTTCCAAGAATATATCTCATCGCTTCCTGCCCCTGAGGAGCTTCCATTCTATCTCATCACTTCCTGCCACTGAGGAGCTTCCATTCTATCTCATCGCTTCCTGCCCCTGAGGAGCTTCCATTCTATCTCATCGCTTCCTGCCCCTGAGGAGCTTCCATTCTATTCCATCGCTTCCTGCCCCTGAGGAGCTTCCATTCTATTCCATCGCTTCCTGCCCCTGAGGAGCTTCCATTCTATCCCATCGCTTCCTGCCCATGAGGAGCTTCCATTCTATCCCATCGCTTCCTGCTCCTGAGGAGCTTCCATTCTATCCCATCGCTTCCTGCCCCTGAGGAGCTTCCATTCTATCTCATCGCTTCCTGCCCCTGAGGAGCTTCCATTTTATCTCATCACTTCCTGCCCCTGAGGAGCTTCCATTCTATCTCATCACTTCCTGCCCCTGAGGAGCTTCCATTCTATCCCATCGCTTCCTGCCCCTGAGGAGCTTCCATTCTATCCCATCGCTTCCTGCCCCTGAGGAGCTTCCATTCT
Organism: Hyperolius riggenbachi; assembly: GCF_040937935.1. NCBI lineage: Eukaryota > Metazoa > Chordata > Amphibia > Anura > Hyperoliidae > Hyperolius > Hyperolius riggenbachi. Next base: position 63,455,116 of record NC_090655.1, read on the forward strand.
ATCCCATTGCTTCCTGCCCCTGAGGAGCTTCCATTCTATCTCATCGCTTCCTGCCCCTGCGGAACTTCCATTCTATCTCATCGCTTCCTGCCCCTGAGGAGCTTCCATTTTATCTCATCACTTCCTGCCCCTGAGGAGCTTCCATTCTATCTCATCACTTCCTGCCCCTGAGGAGCTTCCACTGTAATCTAATCACTACCCATCCCTGATGATCTTTTTACTCTAATCACTACCTATCCCTATGGAAATTTCACTCTAGTTACAGCCGAGTCCTATTATAGTGATAACCAGAGTCCTACTAAATGCATGCTTTCAGGAGCCACTTAAATCGTGTTTGTTGATCTTCAAGCCTCCAAAGCAGACAAAGAAGTTGCTCTGTAGGGGCACATTATGGAGCTCTCTGTCACTCCTCCTGTTTTCTAAGTGTAAGTAAAAATTTCCCTTTAACAATTGACATGTCCGTCATGCAATGAAAGTCGGGTGTTCCAGCTCAGAAAAGTGATAGATCTCTTCAGCGTTTTGCCAGATTTAGAGCAACAGACTCCTTTGAGTCTTGATGGCTTCTTTTGAAAGATAGAGTGCCAGAAGACATGTCACTTCTGTGTTAAGAAGAAGAGGGTAATGGAAACAAGAAAACCATCTGACCGGTGTCACAAGGTCACCAGATACATGACAGCCCTGTGCTGGTGTTAGATGATAGTATTTACTTTTCTCTGCTATTCTAGAACGTAACGCAATGCAAAACTAAAGATACACCACTCAAGTAGAGCCGGATTCATGTAGCAGAAGTGGGATGTCACGTTTCAAATGTGATTGGTTTCTAAACACTTATATGTAGATTTGTTCCACTGGAATTATTTTTTTTTATGTAGTCGGGCAAAGGAAGTTTTAAAGTTCACATAAACATTAGACACTTTATGTCTGAAGTAATCATTTGTTTTCATTTCAGCTGTGAGTCTGTTGTCTGTCCCAACATTTCTAGTCTTCTGTACTTAAAGGCTACCTAAAGTAAAACAAGTATGCCCCGTGTAAAGTGGGCATGAACTCTTGCAGAGGACACAAGGAAAACAGAGAGAAATGCACCCTGTGTGTTTTTAGAGAGAAAAGCTCTATTCCGTATTCTAGTCTAATTTCCTCCTTATCTTCAAGTAATCACGAGTGTAATTTGATCTCAAATCTGTGTCACCACAGAAATTGGGCAGTCCTGGCTGACACAGCTAATATGTAAACAGAGGAGGTTAACCCTTTCTCTGCCTCCATGAAACCAGGAGTAGAAGTAGATTTATTGCAGGAGTTCTGTGAGCTGTAACAAATAAACGTTTTTTCTCTAAAGGTTATTATGCTGTTTCTTATCTTTTAGAGCACAGATGAAGTTTTGAGTTCAGTTCCGCTTTAACTTCCAGTCCGCTGTAGTCCTTCAGGTCCATTGCTGTCGATCTGCTCTGATCCATTAAGCAGCTGTGCCCCTTCCGAATTGTTTCAATTTAGGGGTCCTTTAACAAAACAAAAGTGACAAGCAGTCACAAAGTGGAATTTTGGACCACATTTATTTTGCTCCCAGGTGTAGCCCCACTTCCTGTCCTCAAGTTCCTTCCTTGTAGAATTCCACCTCCAGGTCAGCTGAACAATCACAGCGCTGCATGCAGACTGCCCTTTTATATGCCAAGTATAGATTGCCTGTATGGAGCTTATACTTTATACGCTTTATAAGTCCTGTTGATACACGGGTGAACCCTTGCAGGCTCAGACACCTGGGTCATTTGTGTGCTGCCCTCTTTCTCCTTTGGACTGTTGCATAGATTATAAAAACAGACATCTGATTCTGAAGTAATTCTTTTTCAGATAATCTTTGTGCCATGTATTATCACCCTTGCATCCTCCCTTTTATTTCTGAAGCAGTCTATCCTTAAAGTAACCCTATAGTGGGAGGCTGACATCTTCAATACCTTTGTAAAACATAGCGTGACTATTATTATTATTATTATTAAGTATTTATATCGCGCCGACATATTACGCAGCGCTGTACATTGTGTGTATATATATATATATATATATATATATATACAGTCTTGTCACTAACTGTCCCTCAAAGGAGCCCACAATCTAATCCCTACCATTGCCATATGTCTATATTTTGTAGAGTAAGTACTGTAGTCTAGGGCCAATTTTTAGGGGGAGCCAATTAACTTATCCGTATGTTTTTGGAATGTGGGAGGAAACCGGAGTGCCCGGAGGAAACCCACGCAGACACGGAGAGAGCATACAAACTGACTGTTTTAGGGCGCAAGAAATGATGCTGGCAGATCCATTTGGGTGATTATTGGGCATCTGTGCAAATATTATTAAATCACAGATGACCGTTGGCACACATATGGATGCACAGATTCTTTACATGAACTTTAACCCAGGATTGAACTTCATCCCAATCAGTAGCTGATACTCCCTTTCCCACCAGAAATCTTTAGCTTTTCTCAAATAGATAATCAGGGACATCTGTATGGCTGATATTGTTGTGAAACCCCTCCCACAGTATGATGTCATAACAGTTTGCTCTCTGCGGGCCAGATTTATCAAGAGTGTCTGCGACAAAATAATGGTAGGTTTTTAGAAATCCATGCAGAACTGCCTCAGACATCTTAAGAAATCATTAGATAGTGCAGGTTCCTTCGAAAACTGTTGTAAAATAGGAGGAGCTAGTTAGGTCTCTCAGACAATGCAGTGCAGAGGAATTGCTGTTGCTGAGGTAACCAACACACCTGCTGTATTGATAGCAGCAGGCTCTGAGGAGGAATTCAGCAGGGGGGAGGAGCACATCACAAATCATGTCTAGCCTGCACTCTGCAATCATGTCTAGCCTGCAGTTCTACATCTGCAGAACTGTTATCAAGCACTTCTTAATCTGCGCCAGTTTAGGGAGGGATTTGCACTTTTCTTAACTGTAGTGCAGCTCTAGAAATTCATGCTAAATTGCCACTATTACCTAGGATTTAAGAAGGTTCTTATTATCATGCAGAACTGTTCTCCCTGCTGGTTAGAACAGATTAAGAAGAAAAAATTGTTGGCAATGCGTTGATAAATCTCCCCCTGTGAACCTCATTGCATTGTTGAAAATAAAGGCCGTTTCCAACTGCCAAGCAAGCAAGTAGCTGCCTCTGTGCATAAAACTCTCAGTAACGAACATTCCGGACAGATCATCTGGCAGATCTAATGATGTCACCACCAGAATGTAAATCGGGGTGAGGGAAGATTTTACAATAGGCAAATACTGACTAATCTATTAATGAATATTGTAAAAAAAATAGCAATTTTATGACATTATTTTCACTAAGGTCCTTAGTCTGTTTCTCTGCAGTCTGGACAGTGTTGTTGCAGTATGTGCAGAGTCATTGTGAGTGTGTGTGACCATCACACTGTTGGCAGATGACTTCAGTTTATTAAGAAATGTTCTTATGGAATGACTTTTATTGGTACTTAGTTTTAATGGTCATTTTCAAAGACAGTTTAAAACTATTACAGTTTGCTGAGCAGCCTGTCATTTTCTGTACTGCCTTGACTCAAAATGGCATAAACTCTGGTCCAGCGCTGCAGTTCCAGTGCACTGCTGTCCCCTCCAAAAGATCCTGACCACATTTTGCGCTTGCGCAGTTTAACTCATTTGGGACTGCAGGCTCTGGCCCCTTTAAGCACCAGAGGCTTTTTTTTTTCAATTCTTTACTTCCTGATCACTGTGATTGGATCATCGTGATCAGGAGCCAATGAAAACAGCTCTTGACCGATGTACTCCGGCAGGGACGCGCAATCACGTCCTGTGCACAGGAGCTTCCAGTGTTAAAACTAGGCCACATCAGGCTTAGGAAAGCACAAGTGGGGCATAGTTTTAACTGCATGCGATTTTGAACCACTTAAGTCTTTGTGAACTGCACAAGCGCAGAATACTCCCGGCTACGGGAGCATGCTCAAGAGACACACATGCACAGAAGCCTGTCACCACAGCTGTGGTCAGGGATATTTCTGAGGGGCAGCAGAGCTGCAGTACAGGACCAGATATACTACTAGGGACTGGTAGAAGCCCCAGGTAATTAAAAGGGACTCCGAGCACCTCTCACGGGCATGCCTTTAAGCCAGATGACTTCCAACAAAGTCGTGCTATGACCCCTCTGGAGGAGCCTTTTGCAATGGCCATGCGTGCCACTTCCTCTTCCTGCTTCATTCAGTGATGCACTTCTCTAACACAGAAGACAGGGGTGACCCGGAAGTTATAACATAGCCAAGATGGATACCACAATTTTTAAATTGAAATCGAACAAAAACTATTTGGTGTAGAGGTGGCGATTCAGGCAAATGAAAGAGGAGAGCACAAGCTACAGAAAGGTATGCATCTTTAAAGAGACACTGAAGCGAAAAAAAAAATATGATATAGTGAATTGGTTGTGTACTATGAATAATTACTAGAAGATTAGCAGCAAAGAAAATATTCTCATACTTTTATTTTCAGGTATATAGTGTTTTTTTCTAACATTGCATCATTCTATAATATGTGCAGATTACACAACACTCAGCATTCAAAATGAGTCTTTCAGAGCAGTCTGTGAAGTAATGACCTCTCCTCTAGCAGAGGAAAAGTAAATAGTCCAGGAACAGTTGAGATAATAAAAGTCAGATAACAGCCCTCTCAATGATTAGTCAGAGAGCTTAATGGCTTGTTTGCATAGAGATAACAACTGGAGTTTCTCAACTCTTCCTGTACTGGAAACAATTACACTGATGTATCTGATCTTAATGTTTTATTTCTTAGCTGTGCTACGCATACAAATCATAATATCATAATTTTTTTTTCGCTTCAGTGTCTCTTTAAGTACTTTGCAGTACTGGTCGGAGTCTTAAAGGCATGCCCATGAGAGGTGCTCGGAGTCCCTTAAAGCTTAACTTTTTTCTTTTAGCTCAGAATTTAGAGAGTGTTCAGCTGCTCCACAATGTTGGTTCATGATCCCCCATGGAACATTGTGCTGTTTGGCCTCCCACCAGTAGTATACACTTGCTTGCTACCCACTATATTTCCTCCCAGGGGCATAACTACAAATCTTGTATGGAATCTTGGAGTGTATAAATAAATTATTTTGTTGATACATCATTACTATTTTCTGTCTACTTGGAGAAGGTAGGTCCACCTCCGCCTCCTCTATTTTTAGACATTTTACCTTTTGTTTATCCTACTGGCGCCTCTGTTTACCTTTACATAACTACAATTCCTGGCAGCCATGTCCACACCTGTTCCCTTGCTCTCTGTCATGACTCTCGCAGCCCATCTTGCAAGGGTCATAAGACAAGCTTGGCCATGATGACTTTCACACCTATAACAAGTGTAGCCAGAAAAATGCTTGATCTGGAAGAGTGATCCTAATATCAGAGTTAGGAAAAGCTAATAGTTGGAGGGCCCCCTGCAGTCGCAGGAACTGCTCCCTATAATTATGCCCCTGCCTCCACCTTCTTTCTATAGAACAGCACATACTGCTTGGCTTATAGCCACATAGCATTGTCTGTACAGCACTCATACTCAGAACTGTTGCCCTAACGATCGATCGGTGATCGGTAAAGGGAACCTGAAATGAGAGGTACATGGACATCACGCAACTTGCATTGTTTAAAAGGAAATACATATGTCAGACTTCATATTTCTCTCACTTCAAGCGTCCTTTAAAGTGAACCTCCAGACTAAAAATCTACTCAGCAGCACTGAAAAGGCTTGGTGTTTCTTTAACCATTTCACAGCATCAGAACTTTGTTTTTCTTACCCATGCCTCATTTTTAGCTGCACAGAAGAAAACTGCCCGGACATTTTTCCCCCGATGCTGTGCAAAGCATGATGGGATTTCTAATGTTGTTCTTGTTCTGCTGTTTTGGTGCAAATTTTTTTTTATTATTATTTGAGATTTGAAGCCTAGCGTGCACAACTGGGAGGGGTGATCAGGACGCAGGAAAGTTGGAACTGTGTTTCATGCTCCCGGTCACCTCCTTTCAACCAAAAAGATGGCTGCCCCCATGAATCACAAACATTTGCCTGTTCTTTTAAAACAGGGTGGGTAAGAGATTATATTACCTCTCTATTTTAATTAACATAACTAATGTAACTTAATGACAGTATGTTTGTTTTGGCTGAAGTTCCCCTTTAAGAGCAGCAGTTATTTTAGGTGCATGTGACGCTTTTTCTACAAAGCAGTTTGTTGGACAAAACAATTGAATTATTCTGCATGTGCTTCTGAAGCATCTTGAGCTGATTGAGGGCAAAGATTTTAAATAGATTGTTATAAAAAAAACAATATTTTCAGTACAACAGTCTAGTCACTGTTGAAAGACAAAAACTATAATTTTTTATCTGTTTTCCGACAGACAAACAATTTCTTTTATTCTATGTTTCAGTCTTGAGACGATCACAGTCCTACACAATATAAGTGCATTTCCTGACTGGGCCGCGTGGTTTTGGTGTTTAATCATTTTCAGGGACTGCGTTGTGTATTTTGTCAGTTTGCACGCGTGGAGCAGCACTGTACAACTTCTGTCGAGACGCAGTGAGAAAATGAAGCCTCGTCTTGCCGCTGATTGGTCAGGTGGTTTTGCCGCTGCTGAAGCCTTTGTACATAATCCCCGTTTAAAAGATTAATCTTTAGCCTTCATCCTACGCTTCGTCCCAGCCAGGCGTTTTACAAATTCCTAGAAACCTGACTTTGATTAGGATTCGTACGACTAGCAAGCGGGCTTTCAATTAGCCAGTCCAGGTGGCATTGCGCATACCTCAGTGGCGTCTGTTCACCGCAATCTTGGCACGGGTACAGGCTGTCAGGCCTTTTAAATGCACGGCCCCAACCGCTTGTGCCGATTGGCAGAGGGTAATTCGCAGTACAGGATCCACGCTAACGATTGTGCTCACTGGAAAAACAACTTGTTCCCTCTCCCAAGAACGCCTGAAATGAGGCACGTTTTACGCACGCTTCCAGTCTGGTAAACGAGTGGTGGAGATGCCTTCAGGCCCTCATCCCACCGGTAAAATGGATGTCAGGCCCGCTGTGCAGGAGGGAAAATTACTGAGTATTAAATGCAGCAGGAACTGAGAATTTATCCAGGAAGAAATATTTTGCTGCAGAGTTTCAATTTGCCTTACTTATAGAACCATTTAGCACGGACCCTACCCACATTTCAACCACACATTTCTAAAATGGCAAAGTTTTTAAGTCAGACAGAAAACTGAATAAAAAGAAGCCCAGATTAACACTTTAATATGCACATAATGTCACTGTTATTTGAAGTATGTCATAAAGTAAAACTAAAATCAGAATTTCCTCTCTGCTCTAAAAGATTAGCCACAGCTTAAGACCTGAGGATTTACTTCACTAGAAGCACTGAAAGGGTTAATCCTGTGTTCACTGTAGGGCACAGCTCAAAGTTTTGATTTGTAGGTGCTGGTAAGAGCCAATTGACACTGATCTAGCTAAATAAGCTCAGGGCACAGTCCAGTGAATTTATTCAGCAACTGTATTAGAAATAAAGACTTTTCATTGTGTGTTGTGCTAGAGTTTGGGTCTGCTTTAAAGAAGAGCTCCATGCATGGAGTTCTTGCTCTAATATGGCACAGAAACGCATCTGGTGACAGTTATCAAATTTCTTGAAGGATTGCTGTTGGATGCAGACCTAGTTTGCAGCTTGTAGGTGATCTATTTAGAGGGCTGAATCTTGTATTCTATGAATATCGGTAGTCCATTAATTACATCTGGAGGTGATGCAAACAAAAAATGCAGGGACCACTGTGCTCAGCAGCTAGAAAACCATCTCACTAAAGAACTTAAAGTGTGTGTGTGTGTGTGTGTGTGTGTGTGTGTGTGTGTGTGTGTGTGTGTGTGTGTGTGTGTGTGTGTGTGTGTGTGTGTGTGTGTGTGTGTGTGTGTGTGTGTGTGTGTGTGTGTGTGTGTGTGTGTGTGTGTGTGTGTGTGTGTGTGTGTCATACTTACCTGGGCTCACCTCCACACATGCTGCTAAACAGTGGTGGGTGCTGTTCTCCTTTAAAGGACACCCAAGGTGAAAATAAACTAATGAAATAAACGATTGTATCTAACCTCCTTATCTGAAAAATGACTAAGATAGTTTTATTTTATATTTAAATCTATTTTTTAAGTTTTTACTGTTTTATTGTTTTGGCTCAATGACACATTCATTGAAGCATGCCAGAGTTGTTTAACTCTTTCAGGCAGAGAAAGAAAAAAAAAGGAACACAGCCTAGTAGTTTGTGTGCAGGGTCGATTTACAACTCAGAGGCCTGTAGACACATGTTCTTGCACCCTAAGCTCTGCCCTGAACACAGGCCACGCCTCCAAGTAAAAATATTCTGAACTCTTAATTCCTGCCTTATCCTACTAACTGTCCTTAGAATCTTACGCTCTAATCACTGCCTCATATCATCCATAGTGGCATGAGACAAGGACTAGGGTGTAAGCTCCTGAGGTCAATGATCTGAGGAGGGGGGCCGCCTCTCCCACATAAAGCGCCTGTAGGCACAAGCCTACAGTGCCTTATGGAAAATCCAGCCCTGTTTGTGTGCTAGGCACTGTACATACACGTCTGTCTCATCATGTCACCTCGGTTGTCCTTTAAAGTGAACCTGAGGAGAAGCTCGTTTCAAAAATCAAATACTTACTTAAGTAGAGGGAAGACTCTGGATCCTCCAGAGGCTTCCTACGCCATCCTCCGGACTTCCGCCATTGCGCAGGACCCTTGTGCAAATCTACACCATGCTCCTCTTCATGCATGGCTGCACCTGCACAGTAGCACAAAGCCGCTTGTGCAGGATGTGGTGCTGTACAATTGAGAATAGACAATACTGTACAGATAGCTCTTGGGTTACAGATACCCTATGATAGCACAGGTCAGCAATGCATCATACGTAAAGGTGGAAAATACATAACCATTTTACACAGCGGTAATAACACATAAGACCACGTTTCGCACAGGTAATCCTAATGAATTTCTTGCACTGCGGCAATTGCTGCTCATTTGTGATTTCCGGCAATCGCAAATGTGCTGCATGTATCATTTTCCTGGCGTTCACTGGAATGAGAATTGTAGACACAATCGCAAAAAATTGTGGAACACTGCAATGCAAATCGTGATCGCTAGGTGATTTCAATCGCGATTTACGGTTCCGAGTGTGAACGAGGCAAGAGAGAGGAAAGAATAGTTACATAGTTATGCCATGTCATACCCTGACCAAAACTTTTTCCTTGTTCCTGTCCAGCCTATCTCCCCACACCCAACAGTCCTAACCTTAGAGCCTTGTGATAACTTTTTCTTGCTAAATGTGTAAGCCTGGCCATAATATTTCTCCTTCCTTTCTGCAGCCTCCATCCTTTAGCAGAGTTCCCCAACACTGCCCTCAAGGTCCACCAACAGTACATGTTTTGCAGGGAACCACAAGCATTCACAGGTGGGGTAGTCAATGTCTCAGCAAAGCTCATTAACTACCTCTGTGGATTTCCAGAAACATGCACTGTTGGTGAGCCCTGAGGATAGGTTTAGGATGCCTAAACCTTAACAGCAGTGTTTGTGTTCAGAAACTAGACACACAATGTCAGCATGAAACAGCAGGACGGGGTGCATTTCATTTAACTCCGATACCTCCTCCTTCCAGGTTGGAAGTAAGTAAGCTGAATGTGTGGGTTCGGGTCCCGAAACATGTGATGTGAGATTGAAACCCCAACACAACTTGACCATAACATTAAAGAGGAACTGTAACGTGAAAACGTCCCCAGGGGGGTACTCACCTCGGGTGGGGGAAGCCTCAGGATCCTAATGAGGCTTCCCACGCCGTCCTCCGGCCCTCGGGGGTCTCGCTGCAGGCCTCCGTACAGCGGTGACGTCATTATTTACCTTCCCGGCTTCAGCGCAGGCGATCTGACGGCTCCGAAGTAGGCAGAAATACCCGTCCGCCGTCGGGTCCGCTCTACTGCGCAGGCGCAAGTCTCCAGCGCCTGCGCAGTAGAGCGGACCCGACTGAGATTGGGTATTTCCATCTACTTCGGAGCCGACAGCAGCCACAGCGCCCCCGCTGGAGCCTGCAAAGGTAAATATTGACAGTCGGGTCTGTCGGCGGCTGTTCGGAGGGCTGCAGCGAGACCCCCGTGGGACAGAGGACGGCGTGGGAAGCCTCATTAGGATCCCGAGGCTTCCCCCACCCGAGGTGAGTACCCCCCAGGGGCGTTTTTTAATGTTACAGAGTCTCTTTAAGCCCATCCTCACCCAATACCTATCCATAAATCTAATCTAAAGCCATGTACAGTAGGCACTTTGCATTTTTTATGCTGAAAAATGTATGGTAAATTGTGTACAGATGCCCTCCATCGTCACATGCCTACCTTCTAGCGGTCCGGTGGGACAAACTGCTCTCAATTGATACGTTTTGTCACTACGGGAACTTCAAAAGTTAGTTCCCACAGCAGGATGCTCCTTTATTGTTTTCCATGTTCCTCTCAAATGTTTTTCGGGGGGGTCACAAGCATTTATAGGTCAATATCTTTATGGAACTTGAACAGAATTGAAAGCTGGATAAATCTAAAGCGATTTGTATATATATTTTGCTTAAGGCTGCAGGTAGTTCTCTAACCAGTGATGTAAACTTCCCAGAATCCTCCACTCTCCATCCATCAGTACACAGGTTAAGTGATCAGACCCTCTGTGTTGGAAGAAGAGTGTGTGACCCAGGAATTGTCCAGCGCAGCATCTCCCCTGTATGGTAATGAGCGACCGGCCGCCCCAATCCATCAGCTGTCACTGCCGCAGAATGGAAGCCTTGCTGGAGACTTTTGTTTGTTCGGGGAGTAGAAGAGAAAACAGACAGATCTTAGCCAAGCACTCCAGTGATAAATGAGGACAAAGAGGCCCATTCATCTCCTGCTGGGAGCCTGGACACGGACACTAAAGCAGTTTTGCAGAAGATGTGTCAGCAGATGTGACGGCTTTGTAACCTGTCAGTGAGGATAGAGGAGGCTGGCACTCGCCACTGTCAACAGGGAGCGGACCTGTCATGCGTTCTTCCCAAACTTTCATTGTGACGCTGGAATTCTGGCTCAGGACTTAAAGGGACTCCGAGCAGTGCAGAAACTATGGAAAGATGCACATCATTTTAAAGCTCTCTTTCTCCTCTTTCCAATGATATATAAACCGCCACCCTACGCCTTTTAGTTTTCGCTATTTTCGCGATTGAAATTGCCGCGGCTGCGATTTCGATCGTGAAAATAGAGAAAACTAAAAGGCGTAGGGCAACGATTTAGGTGTCGTCAGAAAGAGGAGAAAGAGAGCTTTAAAATGATATCCATCAAGCCATAGTTATATTGTATTACACAGGGCGACTTTTTGTCAAAGTCAGCAGCTGCATTCAGCAGAATGGAGCTGCTGACACTGGGGAAAGTGTCGTCCTGTGTAATACACGTTGCCCTACGCCTTTTAGTTTTCTCTATTTTCGCGATCGAAATCGCGGCCGCGGCAATTTCAATCGTGAAAATAGCAAAAACTAAAAGACGTAGGGTGGTGGTTTATATATCATTGGAAAGAGGAGAAAGAGAGCTTTAAAATGATATGCATCTTTCCATAGTTTCTGCACTGCTCGGAGTCCCTTTAAGGGCTCAGATATTTTGGTTCAGCTAAAAAAAAAAAAATTCCAAAGCTAGTGTGATAATTGCAAAATGGCCTAACATTACCTTTAGAATTAAGCCCAACACCACGCTTAAAGGATAAGATCCTTTTCCACTGCAAATCGCAGTTGATAACATGTTTTTGTTTGGGGGGGGGGGGGGGGGAATTTGAGTTTTGTAAGTAATCTTTCTTTTTAAAGTTTGTGCGATGATTGCGCTCGGGACAAAATCACAATGCAATCTGATTGCATTAATGGAAACGACCCCTGCCTTTTTAATTAGCCTTACTGTACCATGCATTTTGTGTTCCATAAGCAACAGGAACGCATAATGCACCCTGCAAATCTCCAGGGGAATAGGGTCCTAACTGTCCCTCAGAGGGGGCTCACATCTAATTGCTATTATAGTCACGTCCATCGTAATTTAAAGAGGAACTGCCGCGAAAATCTTAAAATTTAAAACACATACAAATAAGAAGTACATTTCTATCAGAGTAAAATGAGCCATAAATTACCTTTCTCCTATGTTGCTGTTACTTACAGTAGGTGGTAGAAATCTGACATTACCGACAGGTTTTGGGTCAGTCCATCTCTTCATGGGGGTTCTCGGTATGGCTTTAAGGGTGCATTTCCACTAGTGCGGTGAGGAATTGCCGCGGATTCTCCGCGGACTAATTCACATGCGGTTGTATGCGAATTCGCATACGATTTCGCATGGATGACGCTGTGTGCGAATTTAACCATGGCAGTGCCTGTGTGCTTTTTCATTCATTTCATGCGAAATCGTATGAATTTGCATGAAAATTTGCATATAAAAACGACATGCAAATTCCCTATTAAATACATTTTATGCGAATCGCATGCGGTGTGTGCGATGTCCGATATTCGGATGGCTCTGCTGTGCAGATTTTTCCTGCACAAGAAAACGCTCCGTTGTCCTGACAAGTGGACACAAGCTCATTTACTTTTATTGGTTATGCGAATTTGCATGCGGGGAACGCATGCAAATTCACGTTAGTGGAAACGCACCCTTATTCTTTGTAAAGACATTCCCTGAAAAAGATTTATACAAAGATGCTGGCCAGCTTCCCTGAATATTTGTGTCAGAAAAATAAGTGTCAGAAAAATCATCTTTTTATTTAAAAAATGTGTTTAACATGCTAGCCCTACCTAAACCGCCGCATCCCTGCAGCTGTAATCTAACTAAATCCCCCCTAACTCCCCACTCCCTCTCCTCCGCAAAATCCACGACTTTCTTGGTCGTAGATTTTGCTGCTATAGGAGGCAGAGTTATGAGCCGCAGCTCTGCCTCCATTCGCGTCTATCAGCGGCGGATCTCCGCGACTCACCTGCCCCTCTCAGTGAAGGAAGACTGAGGGGCCTGGCGGAGGTGGTGATCCGGGCTGATAGACGCGCTGAGAGGCAGAGCATGCGGCTCATAGCTCTGCCTCTCACGGATGCGCTGCCCGGATTGCCCCCCGGGGAGTTAGGGGGGATTTAGTTAGATTACAGCCACGGGAATGCGTCGGTTTAGGTAGGGCTAGCATATTAAACACATTTTTTAAGTAAAAAGATGATTTTATTGAGACTTCAGAGTCTCTTTAAAATTAAAAAAAACCCTGAGAACCCTCTCTCCCATTGAGAAGATGGGTTAGTCCAAAACCCGTCGGTAATGTCAGATTTTTACTACTTTCTGTTAGTGACAGCAACATATGGAGAAAATAAATTTATGGCACATTTTACTCTGGAAGAAACGTACTTCTTATTTATATATATTTACATGTATTTTAAATTGTAAGATTTTCGCGACAGAGGTCCTTTAAGGTAAATCTGGGAGGAAGCTAGCTAAACTTATCTGTATGTTTTTGGGATGAGGGAGGAAACTGAAGTGCCCAAAGGAAACCCACACAGACACAGATAGTGCCCTGGTTGGGATTAGAACACAGGGCAGCCTTTGTGCTTTAGTACATGTGTCGGGGACATTTTTGTGCTACAATGTTGGCAATTCTTCACACATGGATGATTGACTTAGTGTAGCAACCAACGACCGTTTTTAAACTTGATAGATCCTCTGGCCAAAAAACGAAAGGATGAGTAGGGCTTCTTGTTAGCCGTGGTCAAACATAGCGCTCATGCAAACGGTTGAAAATGTGTTCATATCGCAAGACACCATTAGTTTTCACACTACTGTGTACACAGGCAGCGTGAGAGACATGCCATGAAGTCTTCTATGAACAGTTGTAGATAGACTGCCCTATATACATGTAATAGGCAAAGTACCCGGTGGCCAGTACTGACATGCTGCATGGTATCAGTGATGACAGTGCTGGTACCCAACGTGTTGGTACAAGTGTGGCGGCATCATTCTTCCCAGCATTCCGAGGGTTATTTACTCAGTCTTTACGGCCATTGTTGTAAGAAGCTATTAGCAGCGATTAGGCTTTTGTAGCTGCTATTACACAGCTGACACTAATAATGAATGAGTGTCTCGCAGGCCGCCAGATAATCAATCTCAGGTCTCGCGGATCAGCTGGAGCAGATTATCAAATCTCGCTCTGGTTATCCAGCCAGCGCCCTCTTCCATGCAGTTCACTGAGATGTATCTCCATATTATGCCAGGTGCCGAGGCCTGGATTAGGGAGGCTATTTATACTGATTTTGTGCAATCAGAATTTCCTGTTATGTTACCTACAGACTACTACAGGAAACCATTTCAATGTTATGAGAAACTTTTCCCTGGTTATGGACACTATGGCCTTGATTCACAAAGCCATGCAAACTGTTTAGCACGGGTGTGCTAAACAGTTAGCATGTGAAGTGCCGTTCGCGGACTCTTGCGCACGCAAAGTGCTGCAATTCGCGCGATCGCGGCACTTTGCACGCGCAAAAGTAAGCGAACGGCACTTCACGTGCTAACTGTTTAGCACACCCGCGCTAAACAGTTTGCACGGCTTTGTGAATCAAGCCCTATAAATGACTACTCATCCTTGTTACAAAAGACTGCTGATATATTGCAAGAGACCATTAGCGATAATAGTTGAGGTTCACTATTAGATATACAGGTAGCCCCCAAATTACGAGTTTTCAAAAAGGACTTGTAGATTTTGAGAAAATTGATTTAAAAAAAAATTAAATCAAAGAAAAAATGGCTCTTAAACTTGCATGAGCAGGTACAGGGGGGCACAGGGTCACAAAGGAGGTACAGGAGACAGAGATGGCAGTGTTCCAACTTAAAGCGGACCCAAACCAAACATTTTTTTAATTCAAAATATTTAGTTGCACCACTCTGACACATACAAAGATAAATAAACACTCCTTCAAGCCTATGAGCATTTCAGTGCATGATTTTCACCTCTTTTCATAACCAGGGGATATACAGGTGGCAGCCATTAGCAATTCCTCCTTTGCTGGACACCACCTACTCCCATCAGTTTGCCGGATTTTGTCCCGGCAATTTGAAAGGAAGGGAGGGGTTCCTCCAATAAATGTATAGTATTTTATATTTGTCATCATGCAGGTGAAAAAAGGCTGCTATTTATCATTATAAATTTAGAAAATAGATTTTATTTCTGAAATCTTGTATTTTTAATTTGGGTCCACTTTAAGAACAGATTCAGGTTGAGAACGAACCTCCAGTGCCTATCTCATTCATTAACTGAGGACTACCTGTATTATGATTCTAAGCTACAAGAGACTACTTTATTAGGACTCTTCCCTTGCTATAAAATGCCATTTCCATGTCACAAGAGACTAAAGCCAATTGCAATCTGTAAGTAAAGTGAACCAGAGATGAAGCACCATCATGTATTTTACAATATATATCAGTGGAAACATTCAAGAAAACACCTACCCTTCTCTCTGTTTCATTCTTCACTGCTCAGCCTGCTTGTTAGCAGCCCTGATAAAATCCCCAACTGAGCATTCAGGGCTGGTGCACACCAAAACCCGCTAGCAGATCCGCAAAATGCTAGCAGATTTTTAAACGCTTTTTTTTATTTTAATGAGGCGTTTTGCGGATTGCTGCTGCGGTTTTCAGTATAGTAGATTTCATATATTGTTACAGTAAAGCTGTTAATGAACAGCTTCTGTAACAAAAACGCCTGCAAAACCGCTCTGAACAGGCGTTTTTCAGAGCGGTTTGCGTTTTTCCTATACTTAACATTGAGGCAGAAACACATCCGAAATCCAAAAAATGCCTCACCCAGGCATTTTTCGTTTCTGCAAAACGCCTGCCGCTCTGGTGTGCACCACCCCATTGAGATACATTGACCAAGCAGATCCGCAGCCGCAAGCGGATCTGAAAACGCCCAAAAAGCCGCTCGGTGTGCACCAGCCCTCAATCTGGCTTTGCTCAGTAATCATTATAGCTGAGTCTGTCTTCTCTGATGCCTTTTCAAGCCCAAGCCTGCCCCCTTCTGGCTCTGCTTTCCAGTTCTGTATACTTGCAGCATCACAGAGAGCTGTGATGAGATGGGAGGAGTTGCTAATGTAAGGGTATATTGGAAAACTTTTTTTAATCTATATTTGTTAGTCAGAGGTTTTTAGAAATGGTGATTTCATTTTGCACACAGCCCGCTAAATAATATTTGCATGGAGTTTCAGAAAAAAAAAAAAGGCACACCAGAGTGGCGAAAATACCAGTTATAGTATTTATTTTGTAAAATCTATCGGGGGATATGTTTATTTTGTGCTAAAGCGTTCATCTCTGGTTTCCTTTAAAGGGACTCCGAGCAGTGCAGAAACTATGGAAAGATACATATCATTTTAAAGCTCTCTTTCTCCTCTCTCCAATGATATATAAACCGCTGCTCTACGCCTTTTATTTTTCGCTATTTTCGTGATCGAAATTGCTGTGGCCGCGATTTCGATCGCAAAAATAGCGAAAACTAAAAGGCGTAAGGCGGCAGTTTATATATCATTGGAAATAGGAGAAAGAGAGCTTTAAAATGATATGTATCTTTCCATAGTTTCTTCACTGCTCGGAGTCCCTTTAAAGGATACCCAAAGTGACATGTGACATGATGACATAGACATGTGTATGTACAGTGCCTAGCACACTAATTACTATGCTGTGTTCCTTTTCTTTCTCTGCCTGAAATAGTTAAATATCAGGTATGTAAGTGGATGACTCAGTCCTGACTCAGACAGGAAGTTACTACAGCGCAACCCTCACTGACATCTCTTTCTAGCTCTCAGAAGCCATTTTCTGCTAGGAAAGTGTCTTATAGTTGGAATTTCTTATCAGTGAGGGTCACACTGTAGTCACTTTCTGTCTGAATCAGGACTGAGTCAGCCACTTACAAACCTGATATTTGACTTGTGTGCTAGGCACTGTACATAGTCTATCTCATCATGTCACACGTCACACAAAATATTGACAACATCTTAACAAAAAGCTATTAGAGGTTGTTCCCATATTGCTAGAACGTGATTCTATAATACAAAAGGCTACCTACTTGTTTAATGATGCTGTTACCATATAACAAGAGTATGACTACTCTTAGAAAAGGATATAACGGACCACTTAAATAATTACTTTAGACTAAGGTTCGCCATGTTACAAATAACTGCTTGGCATCACTGACAGAGTGGCAATTAACTGGGGATGCCTACCAACATTTAACTACTTGCTGACCGCCTTAAGCCGATGGGCGGTGGCAAGGGCTGGGCCCAAACGACCGCAATAAGCCCACCGGCGGCGGCAGCAGGCGTGGCTGTGTGGTGATCGCATCAATCGTGACGCGATCAGCCGCCGGCGCAAGGCTCAGCTCCCCTCGCGCTGTAACTCGCCGGCCAGTCGGAAGCGCCGGCGGGTTACTAGCTGACAGATCGCCGCTACAAAGTGTATAATACGCTTTGTAATGTATACAAAGCGTATTATACAGGCTGCCTCCTGCCCTGGTGGTCCCAGTGATCGAGGGACCACCAGGGCAGGCTGCAGCCACGAAGGTAAGCACCCAAGCACACTGATCCCCCCCCCCTTCCCTCTGATCGCCCACAGCATCCCTCAGACCCCCCACCCCTCAGACCCCTGTTTGCACCCAATCACCCCCCAATCACTCCCTGTCACTATCTGTCAGTGCTATTTTTTTCATTAGTCCCTAAACTGCCCCCTTGGGGCTCCTGATCACCCCCCCCCCCCCTCTCAGATCCTCCCCCCCCCCCCCTGTGTACTGTATACATCTATCCTCCCCTGTAATCACCTGTCATTCACACGTCAATCACCACCTGTCACTGCCACTTATCAGATCAGACCCTAACCTGCCTCTTACGGGCATCTGATCACCCTCCCACACCATCAGATCGCACGCAGACCTACCCTCAGATCACCTCTTAAGTGCATTGTTTACATCTGTTCTGCCATCTAATCACCCACTGATCACCCATCAATCACCCCCTGTCACTGCTACCCATCAGATTAGACCCCTATCTGCCCCTCGGGCACCCAATCACCCGCCCACACCCTCAGAATGCCCTCAGACCCCAGCCCTGATCACCTCGCCAGTGCATTGCTTGCATCTATTCCCCCCTCTAATCACACCTTGAGACACCCATCAATCACCTCCTGTCACCCCCTAGCACACCTACCCATCAGATCAGGCCCTAATTTGCCCCGTGTGGGCTCCTGATCACTCGGCCAAACCCTCAGATCCCCCTCAGACCCCCTTCCGATCACCTCCCCAGTGCATTGATTGCATCTATTATCCCCTCTAACCACCCCCTGAGACACCCATCAATCACCTCCTGTCACCCCCTAGCACTCCTATCCATCAGATCAGGCCCAATACAACTTGTCATCTAAGAGGCCACCCTGCTTATGACCGGTTCCACAAAATGTGCCCCCTCATAGACCACCTGTCATCAAAATTTGCAGATGCTTATACCCCTGAACAGTCATTTTGAAACATTTAGTTTCCAGACTACTCACGGTTTTGGGTCCGTAAAATGCCAGGGCAGTATAGGAACCCCACGAGTGACCCCATTTTAGAAAAAAGACACCCCAAGGTATTCTGTTAGGTGTATGACGAGTTCATAGAAAATTTTATTTTTTGTCACAAGTTAGCGGAAATTGATTTGTATTGTTTTCTTTTCACAAAGTGTCAATTTCCGCTAACTTGTGACCAAAAAAAAAATCTTCTATGAACTCACCATACTCCTAACAGAATACCTTGGGGTGTCTTCTTTCTAAAATGGGGTCACTTGTGGGGTTACTATACTGCCATGGCATTTTAGGGGCCCTAAACCGTGAGGAGTAGTCTAGAAAACAAATGCCTCAAAATGACCTGTGAATAGGACGTTGGGCCCCTTAGTGCACCTATGCTGCAAAAAAGTGTCACACATGTGGTATCGCCGTACTCAGGAGAAGTAGTATAATGTGTTTTGGGGTGTATTTTTTACACATACCCATGCTGGGTGGGAGAAATCTCTCTGTAAATGGACAATTGTGTGTAAAAAAATTCAAAAATGTGTCATTTACAGAGATATTTCTCCCACCCAGCATGGGTATATGTAAAAATACACCACAAAACACATTATACTACTTTTTCTGAGCACGGCAGTACCAGATGTGTGGCACTTTTTTGCAGCTTAACTGCGCTAAGGGGCCTAAAGTCCAATGAGTACCTTTAGGATTTCACAGGTAATTTTAAGACATTTGGGTTCAAAACTACTCCTCACGGTTTAGGGCCCCTAAAATGCCAGGGCAGTATAGGAACCCCACAAATGAACCCATTCTAGAAAGAAGACACCCAAAGGTATTCCGTTAGGAGTATGGTGAGTTCATAGAAGATTTTATTTTTTGTCACAAGTTAGCGGAAAATGACACTTTGTGAAAAAAAACTATAAAAATCAATTTCCGCTAACTTGTGACAAAAAATAAAATCTTCTATGAACTCACCATACTCCTAACGGAATACCTTGGGGTGTCTTCTTTCTAACATGGGGTCATTTGTGGGGTTCCTATACTGCCCTGGCATTTTAGGGGCCCTAAACCGTGAGGAGTAGTCTTGAAACCAAATGTCGCAAAATGACCTGTGAAATCCTAAAGGTACTCATTGGACTTTGGGCCCCTTAGCGCACTTAGGGTGCAAAAAAGTGCCACACATGTGGTACCGCCGTACTCAGGAGAAGTAGTATAATGTGTTTTGGGGTCTATTTTTACACATACCCATGCTGAGTGGGAGAAATATCTCTGTAAATGGACAATTGTGTGTAAAAAAAAAAAATCAAAAAATTGTCATTTACAGAGATATTTATCCCACCCAGCATGGGTATGTGTAAAAATACACCCCAAGAGGGGGGCGGAGCGTGCAATGGTCGCGTGAAGACGTGTCTCCCTGAAGCTCCCGGCCACGTGTAAGCCCTTTTTAGTCTTTATGCACTACTAAACCCCAGATTCCGCTCACTGCTTGTCGGAGGGGGCATGGCAAGCAAGTCTGCCAAGAAAGCTGAAAAGAAAAGAGAGAAAAAGAAGGGTAAGGACACGCTGGAGCAATATTTCTCCCCGGCCTCCACCCGCAGCACTACCTCCAAGATGGCTGCCTCCCAGACTGCAGGTTCCTCTCCCTCTAGCTCACCGGGCACCTCAGAGAAGGGCAATGCCCTGGATGAGATATGGGCTTATTTGAGAGGCATGCCAACAAAGCTGGATATGCAATTACAGACGGAGAGAATTGTAAGCTCCACTAAGGAGGAGATAGCCTCCATCAGGGACGAGCTCACTTCCATGACGCAGAGAGTATCCGCATTAGAGAAGGAGACATCTGATCTTCAGACTGAAGTGACAGCACTCAAGGAGAAGGAAGCCCGACAACAGCTCCTAAACAGCCTACTCCGCTCGCAGATAGAGGACCTGCAGAACCGGAGCCGCCGAAATAATATTCGGGTGCGGGGCCTCCCGGAGGCTACCAGGGCAGAGGATCTTCAGCCTACCCTGCAAGGAATCTTCAATGGCCTACTAGATCGGCAGCCTACGGAGGAACTTAAACTAGATCGGGCTCACCGGGCGCTGCGGCCTATCCCGCGGGGCTCTGAACCGCCCAGAGACGTTATCTGCAGAGTCCACGATTTCGCCCTGAAAGATATGATTATGACAGCTGCGAGAACGGCGGGATCCATTGATTTTGATGGGGGCTACAATTTCACTGTTCCAAGATCTGGCACCCTCAACTCTAATACAGCGTAAAGCTCTGAAGCCTGTCTTACAAGCCCTACAACGAGCGGGAGCCTCATACCGATGGGGATTCCCATTCCAGCTCCAGGCTCGCTTGGGGAACATCACCTCCACCCTAAAGCACCCGCGAGAGCTCACTGAATTCTTCAACAAGCTCGACATCACTGCGGTTGCTGCTCCAGAATGGAACCCAGATCTCCTGGATTTTGCAAAACCACAGCGTCAGCGCGGACAGCGCCTTGCTGCAGACGACACCTCGTGAACCCTCTCATGTCTTCTTGCGTGATGGCCCCGCAGCTGCCGAGGAACGTTCTGCTCATCTGAACATGATAAGTACCTACCCTGACCCGTCAACCCCTGTTCTTCAGTGACTATATTGCTTCCTGGCTACCCCTGGCTGCCCTCATGTTCTCTGCCCCCTGAAAGTATGCCTTCTCATATACTCAATTTTACATCCCGAGGTGGGCAAGCCTGACGGTGCTTCAATAGCCAAAGCCCTCGTGACAGACTCGCCTGATACTATGCAAGTACTTTCCCCTAAGGGGATTCCCCCCCCCCCCCCCCCCCCAGTTGTTGCCTTCCCATAAAATTATTCCCCGAGGATCTACTGCACTATCTCACCGAGGGTCCCCCCTTTGAAACTGTGCCTCGAGGGTCCTCCGCTATTATACTACAACTCGATTTTCAGGCCCCCTGCGCTAGCCCTCCCTTTCCCCGTGCAGAGGTTTTTTCGACCAATACAGTTCTAAGTTATACCCCCTAAGGCCAATTTTGCTTTAATCGGGGGGACGGGGAGCTCCTATTACCATGCCTCTGCATCTCGGTTAAATGGAGCATATTCTTCCTAGAGGATATTGCTGCGAGGTTACACTGGTTTTGGGTGAGGAGAGCGCACGGTGGGATGCCCTTTTGTGGAAGGTAGCCCTGTAACGGGGCCCACAGCTACTGCTCCCCTATAGCCCTTCTCTGTTTAAGTCATATTGACTATACATACCCTGTTCTTCATTAGAGAACGTGCACTCTATATCATGGGTTCTATGAACTTATTATTCAGCGGATTTCCACAAGAGCCCCGTCTGCGGCTCTTCTCAGTAGCTACAGCTCTTTCAATATGTCTTCTTAACTTTAGGTGATATTTGCAGTTACGGTGTCTGTATGTATATATGTGTGCTTTCTTATGGGAGTGGGGGGATATATATAGGTACGCATACTTGGGTGGCGATATCTGTAGCACTCACTGGCAAAAGCTCAATTTCTTAGCTCTGCCGGGATTTGCTGCAGTCCTATCTGAATGTGTGCTTTTTACTGGGATGCACTGCTATCAGATGGTGTGACGTGTCCCCTGGGCTGGGCCAGGGGAGAACTCTAAGCGAGTATCAGAGCACGTTGCGACTAACAGCCTTCTTCCCTGTGCCATAGCCTTGGAGTTACACGTTTTCACATAGCATATCGCACTACCCTTCCCCTTGTGGCTATATATCTCCCACTCTCTACTAGCGGGTTTGTCTGTTTTAATCAGGCAGGGGGGAGCTGGGGAGCTTTGGAGGGCGGTTGGATCTCCCTCTTAATCACCTCCCCCTTGTTTCTGCTGAGGGGAGGGGAAATCATATGAACACACGTAGCTCATTTCTCCTCTGGGTCGGGGGGGGGCAGGGAGGCCAAATGAGATCAAGAGCATGGGGGTATCCGAGAGGGGGGTGCAGGGGAGACTAAAGCGGTTTAGTTACGGGTACTGTTGATGGACGTCCGGCTGCATATGTGGGAGCTCCGAAATGCAGAGTGGATTCTTTCTAATTATCACAATAATAATAATAATAATATGGTTTAGTATTGATTGTGCTTATATTGACCCGTGGCCGGGGGTGAGGGAAGAGTGGTCTGAGTGAGTATGGACCTTCCCCTCCCTTTCCCCGTTATGGTCGGCGTCGGAAAGCCATCCTCCCTGTCAGTGGGACGATGGTCTGACCTTACATGGGTGGTATGGCTGTTGGAGCTTATACTCCAAGATCCATACTCGTTGGGGCATTTACCCCAAAATATTTCCTTTTCCTTTTCTGTGCTTTTTGCTATCCCTTTTTTTCTGAGTGTGCTCGTTGCCAGGGAGTAGAGTGTCGGGCGGGGGGGGGGTGGGTGGGGGAGGTGGGGGGACTATGGCATCACTTAAGACTATGACGCTCAATGTCCATGGGCTAAACATCCCCGAAAAACGTTCAGCCCTTCTTTCTGAATTGCACAGGTCCAGAATACAGGTAGCGTTCCTCCAGGAAACACACTTTAGAGGTACAGATCATCCCAGATTTGGTAACTCGAGATTTGCACAGGTTTTCCTAAGTAATTCCCCTGACACCAAGACGAAAGGTGTGGCAATCATTCTCTCTAGACAGGTCTGCCTAACCCAGATTCAGCAGCTCTCAGACCCGGGGGGGGGCGGTTCCACATATTAAAGGGCATACTTAATCAGAGAAAAGTGACGCTTGGCACTTTTTGGCACCAAATTCGGGGCAGTATACTTTTCTTGAGCAGTTCCTAACTGAACTTGATGCTTTCGCTGAAGGCAGTGTGATCATAGGCGGAGATCTGAATGTGGCGCTGGACCCTTCATTGGACTCCTCCACTGGTAGATCTACCACCCCACACAGACTCATCCAGAAGTGTAAATTAGCGCTTCAGGCACGTCAGTTAGTAGACCCGTGGCGTATCCTGAACCCGTCTAGTCGCGAATATACCTACTTCTCACACCCCCATAATCTTTATTCGCGTATTGATTACATTTTCTCCTCACACAACCTGCTATCAGAGGTTGTTGAGGCAGACATCTGTACGAGAACAATTTCGGATCATGCGGCTGCAACAATATCTTTCTCTATTCTGGAGAAGAGGAGGGGTCCAATGAATTGGCGACTAAACACATCTTTATTAAAAGATAGGGAGGTGAGCGAGAGAGTAAGGGGCGCCATTGAGCGGTATTTCAATACCAATGACACAGAAGATATGTCCCCAATGTCACTTTGGGCAGCACATAAATGTGTTATCAGGGGAATCCTTATCCAGGAGGGGAGTAGGAAGAAACGGGTGCAGAATGAAGCAATAGAAAAATCTCTCTTAGAACTACGTAGGTTAGAGCTGCTTCATAGAAACTCTCCTCCTAGTGGGGTCTTGGACGCCTTGAAAACCGAAAGGGAGAAACTGAAGAGCTTATTATTCTCCAGGGCACGGTATGCTGCACAACGCTGCAAAAGATATTACTACGAATATGGAAATAAATGTAGTACCCTACTGGCTAGGGCCCTGAGAAAGCAACAAGCTGCAAACTACATCCTACATATCAACGACGCTGCCTCAGTCAAACACCATAGGACAGCCTCTATAGCTAGAATTTTTAAAAAATTCTATGCAACTCTGTACAATATTTCGGTGGAGTCCCCCGGGACCCCCCGAGCTACGCAGTTATCCAAACTAAAAGATTACTTAACCCAGTCCCAGATGCCGGCCCTGTCAGAGGATGAGATTAAGGAAATCGCAGACCCTATTTCTATTGAAGAGCTAAAAATAGCAATTTCCCAAACTCCCACTGGCAAAGCCACAGGCCCCGATGGGTTCCCGCTTGACTACTACAAGCATTACCCGGACTTACTCCTCCCATACCTACTGAAAGCTTACAATTCACTCTCTGATGAAGCCAACCCCACGTCCTTCCCGAATGATATGCTGCTCTCTCATATTACAGTTATTCATAAAGCTGGTAAAGACGCCTCGCTTTGCTCTAACTATCGCCCTATCTCCCTGCTGAATATTGACCTCAAGCTATTCGCGAAGATCATAGCAAACAGATTGTCCCCCTTCATGGGAAAACTGGTCCATTACGACCAGGTCGGTTTCATCCCAACACGTGAAGCTAGGGATAACACGATACGGACACTGGGGGCGATACACTGGGCTCGGTCAAAGGGCTCACCGATGATGCTTCTTTCCACTGATGCGGAGAAGGCCTTTGACCGTGTCCAGTGGGACTTTATCCAGAACACCTTAAAGCATATCGGTTTACCCCAATCCATGCTTTCATATATCATGGCCCTATACTCAAAACCCTCAGCACGTATCAAAATTAATGGCGAAATGTCAGACCCATTCCCTATCACAAACGGAACTCGCCAGGGCTGCCCGCTCTCCCCATTCATATTTGCCCTCACCCTAGAACCCCTTTTAAGGACTATACGAGCTAATAATGATATCGGTGGCCTTCATCTGCCATCTGCAGAACATAAAATCGCTGCCTATGCAGATGATCTGCTTTTTTATGTGACCAGCCCCCATATTTCCTTACCAAACCTTCTGAAAGAATTTGATAGATATGGTCAACTGTCTAATTTCAAAATTAATCTCAGCAAATGCGAGGCGCTGAATATCAATATAGACCCAGAACTCCAACAGAGGCTGGAAGTGAATTTCCCATTTAGATGGTCAGCCCGGGCCTTAACATACCTTGGCACTAAAATTCCTAGTAACCCCGACGATATATTACAGCTTAATTATAAGCCGCTCTTAGCTAGGGTAAAATCAGATTTACAGCGATGGGATATCTCTAAATTTTCTTGGTTCGGACGTATTAATATAATAAAAATGAACCTGCTCCCTCGTTTCCTTTACCTTTTCCAGACCCTTCCTGTGGCAGTGCCGGCTACCTATTTTAAAGAAATTAGACAATGTTTCCAACGTTTCATCTGGCAGAGTAAGCCCCCGAGATTGAGATACTCCGTATCCATTTTACCCAAGGAGAGAGGAGGACTGGCCATTCCCAATCTACAGCTCTATCATGCAGCGGCGACCCTGGTGCGGATAGTGGACTGGCACAGGCATGACTCTCTCAAACAATGGGTCACAATGGAACATGACCTATCACACCCCTCACTGAAACATCTGACATGGGCTCCGGATAGGGCCGTTATATCGGGCATTACGTACCCTTTGGTCTCTCACACATTGCACCTATTCACTAAATACAACAAGAAGGGCCTGTTGTCTGAGTTCCCTTCGCCCTTAATACCAATATTAGATAATCCTGGATTCCCTCCAGGTATGTGCAAGAGGGCATACTTACATTGGCGAGGGAGCCAAACCTTAAGAGCGGGTCAATTGCTGAGAGACGGGAGATGGCTGGATTTGGGTCCTCTTAGGACTCAGAGGAAAAACCCTTTATTAGATGGTTGGCCTCTACTACAATTTAGGCACTTCCTCCTGAGTCTGGGATCTAGACAACAACTTTCCCGTAATCTTTCACAATTCGAGGCACTATGTTCTGGTGAAGGCTATATCACCAGAAGCATATCCCAGATTTATATGGTGTTATCCTCCTATGGAGAATCTGCTTTATATTTACGCTCTAGGTGGGAGGAGACATTGGGCACTGTTTTCTCTGACTCCCAATGGCAAAAGGTGATCATTCTTGCCCAAAAGACATCTATGGCTGCTCATATACAGGAATCAGGCTACAAGCTATTCTCACAATGGTACCGCACGCCGGTTAAACTCAATAAAATATTTCCCTCAGTGAGCCCCCTTTGCTGGAGATGCGGATCACAGCGGAGGACGTTCTTACATATTTTTTGGAGCTGCCCAAGCCTCTCCACATATTGGGAGTCTGTGAAGACAATAATGTCCAAGATTACTGGAGTAGAACCCTCTATGGATCCATCATACTACCTGCTACACAACACCCCCAGAAGCTTGAGCAGATATAAAAAATCACTATCCAAACACTTGATAAATGCTGCTAGGCTGCTCATTGCCCGGCACTGGAAATCTACATCCGCGCCTACAGTCCAGGAGTGGCTTCTGGAGGTTCAACATCTCAAAAGGATGGAGAACCTTACCCAGTCCATTCACGATAGGGAGGAGCAGTTTAGCCGTACATGGGCCCCCTGGCATGAATACGAGGAAACAGATGAGTTCGCACAATACACACACTCAGGAGGGACTGGTTAATCTTTTCATTCAATGAAAACCGGGGGTTTGGCATACGTGGACATTGGGACATATCCAGACGGAAGCTTCGTGGGCCCTGCTCTCTCTCCCCCCCTCCCCGCCCTTCACAAAGGCTTACTCACACTACCCTACTGACTTTTAAAAGGCTGCAAGTGTACACTCCTGTCTCGTTATTCTTTGTCTTCTTTTTTTTTTTTTCTTCTATCCTTTTCCTTTCTAGAGACTTTCTTCGTCTCTACTGTTAGTTGTTTTGTATAAGTAGAGAAGCTCAGAGCCAGAGGGAGGTGATACCTTCTGTCTTCCCTCAGGCAAAAATGCCTTACCGTGTAGCTTGAACCTCTAGGGCTTAATTTTTCCTAATAAAAGGCAGGGTCTGGGAGTGTGTTCCCTTAGGGCCCCGGGCCCACCCGAGTTTCGAATCTTCCCCTATGGGGAGCTTAGGAAAGAGGTTCCTCTGGGATACACATGGGGGCAGCCGTGTGGTTTTTTCTTGGCTACCGGTTTAGCTAATACTTTTGCTCTTTGCCTGATTTATTTCATAAGAATAAATGTATGCCTATCTGTTGTCCATACTGTGATGCAACTATTATCAGGTCGACACTGACAGTTGACCATTGCCTATGTTCCTTGCTTTTATACATAGTATGTGACTTTGTGTTGTATGTTTTAAAAAGTTGTTAAATAAAGAATCTTTAAAAAAAAAAATACACCCCAAAACACATTATACTACTTCTCCTGAGTACGGCAATACCACATGTGTGGCACTTTTTTACAGCCTAACTGCGCTAAGGGGCCCAAAGTCCAATGAGCTCCTTTAGGCTTTACAGGGATGCTTACAATTAGGCACCCCCCAAAATGCCAGGACAGTGAACACACCCCACAAATGACCCCATTTTGGAAAGTAGACACTTCAAGGTATTCAGAGAGGGGCATGGTAAGTCTATGGCAGATTTCATTTTTTTTTGTCGCAAGTTAGCAGAAATGGAAACTTTTTTTTGTCACAAAGTGTCATTTTCTGCTAACTTGTGACAAAAAAATAAAATCTATGAACTCACCATGCCTCTCAGTGAATACTTTGGGATGCCTTCTTTCCAAAATGAGGTCATTTGGGGGGTATTTATACTATCCTGGAATTTTAGCACCTCATGAAACATGACAGGTGCTCAGAAAAGTCAGAGATGCTTAACCTCCCTGGCGGGTTTGTTAAAATCCGCCAGGGGGCAGCAAATACCTTTTTTTTTTTTTTTTTCATGTAGCAAGACAATGTCTCGCTACATGATAGCCGCTGCTGAGCGGCATCCCACCAGCCCCTCCGATCGCCGCCGGCGAACGGAGATCAAGAGATCCCGTTCAAAGAAAGGGATCTCTTGGAGGGCTTCCCTCGTCGCCATGGCGACGGGGCGGGATGACGTCGTGACGTCAAAGGGGAATCCGATCCACCCCACGGCGCTGCCTGGCACTGATTGGCCAGGCAGCGCACGGGGTCTGGGGGGGGGGGGGCGGCTGCGGCAACGGGTATAGCGGCGGATCGGCGGGCAGCGGCGGCGACCGGAGGTTACACGCAGCTAGCAAAGTGCTAGCTGCGTGTAACAAAAAAAAAATTATGCAAATCGGCCCAGCGGGGCCTGAGCGGTGCCTCCCGGCGGCATAGCCCGAGCTCTGCTCGGGCTTACCGCCAGGGAGGTTAAAAATGGGAAAATTCACTTTTGGCACCATAGTTTGTAAACGCTATAACTTTTACCCAATCCAATAAATATACACTGAATGTTTTTTTTTTTTATCAAAGACATGTAGCACAATAAATTTGGACAAAAATGTATACAGAAATTTTACTTTATTTGAAAAATGTCAGCACAGAAACTAAAAAAAAAAATCCTTTTTTTTTGACAAAATTCATGTCTTTTTTATGAATATAATAAAAACTAAAACTTGCAGCAGCAATCAAATAGCACCAAAAGAAAGCTGTATTAGTGACAAGAAAAGGAGGTAAAATTAATTTAGGTGGTAGGTTGTATGACCGAGCAATAAACCGTGAAAGCTGCAGTGGTCTGAATGGAAAAAAAAAAGGCTCTGGTCCTTAAAGAGAACCTGTACTGAGTAAAAATATTTAAAATAAACACATGAGGTAACTTCAAATGAACATTAAATAGTTACCTTGCCATCAGTTCCTCTCAGAAGCTCACCATTTTCTTCTGACAATAATCCCTTCCAGTTCTGACAATATTTTGTCAGATCTGAAATATATCAGTTGCTGTCAGTAAAATATCGGTTTCTGTCAGTTATAGCTGAGAGGAAAACTGATGCACCAGGTAATGTCCTTGTTTCCCTATGGCTCAAGTGGGCGATGTTACAGTTTAACTGTGTGCTGACCAGAAAGCTGTTATGGGTAATGGCCATTTTCAAAATGGAGGACGGAAAATTCCCTTGATCACAGCGAACAAATAGGATGCGGGACAGGAGAAAGACACTGAGGAGTAGACTACATGGAAGGTAAGTATGACTTGTGTATGCTTATTTTGACTTTTAATTTTCAGTATAGGTTTTCTTTAACCACTTAAGGACTGCCCCCAGCCGATGGGCGGCGGCAAAGTCCGGGCCCAAACGACCGCAATACACCCATCGGCGGGGGCGGCTGCGGGAGTGGCTATGCGGCGATCGCGTCATTCGTGACGCGATCAGCCGCCGGGGACTGGCTCCGCCCACCGTTCGCTGTAACCCGCCGGCCGTTCGGAAGCGCCGGCGGGTTACTAGCACCCGGATCGCCGCTGCACGTATGTATAATAGGCTTTGTAATGTATACAAAGCCTATTATACTGGCTGCCTCCTGCCCTGGTGGTCCCAGTGTCCGAGGGACCACCAGGGCAGGCTGCAGCCACCCTAGTCTGCACCCAAACACACTGATTTCCCCCCCCCCCTCCCCGCCCCCTGATCGCTCACAGCACCCCTCAGACCCCCCCCTGCCCACCCCCCAGACCACTGTTTGCACCCAGTCACCCCCCTAATCACCCATCAATCACTCCCTGTCACTATCTGTCAACGCTATATTTTTTTAGTCCCTTATCTGCCCCCTACTCCCTCCTGATCACCCCCCCACCCCTCAGATTCTCCCCAGTCCCCCCCCCCCTCAGACCCCCCCCCCCGTGTACTGTATGCATCTATCCCCCCTGATCACCTGTCAATCACCCGTCAATCACCCCCTGTCACTGCTACCCATCAATCAGCCCCTAACCTGCCCCTTGTGCAGTGTTTACATCTCTTCTCTCCTCTAAACACCCACTAATTACCCATCAATCACCCCCTATCACCACCTGTCACCCATCAGATTAGACCCTAATCTGCCCCTTGCGGGCACCCAATCACCCGCCCACACGCTCAGATTTCCCTCAGACCCCCCCTTATCAATTTGCCAGTGCAATATTTACATCTGTTATTCCCTGTAATAACCCACTGATCACCTGTCAATCACCTATCAATCACCCCCTGTCACTGCCACCCATCAATCAGCCCCTAACCTGCCCCTTGCGGGCAATCTGATCACCCACCCACACCAATAGATCGCCCGCAGATCCGACATCAGATCACCTCCCAAGTGCAGTGTTTACATCTCTTCTCTCCTCTAAACACCCACTAATTACCCATCAATCACCCCCTATCACCACCTGTCACTGTTACCCATCAGATTAGACCCTAATCTGCCCCTTGCGGGCACCCAATCACCCGCCCACACCTCAGAACGCCCTCAGACCCCAGCCCTGATCACCTCGCTAGTGCATTGCTTGCATCTATTTCCCCCCTCTTATCACACCTTGAGACACCCATCAATCACCTCCTGTCACCCCCTAGCACACCTACCCATCAGATGAGGCCCTAATTTGCCCCGTGTGGGCTCCTGATCACTCGGCCAAACCCTCAGATCCCCCTCAGACCCCCTTCCGATCGCCTCCCCAGTGCATTGATTGCATCTATTTTCCCCTCTAACCGCCCCCTGAGACACCCATCAATCACCTCCTGTCACCCCCCTAGCACTCCTATCCATCAGATCAGGCCCAAAACATCCTGTCATCTAAGAGGCCACCCTGCTTATGACCGGTTCCACAAAATTTGCCCCCTCATAGACCACCTGTCATCAAAATTTGCAGATGCTTATACTACTGAACAGTCATTTTGAGAAATTTGGTTTCCAGACTACTCACAGTTTTGGGCCCGTAAAATGCCAGGGCAGTATAGGAACCCCACAAGTGACCCCATTTTAGAAAGAAGACACCCCAAGGTATTCTGTTAGGTGTATGATGAGTTCATAGAAGATTTTATTTTTTGTCAAAAGTTAGCGGAAATTGGATTTTTATTGTTTTTTTCACAAAGTGTCATTTTTCACTAACTTGTGACAAAAAATAAAATCTTCTATGAACTCACCATACCCCTAACGGAATACCTTGGGGTGTCTTCTTTCTAAAATGGGGTCACTTGTGGGGTTCCTATACTGCCCTGGCATTTTAGGGGCCCTAAACCGTGAGGAGTAGTCTAGAAAACAAATGCCTCAAAATGACCTGTGAATAGGACGTTGGGCCCCTTAGCGCACCTAGGCTGCAAAAAAGTGTCACACATGTGGTATCGCCATATTCAGGAGAAGTAGTATAATGTGTTTTGTGGTGTATTTTTACACATACCCATGCTGGGTGGGAGAAATCTCTCTGTAAATGGACAATTGTGTGTAAAAAAAATCAAACAATTGTCATTTACAGAGATATTTCTCCCACCCAGCATGGGTATGTGTAAAAATACACCCCAAAACACATTATACTACTTCTCCTGAGTACGGCGGTACCACATGTGTGGCACTTTTTTGCACCCTAAGTGCGCTAAGGGGCCCAAAGTCCAATGAGTACCTTTAGGATTTCACAGGTCATTTTGCGACATTTGGTTTCAAGACTACTCCTCACGGTTTAGGGCCCCTAAAATGCCAGGGCAGTATAGGAACCCCACAAATGACCCCATTTTAGAAAGAAGACACCCCAAGGTATTCCGTTAGGAGTATGGTGAGTTCATAGAAGATTTTATTTTTTGTCACAAGTTAGCGGAAAATGACACTTTGTGAAAAAAAACAATTAAAATCAATTTCCGCTAACTTGTGACAAAAAAAAAATCTTCTATGAACTCACCATCCTCCTAACGGAATACCTTGGGGTGTCTTCTTTCTAAAATGGGGTAATTTGTGGGGTTCCTATACTGTCCTGGCATTTTAGGGGCCCTAAACCGTGAGGAGTAGTCTTGAAACGAAATTTCTCAAAATGACCTGTGAAATCCTAAAGGTACTCATTGAACTTTGGGCCCCTTAGCGCAGTTAAGGTGCAGAAAAGTGCCACACATGTGGTATTGCCGTACTCAGGAGAAGTAGTATAATGTGTTTTGGGGTGTATTTTTCCACATACCCATGCTGAGTGGGAGAAATATCTCTATAAATAGACAATTGTGTGTAAAAAAAATAAAACAATTGTCGTTTACGGAGATATTTCTCCCACCCAGCATGGGTATGTGTAAAAATACACCCCAAAACACATTATACTACTTCTCCTGAGTACGGCAATACCACATGTGTGGCACTTTTTTGCAGTTTAACTGCGCTAAGGGGCCCAAAGTCCAATGAGCATCTTTAGGCTTTACAGGGGTGCTTACAATTAGGCACCCCCCAAAATGCCAGGACAGTGAACACACCCCACAAATGACCCCATTTTGGAAAGTAGACACTTCAAGGTATTCAGAGAGGAGCATAGTGAGTCCGAGGCAGATTTAATTTTTTTTTGTCGCAAGTTAGAAGAAATGGAAACTTTTTTTTTTTTTTTGTCACAAAGTGTCATTTTCCGCTAACTTGTGACAAAAAATAAAATCTTCTATGAACTCACCATGCCTCTCACTGAATACTTTGGGATGTCTTCTTTCCAAAATGGGGTCATTTGGGGGGTATTTGTACTATCCTGGAATTTTAGCCCCTCATGAAACCTGACAGGTGCGCAGAAAAGTCAGAGATGCTTGAAAATGGGAAAATTCACTTTTGGCACCATAGTTTGTAAATGCTATAACTTTTACCCAATCCAATAAATATACACTCAATGGTTGTTTTTTTTATCAAAGACATGTAGCAGAATAACTTTCGCGCTCAAATGTATAGGAAATTTTACATTATTTGAAAAATGTCAGCACAGCAAGTTAAAAAAGTAATTTTTTTGCCAAAATTCATGTCTTTTTTGATGAATATAATAAAAACTAAAACTCGCAGCAGCAATCAAATAGCAGCAAAAGAAAGCTGTATTAGTGACAAGAAAAGGAGGTAAAATTCCTTTAGGTGGTAGGTTGTATGACCGAGCAATAAACCGTGAAAGCTGCAGTGGTCTGAATGGAGAAAAAGGCTCTGGTCCTTAAGGGGCGAAAAGACTGTGGTCCTCAAGTAGTTAAAGGGGAACTGAAGAGAGAGGTATATGGAGGCTGTCCTGTTTATTTCCTTTTAATCAATACCAGTTGCCTGGCAGCCCTGCTGGTCTATTTCTCTGCAGTAGTATCTGATTAAAACCAGAAACAAGCATGCAGCTAGTCTTGTCAGATTAGACTTATAAGTCTGAACCACTGAAACACCTGATCTGCTGCATGCTTGTTCAGGGGCTATGGCTAATAGTATTAGAGGCAGAGGATCAGCAGGGCTGCCAGGCAACTGGTATTGTCTAAAAGGAAATAAACATGACAGCCTCCATATACCTCTCTCTTCAGTTCCCCTTTAAGGGGCGAAAAGACTGTGGTCCTCAAGTGGTTAAAATAATATTCTACTCCAAAGTTGGAATTGACTATAAGAAATAACTGTTAAGAATTCACTGTTAAAAATAACTGGTGAGGACTGTTGGCATGTTGTAAAGTCTATGGCAGGTTATCGGTTGCCTGGCTGCTGATCCTATTCCTCCAATACTTTTAGCCATAGGCCTTGAACAAGCATGCAAATCAGGTGTGTGTGAGCAGCGCCATATGGTTCTCACTTAACCATTTCAGCCCGCTGGGACTTTTCACCTTATGCATCAGCAATTTTCACCTCCCATTCATTCACTAATAACTTTATTACTACTTAAAGCGGAATATAACCTTGCATTTCAACTTTGCTCTAAAACATTATTTACAGCATATTATATTCAACCAGCATTTTTTTTTTACTAGACCAGCATTGGAAGGGTTACACATTAAGCTTTAAAGTTCCGTGGATAGAAATGCAGACACATCCGAAGTTTAGATAGATAAATTTAAGTAAACACAATGTAACAAGTGTGGAATGTGACACACACTGACTGTGCAGGAGCTGGAGGACAGCCAGAGAGTTTGTTCACCACTTGTTACATTGTGTTTACTTAAATGTATCTATCTAAACTTCAGATGTGTCTGCATTTCTATCCACAGAACTTTAAAGCTCTGTGTGTAACCTTTCCAATGCTGGTCTAGTAAAAAAAAAATGCTGGTTGCATATAATATGCTGTAAATAATGTTTTAGAGTAAAGTTGAAATGCAGGGTTATATTCCGCTTTAACACAATATATTGGTCTATATCTTGTTTTTTTCCGCTCTTTTTCCACTAATTAGGCTTTCTTTAGGTGGTACATTTTGCTAAGAATTATTTTTTTATAAATGCATTTTAACAGGATTAATAAGAAAAAATTGAAAAAATGCATTATTTCTCAGTTTTCGTCCATTATAGCTTTAAAATAATCCATGCTACCATGATTAAAACCTATGTATTTTATTTGCTTATTTGTCTCGGTTATGACACCATTTAAATTTTGTCCCTATCACAATGTATGGCACCAATATTTTATTTGGAAATAAAGGTGCATTTTTTCCGTTTTGCATCCATCACTATTTACAAGCTTATAATTTAAAAAATGTTCGTAGTATACCCCCTTCAAATGCATATTTAACCTCCCTGGCGGTAAGCCCGTGCTGAGCACGGGCTAAGCCGTCGTGGAGCATTGCTCAGGCCGTGTTGGGCCGATTTGTACACTTTTTTTTTGTTGTTGCACGCAGCTAGCACATTTGCTAGCTGCGTGCATAATTTGATTGCCGCCGCCGATTCGCCGCTGCGTTAGAGGCCCCCCCCCCCCCAGACCCCGTGCGCAGCCTGGCCAATCAGTGCCAGGGAGCGCTTTGGGGTGGATCCGGACTCCCTCTGACGTCACCCCGATCGTCGCCATGGCGACGGGGGAAGCCAAACAGGACATCCCGTTCTGAACAGGATTATTTCCTGTTTGCGGAGGGTGTGGGGGGATGTCACTGCATAGCGGCTATCATGTAGCTAACGCTAGGCTAGCTACATGATTTTAAAAAAAAAATTCAAGTGCTGCGCTGCCCTCGGGTGGTGTACGCCAGGGAGGTTAAAAAAGTCAGACCCTCAGGTAACCATTTGTCTTTTTTTTTTTTTTTTTATTGTAATTTTTTTTCCATTAATTTTATTTAGGTAATATTTTGGTGTGGGAAATAAACAGTTCATTTTTAATATCATTATATGTGTAAATTGTAATGTAAAAAATATGTAGATGTAGTTTTACTATTTGGCCACAAGATGGCCACCTTGAGTTTTTTTTTTCTTGTGCTTCTCGCTAACCGGAAGCACAAGGAGGACGCGGAAAATTTTACGTGCAGAAAGACTGAAACCTCTAGTAAGAGCGCTTCCGGTTTTCTGCTGGGGACGCGGATCTGTGATCGGGAATCATGTTCCCATTCACTGATCCCAGGGCTACCGGGGGACAGCACGGGGGCACGCCCGTGATCGCGCGCCGAAACGAGGCACCGCAGCAGAGCAGTCGCCTGGACAGGAGCATCACATCCGGGCGGCAGAAATAGGATACATCCGGCAATTAAAAAAAAAAAGTTTACTCACCTGCGGTTTCTTCCATCCCCTAGAAGTCTGTTAGGTCCCACGGCGCGTTCTGAGACAGGTGTTTGCTCTCCCCTCTCTGAACTGCACAAACGCAAAGCGCTCCTGGCAACACGAGAGGTGTGCACAGAAGATCCCAAACCAAGCGGGCCCCGATCTTACGGTGGGGAGAGCGGAGGCCTGGTTTAGAGCAGAACCATGCCGTGGGATCTAACAGACTTCTAAGGGCTGTAAGAAACCCCAGGTAAGTAAAACTTTTTTTTTTTTTTTTAATTGCTGAATTTATCCTTTAAAAGTCAAATGGTTTGAGCAGGATGTGGAGGTTCCCTTCTTTATTTTTGTTTTAAACAATGCAAATTGCCTGTCTGTCCTGCAGATCGCAACACACACAATTACTCACTCCCAGCTATAGCGATTCCCTACCTTTATCTGGTCAGCAGGCACCAGTCAGCCAATCAGGTGTACTGGCATATACCCTTTGCCTTCCATACCAAATATAGCAGGAATTGCATAAATTAGATAGCATTCAGGTGGGAGGCTTCGGTTGGACGTAATTGTAGATTACATATTTTACAGGGGCGCCCCGTGTAGGCACATCTCCCACACGGTCCCCTACCTAACCACTCACCTGCCAAACGCATCCTGGAAGCTGCAAAAAAGAAATTTAATATCACGAACATTGGTTCGCACGACAGCCCGTGGCTTGTCCTGCAGATCCTCTGCCTCTGATACTTTTATCCATAATCCCTAAACAAGCATATGCAGATCAGATGTTTGGAGTTTGACTGTATTTGTCACATGCTTGTTTTAGGTACATTTATTTATTTTTATGATTCAGGGACTACTAATGCCTGAAAGATCAGCAGGAAGCCAGGCAACTGGTATTATTTAAAAGGAAATAAATATGGCAGCCTCCATATCCCTCTCACTTCAGTTGTATTTTAAGGCACGTGTAGTAATCTACAAGCATTTCTAGTGTGAATCTCGTAAATAGAGATATTTAATGAGCTGCTAATAATGACCTTACATGCAGACTTAGATCATTTTCAGCCTTGAATTGAGCCAATCAGATGCTCTGGATCCCATAGAACCTTCCTGATTCCCCCTTCATCTCCTCGTTCCCCTGCTGTCCCTGTTCAAATTTCCCACCGGCTGTGTCTTCGGGTTTTTTTGGAAAAGCTTTGTAGATGTACTCAGAGACATGGGTATTTACAGATGAGCCTCTCCAATCTGCACACCTGCGAGTCCGCAGTACAGAGCCACTCGTCTTCAGAAGTACAAAACATTCCAATGAAACCCAAAGGCCTTTTCAACATTAAAGTAGCATCACTGCAACAGGGACCCGGCGGTGGAAGGAGGGGTTCAGAGAGAACTAGGAAGGATCTCAGGCAGCAGTGTCGAACTCAAATGCAAAGTAGGCTGAAATTGAACACAGGGACCTAGTCGCGGGCCAACCTCAATGTCTACTGGCCACCTTCCTCCCTTATAAAGTCCCCTGGTGTCTACTGGCTCCAACCCCTATACAGTTACTCATGGTCTAGTGGTCCTCCTTCCTCCCCTATACAGTTCCCTAGTGTTTAGTGCCCCCCTCCAAATGGCTTCCCTGGTGTTCTATGGCTTCCCCTCCAATATAGCTTCCCTGGTGGTCTAGAGTGGGCCAAACATAATGCAAAGTGGGGAAACTACTTGGGGGCCAAATTTAGTGGCTCTGAGGGCCAGATTTGGCCTGCGAGCTGGAGTTTGACATGTATAATCTAAGGGATCCACAGCTTTACCTCTTCTTAGATTATGAAGGATACCTGTAGCCACCAATTTACATACCTAAGGCCAATTTAGGGGTTAGCTACTTAAATAGTGACATATGACTGAAATGGAGATGTTGACTTGGGAGCCCCTCTGAGGGACACTTTATAGACTACACTGCATAGTTAATGTAACAAAGTGCTGCACTGAAAGTCAGCGCTATATAAAGGCTCAGTTTTCATCCTTGCCTTTGCTTGGCCAGGAACTGGCTCAAGAAATATTGGAATGATGGTGAATCTGTATCCTCTCTGCAATGAAGATGTGCTAAACCCATCGTATTTACAGTGTCATGATGAGTCCAGCACTAAGAAAAATAAACGGAAACCGTTTGACCGGTGACAGAGAGCGAAGTAAGATATTTTATGTGAAAGTTGCCCAGCTTTATCCGTCCCCGCACTCTGCTGGTGTCTGTGTCGCCTTCTGATCATTCGCAGTATTTCTCCATGCTGCCAGAACAGCACAAGTTCCAAGACATCTGCAGACACTTTCCCCGACCTGTTGCACAGAAGTTGTCCTCTCGCCACGTCTTTTGATTTGACTTTAATACTGTTCCGTCTCAGTTATTGCTTGTGTTGTTTCTGCTTCCGGCGCCATAAAAGTTACGCGGCAGGATTCTCAAACACGGCTAAATTAATTGAGCGTTGTGGGGAAGGGGACAGCTGAGTCTGGACTGGTCTGGTCCCCATACAAAGAGTGAACTTTGTCACTGGGGTTGATTCATTAAAACTAAAGAATATAAGTGAACAAACGTGGATTGTTTTTGTTTTATTTATTTTTTTAGAAAAGTGTCAGCAAAAGTTTGCAACATTTGCTTCAGGGTCAAATTAAAACATAGTAAACACTGCTGAAAGATCAGCTGAGAAGTTTCTCTGCTCTTACAATCATTTACAGCATTAATGGAGTAAACATTTCAGCTAAAATGTTAAAGAATAGATCGACTTACCAACCCCTAGTAGTCTATCTGGTCCCTCTGTGTAGTTCCGTTGCCTTCCAGTGCGCTGGTAATCCCTCCGAAAGATTGTCGGGCTATTGCGAATGCGCTGCCATGTCCACACACCTCTCTCAATTGTACCGCCCTTTAAGTCTTTGTGCATTGCGCAAACGCAGAATACTCCTGGTCATGAGAGCTTGATCGAGAGTTGCGCACAGACCCACATGCGCAATAGCCTGTGATCACAGCTGTGGTCAGCGATCTTTCAGAGGGGCTAGCGGTGCACTGGAGGGCAATGGAATTGCATCAGGGGGCCAGGTAGACTGCTGGGGGCTGGAAAAAGCCCCAGGTAAGTAAATGTATCCTTTAATATTTAGCTAATTTAACGTTATTCTTTAATATTCAGCTTGGCTGTCCTTTAATGAGTCCCAGACTTCTTAAAGATAATTTCCTGGTACTGATGTATGTGATTACA
The DNA here is from genome assembly GCF_040937935.1 of Hyperolius riggenbachi. Lineage (NCBI taxonomy): Eukaryota > Metazoa > Chordata > Amphibia > Anura > Hyperoliidae > Hyperolius > Hyperolius riggenbachi. Next base: position 63,494,052 of record NC_090655.1, read on the forward strand.
AAGCCAAACAAAAATCTAATTTACTAACCTTCCAGCTTGTCGCTTGTCTTACTATATTCTGATACAAAGCAGGTGACAGCTGAAACATTTGACACCTAACATGGAAGTTGAAACATTGCTTTCATATCCTCCATAGGTGCATAGCTGTGCATCAAGGCTAATTCTATGTAATACAGTATTATTTGATTCTCCATAAGGAAAATGTATTCCGTAACTGCTTTTACACTTTCCGATATTAAAAAAAAAAAGTTATTTGCATTTTGCAGGCTTTATGTTAAGATAACCTAAGGAGTAACTCTCGTTCTCTTGTTCTTGCTTTCAGAATCATCCAGAACCGGTTGCTGTTGGTTGTCCTGGCTGTTATCATCGTCTTTACCATTGTTTTGGCAATTTACTTCTCTTTCCGTGGACACTGACCTGCACTGTGTGTGCTGTACGGCCGGCGTGTATCTATCATCTACCTGCACTGACAGAGCTCTGTGGAACAATACTCTGCACCTGCAGGACTTTACCTAAACTGGTGCCCACGGTGGACCTTCCAATTCTTTGACCCATGTCATCTATCTATAACTTTACCAGACTGGGTAAGGCTACTGAGATTTATTGGCCAACTCCAAACAAAAGCAATCATGTCAGTTACAGGTGGGCACCATTATGTTGAACCATCTGCTGGCTTCTGGGACTCCATTGGAGAGATTTCCCAAAATCCATAAGCGTCTTCTCCTCTCCCAAATGGTCAGACTGTAGTAGTTTGTGTTTCTACCTCTCCCACAAAGTTGTGTAGTGTATGTTTCCTCCTCTCTCACAATGGTGAGATCTTCCTTCAGTAGATTCTTTTGTCTCCTCCTCTAACCCACACTAGTGAGATTTTCTTCCCTTCCAACAGTAGTGAGATTTTACATATGGTAATTTGAGTCTCTAACCCACCCACAGTATTGAAATTTTGATGTGGTAATTTGCATCTCTGCCCCTCCCACAGTGGTGAGGTTTTCCTGTAGTAGAATGTGTCTCCACCTGTTCTCACAAACCGTTCATAAAGGTCTCGCTCTCTCACAGTTGGACTCCCCAAATAGTTGTTTATGCTACATTAGAGACCTGAATCGGGCTGGTTATTATGCATGTTACCCAAAATGTGGGTTGAGTTTGAGTGGCTTTACTCCAATGAAGACCCCACTAAATTTATATAAAATTATATTTTCAGGCCACGACTCCCAGTGCAAAGCATGCTTTCAAACCATTCTACTTTCTTCGTCCACAGCTTATGCAGCAGAGGATACAGAACTGGGAATACCTAAATGATCTAACCAGGGTCTTTCTCTTCACTTTGCCTACAGTGTCGGTACCTGTGAAGGGAACCACGGTAACATAACGCAATTATAGGATGGATGGGAGAGCTCAATACAGCGCTCCATAGCCTGACTAGGCAGTTATACCCAATCCTAAGCACTCTTGCCATAACATTGCACAGAGGAAGGGACGCTATAGGATTTGAAGGCAGATGATTGGTCAGGCAGCACATTTAACCCTCTGTATAACATTACCGGCGTATTTAAGGAGACACTAAAATTTGGCTTTGTAATGTCTGCTGCAGCAGCAGATCGATGAATCCTCTAATTCTCACAAAGATCTCCTACCACTCGACTCCCCAAACTACCTAAGAAGCCAGCAAAGATGTCGGCTTACCAGCAACCATGCAATGCTTAGATATCAGTTTTGAGTGGAGTTGACCTTTAAATCTTCATAACTGTGGTACCATCTCTGGGAAGGACTCACAAACCCAACTGCTTTGTAGGTGTGACGTTGTATATTTCTTTGTGACCTTAATTCCAATTCTTATTTAATTGTTTGTTGTCAGGTTCAGTGATTGCCATGTGGATCTTGTGCTAATTACTCCGGTGAAAATCTTATTCTAAAAGCAAATAACATGGAATGAAAAAACAACCAAATCTGCCTGGACAAGTTCCCATTTTTAGCATTCTCGTGATGCAAATTTGATTTTATAGTTACTATGCACAACTAAAATGTCTACAAAAATAACCCCATTATGATCTGCAACAGTGTGTTTTTGATGAAAGATAATGTTTCCTCGATGGTGTTAGGTTTTGAGCTGCAAGACTGATGTAAACAAAATTGTTCCCTGATCTGATAATCACTATAGAGGAACTGTAGTGAAAATAACATTGTTCATCGTTTACAATATTCATTTATAAATTATTTAGTCAGTGTTCGCCCATTTATAATCTTTTCTCTCCCTGATTTACATTCGGAAATGTATCACAGGTGGCGACATCTTTAGTTCTGTCAGGAGATCTGTACAGAATATTTGTTACTGAGCGTTCTATGCTTCTTACTTGGCAGTTGGAAAAATCTGTTATTTCCCACAATGCAGCTGTCAGGGCCATGACATCACACTGTGGGAGGGGTTTCACCACAATATCAGCCACACAGACATCCCCGATGATCTATTTGAGAAAAGGTAAAGCTTTCTCATGGGAAAGGGGGTATCAGCTACTGATTGGGGTGAAGTTTAATCCTTGTTTAAAGTTCCTCCTTAGCTATGCTGTTAATGAGCAGGATTTGGTTGGAGAAGGGCGTAACCATAGCACCCGTGACCCCGGCCATTGTGGAGGGACCTGGGAGCTGGTGGAGAACCATTGGTAGCAGGTCCAGCCCTTGCACCAGGTATTAAAGCACAATCACATGACTTTCCCTTTTATTTTTACAGTCGGACAGGTACTCTTCAGTTTGTATAACTGGCTTCTCCCCCATCCCAAAAACGAAAATTTGATTAATTTTTGAAGAGCTAGAAACTGGATGGTTCTAACCATCCCTTTCCACTGAAGGACTGAACTTTAAAGTGAGTCTTTCATGTTTGCAGCATTACTGAACTTACAGTAATCTGCTGCTGGAAAGGAAAGCCCCACTCTTCAGATTAATTCATGTTTAATGTACTGGGGGCACAACACCCCTAACATTTGTGGCATGGGACGAGCTTAAAGAGAACCCTGCGAGTGTTTGTGAAATCATATTGGGACACAGAGGCATGTTCTGAATAGAATGACCAGCCTCTGTGTCCTTCCATTGTGCCTCCAGCCGACCCCCCCAGATTTTGCTGTCCCCCATTTTAAAAACCAGGCTAGTGACACGCAGATTGTCGCTAGCCTGCTATTTACCTCAGCCTGTCACTCATCGCCGCCCCCCGCCTTTTGTATAGAGCAGCTCCGCCGCCTGTATCCCTTCCCTTGCCGCCTCCATAAACCGATTGGAGGAAGCTTACGGAGGCGGGGAGGGAAAGGGACACAGGCTGGGGAACCCCACCATACAGGAGGTGGGGAGTGGCGGTGAGTGACAGGCTGAGGTAAATAGCAGGCTAGCGACAACCTGCGTGTTGCTAGCCTGGCACTTTTTTTTAGTGGGGGACAGCAGAGCCAGGGGGGGGGAGGGGACTGGAGACACAATGGAGGGACACAGAGGCAGGTCATTGTATACAGAACATGCCTCTGTGTCTTAATATGATTTGACAAACCCACCCGAGTTCTCTTTAGGTGTCGCGCCGCACCCCCCACCCAAAATGACCAGGTTGCTGTTGTGATATAGTGGCCCACCTCCTTTGTATTAGATGGAGGGAGGAGGTTGAGAAGATAAAACAGTAGATAGGACTTAACCTCCCTGGCTTTATGATTATTTCAAGATTTGGGCTCTAAAAGCCATGCAATTTTTTTCACAAGCTTTTAGACCCTAAAAACAAGCAGCAGCTCCTGCAAATAACTCACTCCGGCATGGGATTACTGCTCTGAGCTGTGGATTTTGGTCCTGAGTAGTGATGATCACCGGATGAAATCCGAATAGTTTTTATTCAAATATCATCCAGGTAATTAAAGCACCTAGGGAGGGGGGGTTTAAACTTACCCAGCAGGTGCTTTCTTTAATCCATCCCATGGCGCCTCCCACACTGCGTTCCAAGCCACGGTCAAGTGATTACAAACACTTCCTCCTTCCGGGTTGAAGGAGGATGTGTTTGTAGTCACGTGATGTGCTTGGAACGCAGTGTGGGGGGCACTGAGAGACGAATTAAAGAAGATGCCTGCTGGGTAAGTTTAAACCCCCCCTCGCCACCCACACAGGTGCTTTAATTACCTGGATAATATCCGAATAAAACCTATTCTGATTTCATCCGGTGATCACTACTCCTGAGCCTGACTAAGGATTACCGCTAAGGAGTTTAAGGGAGCACTTTAGCAATTCCAAGTATATTAATCCCTCATGAAAGCCTGAAAGTGATGGCTTTTATAGGGATGGTCAATGAGAAACAAGTAATTTCGAGTTGATGCAGGAGTATGCAAATTCTGTATGTAAATTTATACAGCTTGAAAATGGACGGTCCATTTTCCAGCTGCATAAATTTACATACAGAATTTGCATAATCCTGCATCAACTTGACATTATTTGTATCCCATTTACCATCCCTAGTGTTTACTAAAAAGTGCTTACTTCTTAATTCAGCTAGCTGGAAAATGTGCTGAAATTCTACCAAAGCACAGTCAGATCTGCAGCTCTGCCCAGCACCCTTCTAAATTCCTGTTCACCCCTTCCAATGAGCTGTCTGCTTTCTGAGTGCATAGACAAGACATTGTCTGTGTGTGTTCAGCATAACACATTAAAAGAGGGAGTGGACAGAGCTGCAGAAATTTGACATTTTTCAACTGGCTTCTGGATCCACACTATAAGGGGCCTTTTACACTAAAGGCGATTGCGATGCTAAATCGCTAGCAATTTTAAAATTGCTAGCGTTTGCTACACAACATAGGAATCGCGGTAGGTAATTTCCACTACCGCGATTCATTTTTTACTAAAGCGTGATCGTGCCGTGGAGCGATTTTTGCAGCAATTTTGCTATGCAGTGCATTGCATAGCAAAATCAGGACTTTGCTGAATCGCAAACGCTAGCGATTGCTAGTGGAAAAGGGCCCTAAGCACTTTTGTGAGCGCTTGTGATTGCTGAGCACTTTTTCCCATTCGCTTTCATTAAATTCACGGTAAAAATCGCATAAAATACATACAATAAAGATTTTACGTGATGTTTACAGTGATTTTAATGAAAGTGAATGGGAAAAAGCGCTCAGCAATCACAAGTGCTCACAAAAGCGTTTAGCCTTTTTCCACTATGCAGCTGAATCGCAAATCGCTAGTAATTTTTAAATCGCTAGGGTTACTACTTTATCATAGAAATCATGAGAAGTATTTTCCACTATAGTGATTTGATTTACAAATCGCAATCGCTTTCTGGAGAGATTTTTACAGAGGGATAATGCAATGCAAATGAAAAATGAAAATGAAAAATCTCAATTGCTGGCATTTGTGGTTATTATTGCTAGTGGAAAAGGGCCCTTATAGTGTGGATCCAGCCTAATGCTGGGCATACAGTACATGAGGAGTTCCTTACTTATCAATCGAGCCACTGATGGCTCGATTGATAATATCCGACAGGTCCGATGACCTGCCGGATAGATTCCCCGCTCCATCCCTGCAGGGGGACAATAGCGGGGAATCGAGCGGCTGATAAGGAGCGCCGGCGCGGACAAGCAGTAATCGATCCACGCACGTGAGCGGGGACGCGGCAGGAGTCGATCCGGCGGCTAATCGGCCGCCGGATCGACCCGTGTATGCCCAGCATAAGACTAGATTCTCATATACATCATTCACATTAAAGGGGAACTGAAGAGAGAGGTATATGAAGGCTGTCATGTTTATTTCCTTTTAGACAATACCAGTTGCCTGGCAGCCGTGCTGATCCTCTGCCTCTAATACTATTAGCCATAGCCCCTGAACAAGCATGCAGCAGATCAGGTGTTTCAGTGGTTCAGACTTATAAGTCTGATCTGACAAGACTAGCTGCATGCTTGTTTCTGGTTTTAATCAGATACTACTGCAGAGAAATAGACCAGCAGGGCTGCCAGGCAACTGGTATTGATTAAAAGGAAATAAACATGACAGCCTCCATATACCTCTCTCTTCAGTTCCCCTTTAAGCCTTGGTGGGTCAATTTTCAAGCTGCATAAACCTGCATACAAAATTTACATAATTCTGCATCTATTCAGAATTATTTGCATCTCATTGACCATCCATTCTTATGTCAAGTACACACTATGAGATTTTCTGGCAGATTTACTGTCAGATCGATTATTTCCAACATTTCCAATCTTATTTCTGATCATTTTCCGATCGATTTCAGACTATTTTCCGTTCGCTCCCATCGGAAAACGATCAGAAAGCGATAGCAAATCAGATCAGACATGTTGGAAATAATCGATGTGACAGTAAATCTGCCAGAAAATCTCATAGTGTGTAGCAGGCATTAGGTTATCTCCATTGTCCTTTGTCTGAGGTAGGGGCATTAGATTGTGAGCCCCTTGAAGGACAGTGATGTTCTTTGTAATAACATGCACTGGCTCTGTATCAGGGGTGTGTCTGGTTAATATAGAGCCTATGGCAAACACTGAAATTGCGCCCCCTCCCCCTATCAGAGCCCCCTTTCCCTCTAAAAACAGCATCATTTCTCGCATACACGTGTTCTTATTGCCTCAGGATATTACGAAAGGTACTTTTTTTTTTGAAATTTTAGGAATATTATTCCCTCTCTGTCCTCTTTTCTGAAACTAAGGCATGTGACCCCTACATACATACATTAAGCAATGTTCCTCAGATAACAGAATTGATCTGATCTGAGGTCTGAGTGATAAGGAAGCATGAGGACAGGCATGGAGGCGCAGCACAGGGGCAGGCATGGCGCCCATAGTGCTGTGGCGCCCATGGCATGAGCCATTTCTGCACCCCTCTAGATACGCCTCTGCTCTGTATACATGTGTAATGATAATTGTAAGCCTGACTGCCTCTGTCTGAATGTTGTTTATGCAAAATGAATCTGTTCCAAAGGTAGAAAAATGGATGATGATAGTGTTACCTATGTGCGGACAATTTACTGAACACTCCTGTTGTCATTGTCTTATGCATGTGTGTAAAAAAAAAAGTATTTTAAAACTAAAATATTACATTTTTGTTCAAATAGATTATAAATAAAAATTCATCTTCAACTGCTGCACAAGACCCCATTATTGTGAACTCCACGATGTCAGCATTTGTCTTTATGTTAATAAAAAAAGCTGTGTAAATGTTATGTTTTATTGCTCAATCATTTTTTATAGAACCCGAGTAAAACACACACCTTGAATTTTGATTGGCCAGAATGGTCTATTTTACCACCTGCATGATGTAGTATGAGGGCCAACAGATTTTGAGTACTATGAACAGACTGTGTAAGTAAGCTCTCATACTACATGGAGGTGGTAAGTAAAATTGACAAATCAGAATTGGATGTGTACCAAGCTTTAGGGCCTTTTTCCGCTGCTGATTGCGCTCCTGCCCACAATCGCGCTGCAGTGCGTTCACACAAGCAGCAATTTTAGGAACCGTAGAAAGATCACGGCGAGAATCACGCGAGACGATGATTGCATGCTGGGAAAAAGTGAAGCGCATTAGTGGGAAATGAGCAACGTGATTTACATGTAAATGGCAGTGCTCTAGCAATTGGCAAAACAGCTGCAATCCACTTTTTGAAGCCGATCGCAGGTAGTTGAAAGGCCCTTAACATTCAAAACCTTGTACACACATACAAGGACTCTCGTCCAACTGGGATGGGTACTGCCCCCCCCAAGAATGGTCAGTGAGATGCAAAAACTTTACAGTTGCTGCAAGATTATGCCAATGTGTGCAGCTTGAAAATGGACCAATTTAATTCAACCTCAGCAGGATTTCATTGGCTCATTTATAAGATGCATACATTTGCATACACAATTTACATAATACCGCATAAACTCTAAATTATTTGCATCTCATTGGCCAACCGTAGAACAGACGCATGACTAGCCTCCAAATGTACCAGTTTCACAATTGTATATGTTATAAAGGGGTCAAACAGCAACTTTTTCCAACAGACTGCAAACTATAAGGGAAAGTTTGCTTTGACATGTAATAACATTACAAAATGGCTTGGTAGAGGTAAGCAATTGCCTCTCTCTATATTGTTGGACACTATCAGAAATAACTTGTCTATACATTGTGCGCCTCCATCCCAGTGGATTCTTTTACAGCTGGTACACACTAAGGCCTGAAACACACCAGAGGAGTTTTTCTGAGCGTTTTGAGTTTTTAACTCTGCTGCTAAGGTTATCCTATGTGTCTGTGCACACTGGAGCAATGAGGTTTTTTAAAAAAAAACCATAGCATTACATTGGGAAGAGCTTTTAGAGGTTTCAAAAGCTCTTCCCAATGTAATGCTATGGTTTTTTTTACAAAACCTCATTGCTCCAGTGTGCACAGACACATAGGATAACATTAGCAGCAGAGTTAAAAACTCAAAACGCTCAGAAAAACTTCTCTGGTGTGCCCCAGGCCTAAAAGTGATTTGCTAAGGTAATGCAATGTGTGAGTTCTCACTTTAGCAATGCAATTTCCTAAGTGTGGTTTGTCTCCTTAAAACAGAAGGTATTTGTGATAAATCAGATTTACGTGTGTAACGGTTACCCAAAATGCACCACTACTGAAATATGCAAATTATTTCTTTATGCCCCTTCTGTTTTAAGAAGGAAAACCACTTCTTCTAAAAAGGCGAAACACAATAAGCATTGCTTTTTATTTTTAGTAGGAGGGCTTTTCAGTCTCTTTTGGTCCCCTATATTTTCCTTGTGGTTTTGGGTCTGCTTGGGTATTCTCTTGTACTGGTCCATGCCCTATCCCATAGAGCCGAACCAATCCCTGCCATGCACTGAGGAGGACCAACAGGCTGCCTGCATGTTGGGTTGATGTGGCTCTGTAAAATGTAAAGCTATAGGCTTGCTAGGCATCAGCGATGCAAGCCTGGCTTCAGGGGGATAAAGAGATAATTTGCATATTTAGCAGTGGTGCATTGTGGGTAACCACAGCTACATACTTAAATCTGAACTATTGCAAATACCATCCATTTATAAAGAAGGCAAACCACACTAAGCGTTCCTTTTTTAGTAGGAGGGCTTTTCTGTCTTTTAGTCGCCTATACTTTCCTAGTGGTTTTGGGTCACCCCGAGCTGCTTGGGTATTCTGCAGTTTTCTAAAAAAAATCACACATTGCATTACATTAGTAAAGAGCTTTTCAAATCACTACAGGGACATAGGTAAACGTAAGTACACATTAGGTGGGTTTCTATGCTCTACATTATCAACCCACTACCCATACAATCATATAGGCATGTTCACTTCTCAAACATCCTTTGTACAGTGGGGTTCTGGATAACGTGTACCATAATACGTCATTACATAACAATTGTTGGTCCTATGAGAATTACACAGTTTTTGTATGAAAGGTACTTTCAGAACTTATTTGAATTTTTATTAAAAATCACTGTGTCCAGAAACAGAATTATTAAACTGCCATTTTCTCAGGAACCAATGAGATACAGACCTGGGCAATATGTCATTTTAACGCTTAAAATTTAGAATTAAAACGCATTTTCTTTAAAATGTTTTAAAGAGTAACTGTCAGGCTGCAGAAGCTAATTTAAACCTCTATTCTCCTGTGTTAAACAGTTTAGAAGGAAGCTCAAAAGCCATTAGTGAAGATAAACATTTCAGTTACCTTTGATGTGTGCTTATCTTAACCTCTGTTATAGACCCATAAAGACGCAAGCCGCAGCTAAACTGCAAAGCATTCTGGGGCCCTCCCCTCGGCTGCTAATGAGACGGTACAGCAGCTTGTGTAATCAGTCCAGAGCGTAGCACTGATAAATCTCCGGGCAGACTACACTGCAGGAGTCAGCTATTGTTCCTAGCCACATGGCTCATTAATATTCACTGCACACCGTGTTGTTCAAGAACGAGTGTATCTGTGATCAGAAGCAGGCAGGACATGACGACACATTTGGCTTCACAAACATGGAGCCTGCCATGAGCTGTCAGGAGCATCTATCTCTGCATATACTATATACAAATTCTGTGAAATCCAAACGTGGACAGTGAAATGCATATGTAATGTAAGTACAGCCAATCTTTAGCTACTGATATATGTGTTTATTTTCTCTGAGACCCTATACCTAACAGCTCCTCTTTAAAAATTGAAATTTTAAAATTTTTTAGAAAATTGACAAAATTACTTTGCATTATCATTTTTACCGTATATACTCACAAGCAAGCCGACCCGCATATAAGCCGACCCTCCAACTTTTACCTGAAAAACCAGGAAAAAATGTTTGACCCTCATATAAGCCGGGGGTAGGAAATGCTGGCCGCGTGATCCCCCCCCAGTGTGTCCCAATATAGCTAGTATAGTGCCAAGTATAGCTAGTAAAGTGCCCAGTATAGCTAGTAAAGTGCCTAGTATAGCTAGTAAAGTGCCCAGTATAGCTAGTATCATGCCCAGTATAGTGCTCAGTATAGCGTCCCAGTGTGGGTAGGTAATGCCCCCCCACCCCCACTGCTGTTAGCTTACCCGGCGGCTTCCTCTATTCCCCTCTCCGTCTCCTGCTCGCCCCGTGTAAATAATTCACAGCAGCTCGCCCCACGGCAGCTGCTGTGTGATGAGGGAGAAGCCGTAGAGAGCGGTTCCCATAGTAACGGAGATACACATCGCCGCTATAGGAAGCCGCTCTCTCTACGGCTTCCTCCCTCATCACACAGCAGCCGCCGTGGGGCGAGCTGCTGTGAATTATTTATACGGGGCGAGCAGGAGACGGAGAGGGGAATAGAGGAACCCGCCAGGTAAGCTAATGGCGGGGGAGGGGGCTATCACGGACCAACAACTCGCAAGCAAGCCGACCCCCCAACTTTTGGCCCACTTTTTCGGTGGTAAAAAACTTGGCTTGCTTGCGAGTATTTACGGTAAATATCGGGTATGTAAGTGGCTGACTCAGTCCTGACTCAGACAGGAAGTGACTACAGTGTGACCCTCAGTGATAAATTCCAACTATAAAACACTTTCCCAGCAGAAAATGGCTTCTGAGAGCAGGAAAGAGATAAAAAGGGGAATTTCTTATCAGTGAGGGTCACACTGTAGTCGCTTCCTGTCTAAGTCAGGACTGAGTCAGCCACTTACATACCTGATATTTAACTCTTTCAGGCAGAGAAAGAAAAAAAGGAACACGGCATAGTTATGTGTATGTACAGTGCCAAGTACACAAATGTCTATCTCATCATGTCACACATCACTTCGGGTATCCTTTGTAAGCCCAATAAAAAAGCTTTACAATGGACACATTGCCCAGGTCTGTATCTCACCTGCCTCCACAGTTTACAGTTTCAGGATGCAGCCATTTTTAATAAATATTTTTTTTTTAAAAAAAAAAGATATCATAACTTTTAAACTGAAAGCCAAAAAGCAGTTTTTTTTTTTTGTTTTTTTTTAAGATTTCTATACATAATTCTACAAGGAAGCTAGATACAGCAAGTTTTATCAAAATGTAAAGCCCAATCTACACAATACGATTCTTTGTGCTATTCGATTACAATTCTGTTTACGATCCGATTAAATCAGACATGTCTGATCGGGATTCAATTTGATTTGCCATTGCAAAACAATGGGAAATTGAGTTTAATTGAATCGAATCCCGGACATGTCGGATTTAATCGGATCGTAAATAGAATCGTAATCGAATTGCACAAAGAATCGTATAGTGTAGATGGGGTTTAGAATGTCAGCCAGAATTAGTGCGTTGACTTGACATGGAATGTACCTGCATAGTCATGCCCACGTTGTAGCACACAACGCACATAGGGCTTGATTCACAAAGCCGTGATATCTATCACGGTCGCGCTAGTGTTTTTGCGCGCACTGTAATGCGCATAACAGGTTTCGTGAATTTTCGCATGAAAACAGCCGCGATTTCACACGCAAATTCACGTTTGTGCACAAAAACGTTACAAGCTCTTGTGCGACCTTGATAAGTTATCACGGCGTTGTGAATCAAGCCCGATATCACGTGCCAAGTGTTAGCACGTTTTAGTGAATCGAGCCCATAGTGTAAACTTAGCCATCAGCCCCACAGATGCTGTAGTCCTCCTACCCACTTTATTCAAAAAATACCTCAAAAAACGCAAAGTTTGACTTGGTAAGATTGCTCCTTGAGAATACATTCAGACATAACTTAATAGCTTCAAACCATTTCAAATGAATTTACTGATATCTAGTTTACCATGGCACAGCTGATCTAACGCCTCTGCTTGTTACAGCTCTCTGATTGGTTGTCATATCCAACCCCCTAGATAATGGCTAAACAGCAAGGGAAGAGCAGGATCGCCATAGAAACCACTAGCTGCAGAAAGTTTGCAGAGGAGTGTAACTACCTTTACACAGTATCTATAGAGGGCAACAACTTTGCTCATCATTCCATACAATCAGACATTTCAGTTATATATACTAGTTACGGTAACTGTGTTTTAGTCTATCCATTCTGGAGGATGGCCCCAGATAAATGATTGTGAGTCTGATGGAACAGCTATTGCCCTTCTGTCCCATACACTCTATATACTGCACATACTTGTAATATATTAAGCTCGGAATACACATTGTTTTGATTGGCCAAGTTCACCACTTCCATGTAGTATGAGGGCCAACAGATTGTGAACACTATGAAGAGATTGAGTAAAGTAGTTCTCATACTACATGGAAGTGGTAAAATTGTTATTTATTGGCCAATCAAACGTCGATGTGTGTATCAGGCTTTAAGCTTAACCACTTCACCTCTGAGGGGTTTTACCTTTTGAGCACCAGAGCAATTTTCACCTTTCAGCTCTCCTTCCATCCATTCGTCTATAACTTTATTATCGCAATGAAATGAACTATATCTTGTTTTTTTTCGCCACCAATTAGGCTTTCTTTAGGTGGGACATTATGGCAAGAATTATTTTATTCTAAATGTGTTTTAATGGGAAAATAAGAAAACATTTGGGAAAAAAAATCATTATTTTTCAGTTTTCGGCCATTATAGTTTTTAAATAATGCTTGCTAACTGTAATTAAAATCCATGAAATGTATTTGCCCATTTGTTCCGGTTATTACACCGTTTAAATTATGTCCTTATCACAATGTTTGGTGCCAATATTTTATTTGGAAATAAAGGTGCATTTTTTTCAGTTTTGCGTCCGTCCCTAATTACAAGCCCATAATTTATAAAGTAACAGTGTTATACCCTCTTGACATAAATATTTAAAGAGTTCAGTCTATTTGTTGTTGTTTTTTTATTGTAATTTTTTTTCTTTTTATTAAAAAAATAAATAAATTGGGGAGTGTGGGAGGTAATGAGTTAATTTATAGTGTAAAAGTATGTATTTGTATAAGTAAAACTACATCCAAAACATTTTTCAATTTGGTCACAGTAATTTTTTGTGCATGCGTACTGTAAGCGTCGGAAGTACGCTTACAGGACGTTCAATGAGGCTGGGAAACGTTTTGTTTTTTTTCACAGTGATCGCGCTGCTTCTCATAGAAGCAGCCAATCATTGCTGGGGGGCTGAGATCAACGAACGGGAATGGTTTTTCCCATTTATTGATCTCCAGGCGAGTGGCCGGCGGCGTGCACGAGCGAGCGGGAGCGCGGACACCGGCGGGAGGTGCGTATATCTACGCTCCTGGTGGGGAAAGGGTATTAAAAGGAGCGTAGATATACGCACCCGTGGTGGTAAAGTGGTTAAAGGACTTCCGAGGTGAAAATAAAGTGATGAGATAAACAACTGTATTTATCCTCCTCCTCCTAAAATGACTTTTTAAGATATCTCACAGTTTTATTTTAAATTGAAATCTAGTTTTTACGGTTTCATTGTCTCTACTCAATGACACCTTAACCACCTTAGCGGTATGGACGAGCTCAGCTCGTCCATTACCGCCAGAGGGTGCCGCTCAGGCCCTGCTGGGCCGATTTGGATGAAATAAAGTGCAGCACACGCAGCCGGCACTTTGCCAGCCGCGTGTGCTGCCTGATCACCGCCGCTCTGCGGCGATCCGCCGCGAGCAGCGGCGAAAGAGGGTCCCCCCAGCCGCCTGAGCCCTGCGCAGCAGGAACAAATAGTTCCAGCCAGCGCTAAGGGCTGGATCGGAGGCGGCTGACGTCAGGACATCGGCTGACGTCCATGACGTCACTCCGCTCGTCGCCATGGCGACGAAGTAAGCAAAACACGGCAGGCTGCTCATTGCGGCCTTCCGTGTTACTTTTGGCTGCCGGAGGCGATCAGAAGAACGCCTCCGGAGCGCCATCTAGTGGGCTTTCATGCAGCCAACTTTAAGTTGGCTGCATGAAATAGTTTTGTTTTTTTATTTAAAAAAAAAACTCTCCCGCAGCCGCCCTGGCGATCTTAATAGAACGCCAGGGTGGTTAATTACCGTATGCCAGAGCTTAAATCTATTAGCCCTTTTTATCTTTCCAGCTCATAGAGACCATTTACTGACAGGAAAGTGTTTTATGGCTGTAATTACTTATCAGTGAGGGTTATATTCCAACCCAGTCCCGACCCAGACAGAAACTGTCACTTGCATACCTGATGTTTAACTCTTTCAGGCAGAGAAAGAAAAAATAGACATGTGTATGTACAGTGCCAAGCACACAAATGACTATGCTGTGTTCCTATCTCATCATGTCACATCACCTCGGTTGTTCTTTAAAGTTTCCATGTATGCATGTTGGATTATTATGGCTCTGTACAAATTAACAAGCTGACACATCATTGCATTCCAGCGGTTCTGGAGGTGTGTTTAGCTTCTAAGGGTAACAATGGTTAATTTGCATATATTCAGCAGTTATGCACTGGGAGACATCTCGAGCTCACTCCAACCTGAATTATTGCAAATTCTTTCTGTTCTAAGAAAACAAACTTGTTTTTCAAAGAAATATAAATACAGGCTTTCTCAACCAGGGTTCTTTGAGGAGATTGCATTGGTTCCCTGGCATTTCTCCCTCCAGTGAGACTGGCCTCAGTTGGTGGGGTGAGAAAGTACCACCTTGACTCCTCTATAACAAGAAGGGCCAAATTGGGGATCAGTATGATGAGGAGCGCAGTACTAAAAAAAATATGATAGTGAGGCAGTATAATAAAGAGCCCTGTTATAGGGGAGCACTAAAATTGAGGGATCTATAAGAAACTCCGGTTACGGTAATAGGAAGCACTATAGGGGAGGAACATGGAATGGGGGCTAAATCAGGAAGCTGTTACAGTTAATAAAGGTTTTAGCCACACCTTATTTTAAAGGTCAGGCCTCCTGCAAAATAAATACCCACCCGCTCCACCAATACAGGTGTTCCCTGAGATCCAATAATTATTTGAATAGTTCCTCTGGGGTGAAAAGGTTAATAAAGAATCAGCCCAACTTTAGCAACAGCTGTCACATTTAAAGAAAGATGTTCTATTATTAGTAGTATTTATAGAGCACTGACATTCTCCGCAGTGCTGTACAGGGTATATTGTCTCATCACTTAACTGTCCCTCAGAGGAGCTCACAATCTAGTCCCTACCAAAGCCATATGTCTATGTATGGATCGTGTGGTATATGTATTGTAGTCTAGGGACAATTTAGGGGGAAGCTAATTAACTTGTCTGTATGTTTTTGGGGTATGGGAGGAAAACCTGAGTGCCCGGAGGAAACCCACACAGACACAGGGAGAACACACAAACTCTATGCAGATAGTGCCCTGGCTGGGACTCAAATTGGAGACCCAGCGCTGCAATGTGAGTGCATCCTATGTGAGTGCACCTTGCTAACCACGACGCCACACTGCTGCCCAAATTATTAATTCTATTATGAGCCAAAAGCATATCTACTGGTATATACAATTTTCATATATATATAGAAAATATGTATAGCTGTATTGTCGTGATCTTGGGAACCGGTTGTTGCTATAGGCCTAAACCGAAAACAAAACATTTCCTCCCGTTAGCCGTGGTCCACACCTGAAGCGTTTATATAAAAAAATTCTCAACATTCCTCAACAAAAATGTAGACTAGTTTGCAAAGAAACTCTAGAAAAACAAATTGTCATCCATAGCAACTAAATTCTATTTTCCATAAGTTTATAGAAGGCCTTCACTTTAAAGAGACTCTGAAGCAAGTCTAAATTCTCTTTAACTTGTATTCATTTTAAGCACCATAAGCCCTGCTAAACCACTGCTATCCCTGCGGCAAAACGAGGTGTTTATACCCCCCAAATCCCCTCTGCAAAATTCACAACTTTCTTGGTCGTAGATTTTGCTGCTCATGGAGGCAGAGCTTTGAGCTGCAGCTCTGCCTCCATGCACGTCAATCTGCCTCTCCCTGCCTCTCAGTGAAGGAAGACTGATAGGGGCGGGGAGAGGTGGCAATCAGCGGGGATTGACGTGCGAAGAGGCAGAGCTACAGCCCTAAGCTCTGCCTCAAGCAGGAAGCACTCCCCGGACACAGGAGAGGGCATTTGGGGGGTATAAACCCTTTGTTTTGCCGCGGGATAGCAGCAGTTTAGCGGGGCTTATGGTGCTTAAAATGAATACAGGTTAAAAAAGATAATTTAGACTCGCTTCAGAGTCTCTTTTAAGTACAAGGAGATATTTTTTTTCCACACTTAAATCATATTTCACCTGCTCCTGTTCACCGGCCAGGCACATTGATGGACAGGCGGCCCTGCCTTGTAGTTGCATCTGAGCACGGCGATTGCTGTGCTCAGACACCACATGATGTAACACAAGCATATTTCAAAAATAGCACGCAGTGTTACAAAATGCTGCCGTCTAGCTGCATGTAATTCACCTAAAACCAGGACTTCCTCTCTGCTCTAAACAATACGCAACAGCATAATACCCTTTACAGAAAAACATTACCTTGTTACAGCTTATAGAGTCCCTCAGAGATACTGCAGTGTAGTTTCTTGGTTTCATGGAAGCACATATAGAGATAGCCTCTTGTGTTTACATATAGCCTGTATGAACAACACAGATCATACAAAGCTGACAGCTCAAATTACAGTGGCTTATTACTAGCAGATAAGGGAGAATTAGACAGGCTGTTATCTCTACATACAAACAGGGTGAGTTTCTCTGTTTTTTCCTTCTTTCCTGTGGAAGAGTTTAGGTCCTTTTTAAAGCCACTGTGGGTGTATTTTATCTTATTTCACACAAAATTATTTTTTTTACTACTAGTTTGTTGTATTAACTCTGCCTCCAAGCCCCCCCTTGATAGCCTCTGCGACCTCCTCACCCAATCCCTACATAGCAATGCTAGGTAGTCTTTGTCCTCCCAGATAGCAGTACTAAGTATCCTCGAGGGATACTTGTTCTACCGGCCAAAAAGGATCTGTACCACTGGAGAACTAATGCCTGGTCCATACCATGCAATTTCTTGTCAAATCGGTAATTTGCATCAGGTCCGATCAGATTTCCATTTATTTTTTCCAATCGCTTCTGAACAGAATTGATTGAAACCCTGTTCGGACCCATCAGAAATGATCTATTCAACCCGTCAATCTGAGAGGAAATTGCATGGTGTGTACCAAGCATTATTTAACCTCCTTAGCAGTAACCACGAGCTAGACTCTGGGTGGAAAACCGCAGCTCAGAGCAGTAACACCGAGCTACACTCGTGGTAGCCGCCGGGAGGTCCATGCTAAGCATTGTGCACAGCGAGTGATTTCACTCACATCCTGGGCAATCCAGACGCTGGCGGCCATTCTTCTTCCTGTCCACGGAGGCTCTACATACCCCTGGTTAGATCACCGACTCATCTTGACGACAGCCGACAATCTCACTATAGGGTTACAGCACCACCCGGAAGACAGAGGGAGAACTGCAGCGCTGGATCCCAGGGAGTTAAGTGCAGGGTATGGTCTAAAAGCACATCAAAAAATTGTACCACTTTTAGACCTTTTAGACCCTAAAATCAGGAAGTAATCATACCGCCAGGGAGGTTAATGGACAACTGAAGTGGAAGGGATATGGAGGCTGCCATATGCATTTCCTTTTAAGCAATAGCAGTTGCCTGGCAGCCCTGCTGATCATCTGCCTCTAAAGCTTTCAGCCATAGCCCCTGAACAAGCATGCAGCAGATCAGGTGTTTCTGACATTATTGTAAGACCTGACTAGATTAGCTGCATGCTTGTTTCTAGTGTGATTCATATACTACTGCAGACAAATAGAAAAGCAAGGCAGCTAGTCAACTGGTATTGTTTAAAAGGAAATAAATATGGCAGCCTCCATATTCTTCTCACTACAGTTGTCTTTTAGAACAAACCTGAGGTGAAAATAAACTGATGAGAAAAAAAATTGTATGTATAGTCTTCCCCTTCTGTATTGTTACCTTGCCAGTGACACTGGAAAGGGGCTTAAAAAGACCCAGAGACGAGTCATCCTGCCTTTTTTTTTTTTACTTACCCGGGGCTTCCTCCAGCCCCATAAACATGGATGTGTCCCTTGCCGTTCTCCTTAGCGCCTCCATTAAGCTGCAATCTGCTCAGGTAAGCAGTTTAGTGATGTCAGCTGGGAGGGGGGCCCTTCTGCGCATGCATGGACCTTCATGGTTGACTGCAGCTGAGCGATGGACTGCGGGAGGATGGCGAGGGACACATCTATGCTTATGGGGCTGGAGAAAGCCCCGGGTAAGTAAAAAAAACGACACAATTACTCTTCTCTGAGTCTTTTTAAGCATCACGAGGCCATGAGCAATATCGTTAAGAGCAACATAACCATTTTTGCCTTTTGGACGTGAAAGTGAAGTCCAAAAGGCAAAAATGGTTAAGTTGCCCTTAACGATATTGTTCATGGCTTCATTATGATGCTTATGTCTGCGTGCTCCCATGCGTGATCGTGTGCCTGCCTGCGCACTCCCGTGACTCCCCCCCCGGTAGCCCGGAAATCAATGAATGGGAACATTGTTCCCATTCATTGATCTAAGTCCCCGGTAGAAAAACCGACGGCTTCTTTTCAGAGGCCGCGGTCTTTCTGAAGAAAAAAAACACGTCCTCATAGTTCCTGTAAGCGAGCGTACTCGCTCACAGGATAGAAAAACAATAAAAATCACTGTGGACAAATACTATAACTAGATGCACATACATTTGTATTACAAAGACACAATAAATTACATTTAACCTCCTAGGCGGTAAGCCTGAGCTGAGCTCGGGCTATGCCGTGCAGGAGGATTTCTCAGGCCCTGCTAGGCCAATCTGCATAATTTTTTTGGTACACGCAGCTAGCACTTTGCTAGCTGCGTGTACTGCCCTATCGCCGCGCTGCCACCCCCCCCCCCCCCAGACCTTATGCGCTGCCTGGCCAATCAGTGCCAGGCAGCGCTGAGGGGTGGATCGGGACTCTCTTTGACGTCATCCCGTCATCATGTAGCTAGCGCTGGGCTAGCTGCATGATTTATAAAAAAAAAAAAAAGTGCTGCGCTGCCCCCTGGCGGTTTTAATTGACCGCCAGGGAGGTTAAAATTAACTGTTTACCTCCCACACCTAAAAAATACCCAAATAAAATTAACTAAAAAAAAAATTAAAATAAAAACAAAAACAAATAATTACATAAGGGTCTGAACTTTTAAATATTCATGTCAAGAGGGTACATTACTAATATTTTTTTAATTATAAGATAGTAAATAGTGATGGTCGCAAAACTGAAAAAATGCACCTTTATTTTCAAATAAAATATTAGCACCATACATTGTGATGGGGACATACTTTAAATGGTGTAATAACTGGGACAAATGGGCAAATAAAACGTGGGTTTTAATTATGGTAGAATGTATGATTTTAAAACCATAATAGCTGAAAACTGAGAATGTATTTTTTAAATTTTTTTTCTTAATATTCCTGTTAAAATGCATTTAGAAAAAAATAATTAGCATAATGTACCACCCAAAGAAAACCTAATTGGTGGTGGAAAAAACAATTACGGTAGAAAGATAAAATATGATCCACTAGAAAAAGTACTAGTAGCTCTGTTAACTCTTGTCACGAAAACCAAATGAACTGAAGCAACCAGAGTAAATCAAAATGGTATCAGAGGAAGAGCTTCTCAGGTCTGATGATGCCCTAACAGCTACTGGAGAAGAGCAGTGGACAAGCACTGGTAGAGCAAGAGCGCATAATGGCTTAAAGCCAGCGGGATATCGAATTGCTGTAGTGCTCAGAGAAAGCAACACAACCCGATGCTACAAAAACATTATGCCATTGGAAGGCAAGATATATGAATCAAGGAAAATTGGACATGATCAAACAGTGATGTTCTGGGAATTAGTAAACAAACGGAATGGAGCTGGCAGTTTTACTTCAGATGTACATCAAATTTTCTATTGTGGACAGAAAACTCAGAACAAACAGATTAGCAATTATTACCAATAAAAAGGGTGTCAACCCTTAGCTATAAATCCTTGGTTACCGCACAGAAAATGACAGAATGCTCTCGCTCAGATTGCAAGTTAAGCCATTCAACATTACAGTGATTCAAGTTTATAACCCAACTAGTGAAGCTGATGAAACAGAAGAACATTCTTACAATCATTTGGTACAGCTTTTGGATACGACACTCAAGAAAAACAGCATATACATCATCACATTGATGACTGGAATGCTAAAGTCATAATAAGTAAAAATCTTATGTTGGTAAGTGATGCTTGGTGCTCTTAAAGGACAACAGTAGTGAGAAGAGTATGCCATATTTATTTCCTTTTCAACAATACCAGTTGCCTGACAGCCCTGCTGTTCTATTTGGCTGCAGTAGTGTCTGAATAACACCAGAAACAGCTAATCTTGTCAGATCTGACAATTATGTCAGAAACACCTGATTTTCTGCATGCTTGTTCAGGGACTATGGCTAAAAGTATTTGAGGTAGAGGATCAGCAGTGTGCCAGGCAACTGGTATTGCTTAAGTGTCACAGGAGCCCTAGTGGTCAGACCGCAAATTGCCTTCCAATCGGTTTCAGCACACAGACCATGCAAGCTTTGGTCGCGATCTTTGCGCAGAAAGACAGAAATTTGGGCAGCAGCCCGACCAGAAGGGAGCATGTGAGGTACAGGAATTACAACTTTACACACTATTTCAGGGTATCTGCCACCACCTTTGGTATGGGCCAGTGGACCCGACTGACTGACTGACTGGTCCTGCGAATAAAAATGGTTAAACACACTCTATTCTGTCTAGATATCAACAATAGTAGCGTCTCTTCAGAGACTCGAGTTCAGTTTCTGTGTATGCTGAATAATAGGGTAGCGGTACAGTGAATGACTTTGATAAAGTCTTTTATTCACGGGCAATATAAATAATTAATATATATAGACAATTATTAAAATCAACAATTATTGAAACATTGATAGCCAGTATGAAAAATAAAAGAAAGAGAGAAAAAATACTTAGTTTCATGGAAATATGTCCTTTTGTGGGAAGAATCATAAAGTCCTTGGTAAAATCCTTTGTTTCAGCTCAATTTAAAATCCAAGCAAAATGGAAAATGTCCTTTGTTTCAGTTCAGACAAGATGGCCACCAACCACATGGTCCCCTGGCTGGCAGTGTGCTCTCGTGAAGGTGGAATTTGGAGGACTGAGGGGAGAGCCCCTCGCAGATTCTTTTGATAAAGCTGGTTTGGGGGTGTGGCAGTGCCGGCCCCCTCTGAGTTACCAACCAATGACAGTTCATTTCCTCTGAGAGATTTTAGGTTTTACACTTATAAACTGCCGTAACTCACAAACGATACAAGTCATATTTAGGGGGATAACAGATTCATACTTGTCGGAAAATACAGATTAATATGACATCAGACATGGCTAGTGCAGCGGACCCAGTTCTTGAGAAGGGTCATACCTCAATAACCGGACGGGATATCACAATGAATTTCATATCAGCACGATGGCCAGATTTTACCGAATAAGACTATATGAATTTCATAGCTGTGCGATGTATGGTTGCCATCGAATCGACAAGAAACCATACCTCCTATGCATTCAGATGGCCCGTGATCGGTGCCGGATAGTCTGGAGTGAAAGCAGGTTTTGAATAGCCCCCTGCTGGGATTAGCTTCCTTGCTCTCCCTGTTATGAAAGGCTCACCAAATGGAGGTAATTGAGAATAAACATCCTCCTGGACGCTGGCCTGGCCCAGGCTAATTAACACATCAAAAGACATCCTGCACCTAAGTTAGGCAGAGAAGAAAAAAACTGTCAGTTCTGCTCGCTGCAATGACTGGCAAATCCGACCAAGACATCGGAAAGTCGACGGCGAATCTGCCAGATTCGCCGACGTTCCTTCCGGCTGTTCCGTGACAGCTGTGAGGAAGAGAAACTCCAGGTTGCTACAGGTAGCCCCTACACAACCAATCCAGATTCTATTGAATCACAATCGATGCAGACAATCGAGTGCGATCGCTTTTTCTTCACGGGCGGTTCCAGAACGCATCTACGGCCCCGCAACCGTCCGTGACAGCCCCCCTCTTGTCGGCGGCTTAGACACACACCCGCGAGATGTGTGGCAGCGCCGCTAACCTGGCTGACGGGTCTCGGGTTGCCGGTATGGCGGGAAAACCCATTGGAGCCTTCGGCTCGGTTCCCCTGGACAGGTCGCGGTCCGCTACCCTCAGGCTTGACCCGACATGGACCGTTCCGGATAGGGCGTTTGCGCCACTGCGTTCGGATGGGGCGTCTGCCAGGACTGCTGTCAACGGGCAGTAGGTTGGTTAAGTCAACAGCCAGCCCACGCAGGGTTTCCCTGCTAAGTGGCTGTGGACCTAAGGAAACCCAGCGGGAATCCTTGGACCTTCCCAGCTCCTGACAGATGGCACATGCTTTGCAGTAGTTTGCTACATCCCTGTTCATCCTGGGTCAATAAAACTGGTTCCGAATACAGGCAAGTGTCTTGCGGACACCCGAGTGTCCTGTCAGGGAATTATCATGTGCGGATTTCAGCACATGTCCCCTGAACGCAATTCGGGACCACAAGCCATTTGGTATTCGCCTGCGGTTTACCTGTAGGGGGCTGTACAGACTCGCTGTACAGACTCGCTGTACAGTCTCCCACCTTCCCAGTACACCTTGAAAGCGGCCTCGTCTGCGAGGGACTCAGAGGCTTGCTGCCTGAGCACCTCCATGCTTGGGTCCCTTTGTAGTGCTGCTGTGAATACGCTGTCAGTTTCAGCCAACTGGCTCATGTCACGCGAGACCAGAGACTGAAAGGTCTCATCCCTATGGTCAGAGGAGGGGGAGGAGGCCGGAACCCCCTCCACCTGTTCTGAGCTCAGATCCTGAGCAGTACAGCTGCATGGTACTGCTAGCACAGGTATACCTTCAGAATGGCACAGACTGGCATTACTCAAATCATCGTTGCATGCATTAATGACAGTGACAGGCATAGACATTTCATTACAGACAGTTGGTACACTAAACACAGGTACAGTTACATCATCACGACAGACAGTTCGTGCATCAAGCTCAGGTGCCTTTTGAAGCAGGCACTATTGAACCTGGTACCCTTGAACTGGGCACATTCAACCCACCTCCCCCTGGTGCTCCCCCAAGTGTATAAAGTACCTGGTGGTGGGTGGAGAGTCTGTCTCCTTCCGTGAGCGACAAGGCGGTCATGGCAGGTTCGTAGTAGGACACAAGCTTGCCCAAATCAGTCCCCAGCAACACAGGGACTGGGAGATCCTTCACCACCCCAACAACCCTTTCTTGGACCCCTACCCCCCAGTCAAGCTTCACTCTCGCGTGGGCTATGTGTAAAAGGGTGCCCTCTACTCCAGTAAGGGCAAGGGATCGGCTGGAGCTGATGCTCTCCTTTGGCACAAGGTGTGAGTGAACCAACGTGATGTCAGCTCTGGTGTCTCGGAATCCGGTGACAACTTTGTCGTTCACTCTAACAGGCTGCTGCTGGTCGGTTCGGTCGCGGATTTCCTTTCCGCGGGCAAACAGAACAAAATCTGCTGATCCAGGCTGTGGTTCGCTGGCGGGGGGATACAGGTGCTGCAGGTGCTGGTGCTGTCTGTCTCCGCTCTGGACAGTCGAATTTCATGTGTCCGGGCTGGCGGCAGTAGAGTCAGGTGACCCCTCCAGGGGCCCAGGGGCTGCAGCAGCTGCGCTGTGTGGCCTCTGTGGCTGACGGCTCACAGGGGCAGGGGAGTCTGCCGGGGTATTGGGCTGACCTCCTCTCCAGCTGGACGGGACAGTTCTGCGTGTATCAGACACCCGGGTAGTTGTAAAGGTTTCAGCGAGGTCTGCAGCGACAGTTGCTGATGCAGGCTTGCGCTCTAGCACAAACTGTCGTACATCAGCAGGGCAAATGTTCAAAAATTGTTCCAGGACAGCATAAGACCCTTTGGTGAGGCCTAGAGTCCACTGGCGGAGTGTGGTGAGCAAGCTGCTGACCACAACTAGATAAGAATCAGAAGACTTTTTCTGCCAGGCTCTGAACTTTTTGCGATAGGCTTCTGGCGTCAGCTGGTATTTGGTAATGATAGCGTCTTTTATAGCGGTTGTCCTGATGATGCGCCACGGAATGTAACGGCGCGAAACGGCTGTCGACCTCCCCATTTAGCCTGTACCTCTCTCTGCCAGTTTATGGAATTGTAATGTATGCCTTTTAATATTTCCAATAAATGCAAAGTTTTACTGTGGAATGTGCAAGGCCCTTCTCTTTCTACAATTTGGACTGCGTCTTTTATAGCGGCATAATCATTATCTTTCTCCGCAGGCAACTCTGCGAAAGCATTAAGCGCTTTGTAGCGCAGCAAAGGTGTCAGATGTCTGGCCCACTGGTCTTAGGACAGACGATACTGACGGCATGCTTTTTCGAAAGATCGCAAAAACAAGTCAATGTATGTGTCTTTCTCAATATTAGAAAATTTAAATTTTGCACTTACGGGTGGTGCAGCTCCTTCAGCAGGGAGGCTGGGCGGTGAACTCCGGCTGGCCTGTTGAACCTTTGCCATGTTGAGCTCATGCTGTCGTTGGAGCTCCTGTTCTGTAGCTTGGTGCTCCAACTGTGCTTGCATGTACTGCAGGTACTTGTCCAGGTCAGTCTCCATCAGCTGTCGTAATGCCTGCTGCATTAGCGGATCAGTACAAACGGACAGTCCAGTACTGGGGACCACACTGACAGCCTCTTACAGCCTCTTGCGTAACTGTTGCTGCATTGCCCGAAGGTTGCTCAACCTCTGTATGCCTAGGATCTTCAGCCTCTGGTTTCCCTTGCCTTGAGTTAGATGGGTCAGCGTCTACCTCAGCAGACACATCCAGCTCCCGCGGTTGCTGGGTATCCCATTGAAACAAGTCCGTTACCAGGTCCTGGTGTTTCTTGCGGCCGACATCAATGCCTTTCGCTTGGCAAAGAGTTTGCATGTCCGCCAGGCACATGTTCTTGTAGTTCCCGGACATTTCCACACCAAATAAAATAAAACTTTTGGGGAGGGGTACTGGCTACACAGTCTCTCTGTATATCTTAACAAATATATTGCATTCCAGCTACACCAACAAATAAGTTCGTTTCTTGATCGCGCTAGCGCTATCTTAGATACTTTCAGCACAACACAGATCCCAACCACTGCCAAACACTGTCACAGGAGCCCTAGTGGTCAGACCGCAAATTGCCTTCCAATCGGTTTCAGCACACAGACCATGCAAGCTTTGGACGCGATCTTTGCACAGAAACAGATAGAAATTTGGGCAGCAGCCCGACCAGAAGGGAGCCTGTGAGGTACGGTAATTATAACTTTACACACTATTTCAGGGTATCTGCCACCACCACTGGTATGGGCCAGTGGACCCGACTGACTGGTCCTGCGAATAAAAACGGTTAAACACACTATTCTGTCTAGATATCAACAATAGTAGCGTCTCTTCAGAGACCCGAGTTCAGTTTCTGTGTATGCTGAATTATAGGGTAGCGGAACAGTGAATGACTTTGATAAAGTCTTTTATTCACGGGCAATATAAATAATTAATATATATAGACAATTATTAAAATCAACAATTATTGAAACATTGATAGCCAGTATGAAAAATAAAAGAAAGGGAGAAAAAATACTTAGTTTCATGGAAATATGTCCTTTTGTGGGAAGAATCATAAAGTCCTTGGTAAAATCCTTTGTTTCAGCTCAATTTAAAATCCAAGAAAAATGGAAAATGTCCTTTGTTTCAGGTCAGACAAGATGGCCGCCAACCACATGGTCCCCTGGCTGGCAGTGTGCTCTCGTGAAGGTGGAATTTGAAGGACTGAGGGGAGAGCCCCTCGCAGATTCTTTTGATGAAGCTGGTTTGGGGGTGTGGCAGTGCCGGCCCCCTCTGAGTTACCAACCAATGACAGTTCATTCCCTCTGAGAGATTTTAGGTTTTACACTTATAAACTGCGTAACTCACAAACGATACAAGTCATATTTAGGGGGATAACAGATTCATACTTGTCGGAAAATACAGATTAATATGACATCAGACATGGCTAGTGCAGCGGACCCAGTTCTTGAGAAGGGTCATACCTCAATAACCGGACAGGCTACCACAATGAATTTCATATCAGCACGATGGCCAGACTTTACTGAATAAGACTATATGAATTTCATAGCTGTGCGATGTATGGTTGCCATCGAATCGACAAGAAACCATACCTCATATGCATTCAGATGGCCAGTGATCGGTGCCGGATAGTCTGGAGTGAAAGCAGGTTTTGAATAGCCCCCTGCTGGGATTAGCTTCCTTGCTCTCCCTGTTATGAAAGGCTCACCAAATGGAGGTAATTGAGAATAAACATCCTCCTGGACACAGGCCTGGCCCAGGCTAATTAACACATCAAAAGACATCCTGCACCTAAGTTAGGCAGAGAAGAAAAAAACTTGTATTTTAAAAAAACAGGACTGTCAGTTCTGCTCCCTGCAATGACTGGCAAATCCAACCAAGACATCAGAAAGTCGACGGCGAATCTGCCAGACGTTCCTTCCGGCTGTTCCGTGACAGCTGGGAGGAAGAGAAACTCCAGGTTGCTACAGGTAGCCCCTACACAACCAATCCAGATTCTATTGATCTGGATCGGAATCGATGCAGAGAATCGAGTGCGATCGCTTTTTCTTCACGGGCGGTTCCAGGACGCGTCTGCGGTCCCGCAACCGTCCGTGACATTAAGTACTTGCATACCAGCAATCTCTGCCTTCTTAAAGGGAACTTTAAGTGAGAAAAATTTAAAATAAACACATGATGTAGCTGCAAATTAATATTACATACTAACCTCACCGTCAGTTCCTCTCAGAACTGGAAGGGATCACTGTAAGAAGAAAATGGTGAGCTTCTGACAATATTTTGTCAGAACTGAAGGATACCAGTTGCTGTCAGTTATATCAGCAGCTGTCAGTTACAACTGAATGTGCAAGGTAATGTCCATGTTTTCCCTACGGCTCAAGTGGGTGATATTACAGTTTACCAGCGTGCTGACCAGGAAGCTGTTAGGGGGTAATGGCCATTTTTAAAATGGAGGACGGAGAAATCCATTGCTCACAGTGGGCAAATGGGATGCAGGAGAGGAGAAAGAGATTGAGGAGTAGACTGCACAGGAGGCAAGAATGACCTGTGTATGGTTATTTTGACTTTTTATGTTCAGGTTCTCTTTAAGTACCACAGACTGCTGGTACGGTAAAACAGCGCTTACAAATTGCCGTAGTGATCTGTTGCTCCCCCATTGCCACACGTCCCTCTCTCTGCCGTCTCCCTATGATGGCAGAGCTGTGTGAGCAGGTCAGGAGCCGCTTTGATTGGTTCCTGATGCTGTCCATCAATGTAAGCCAATAGGAACGATCGGCGAGAGCGAAGCTGCGACGATTGATTAAATCTACGTCCTGCCAGAGCCACGCAGCCACAAGCAGGACATAGATTTGTCTGGAAGCGGTTAAAAGGAAAAAAAATATGGTAGCCTCCATATCCCTAAATGTTACATAAAAGAACATGCACACCAGACAAAAGATGCTTTTAAATGCAATGCTTATTATTGAAAACTTGTACATAAACCCCGATAAACGGGCAGGATACAAACATAAACATATTAGCACAATTTTAACTGAACAATCAGCAATGACACAATGTTACAATATCCTGACAAAAACAGAGATGGAGGAAAGTCAGAATTTACCCAACAGCAGCGCTGTTTCGAGGCAATTTGAGCCTCTTGATCACGGGCAATAAAAATCCAAACAGGCAAACAGCAGATAGGCAACAGATGCGATCATGCAGGGCGGCGTCCTCTTCATGCTGTGTCCAAACTCAGTTTAAATACATGCCATCTAACAGCTCATTGGCCCAAAGCACCGGGGCCGGCCCAAGTGACGCATGCGTACACGCGGCAAATTGCCGCTATACGCATTGACGTCACATCCGCTTCCGCCATGTTCCGTAATGCAAAAGTCATTGCGTACAAACGTACGCGTGTAATGCGGAAAAATCAATGCGTCCATGCGGATTTTATGCCATATGGAATTTAGACTCTGCATATATGAACGGAGCAAAGCGGAGCGTTACCCTGGCTACAGAAAACCGCTTCCTGGTGCATTTAACGGTGCTTTTCCGGGCAAAATCTACAAGAAAACACAAACAGACATATTTAGAACAAGACACTATATATAAAATTGTTAAATAGCAACAATGCCATAAAATATAAAACTATCCTACTTGACAGTAACCAACAGTCTACAAAACTGACAGGTCTACCTCCTCATTAAGACCAAATGGAACTTTGGTCCTTAGTTTATAAATCCAAAAAAGTTCTCTACTTTTCAATTTCTGCTCCATATCACCACCTCTCCATGGTTTTTTAACTATCTCCACTACCCTAAAGCGTAACTGTGATATACAGTGACCAGCAGTGTAGAAATGGTGTGCCAACGGAGAATCTGCGTCACCGCAGCGAATATTGCTGCGGTGTTCACAGATACGTGTGCGAATGTCCCTGCCGGTTTGCCCAACATAGAGCATCCCACATGGACATATAATAATATAAACAACCCCTATAGAGGAACAATTAGCAAACTCATCAAGATATATGCAAGAGCCAGTTCTAGGATGCGAGAAATACGGTCCTCTCGCAACATAACCACACTGTACACAGTGGCCACATGGATACATCCCTTTCAAGGCTGGTAACCCTGAGAGCCAATTACCTGTATTTCTCTTTTCAGACACTGGCATATTCCTGGCATGAACAAGAGTATCTCGCACACTTCTCGACCGCTTGAATGCACACATAGGGGGTTCTTTAACCTCCTTGCCGGTTTTCCCGACCTGAGCTCGGGGTAGAAAAAAGAAGCTGTTAGCGGTGATCCCGAGCTCAGGTCGGGGTAGGCATTGCAGAGCTTTACCTGTAGTTTTGGAGTCCCGCGCGCGATCTCGCTGCGCAGCGGGACTCCAGCCTCTCTCCCCGGCAGTGTGGGGTCTTTCCCTGGCCGCCGGGATCCCCCATGTCCCCGCTATTCTTCCGGGGACCCGGCAGCCAGTTGGAGCAGCGCAGCCGTGGTGGCAGCAGCAGAGCGGTGGTGGCAGCGTGACGTCATCGGGGGCGGAGCTAATATTGAAAACGAACTTCTCTATATTAGAGAAATAGAGAAGTTTGTTTATATGTATATTAGCGCCATCTTGTGGGCAAAGAGAAAACTGCAGCACCGGAGCCCAGGAAGGTACTTTTTTTTTTTTTTTTGCTGCAGATCTTCCTGCCAGAATGATTTTTTTCAGGTTTTAGGGTCTGAAAGAGTGGAAAAAAATTGCACCGCTTTTAGACCCTAAAATCTGGAAAGAATCAGACCGCCAAGGAGGTTAATCACCGGGGCCAATCTCTGGTCACTGCTGATGACCGACCAGTGCTTACGCACAATTTCAAAAGCCTGTTTCGAGAGAGGAGAATAAGTCAGAATCAGCGGTATTCTTTTCGACAGTTCTTTAGGTTTATATTGCAACAGAGATGACCTGCTCTTACCGGCAGCCCTGGACAAAGCATCAGATAGTATTTCCTCACTGTAACCTCTTTGCCTAAAATCAGTGTACATCCTGCCCGCCTCATTAAAAAAAGCCTCATCAGTAGACGCAATATGGCGAATTCTCAGAAATTGACTGAATGGGAGACTTTTCTTAAGACTCAACGGGTGGTAACTACGGGCATCCAGATAAGTATTTTTATCAGTTGGCTTCTTATAGGGCACAGTTTGTAACATGCCCCTTTCCAGGATGACACTGACATCCAGGAAATGAACTTCCCGGGAATCAAATTCCAACGTGAACTTGATAGAGGGTACACAGCTGTCCAGGACCACCTTAAAGGACTCCAGGGCATCTACGGGGCCATCCCAGATAAAGAAGATGTCATCTATGTACCTCAGCCAGCATAAAACATGGCCGAGGTACATAGAATTGGAATATACATATTCCCTCTCAAAAGCATCCATGATCAAATTTGCATATGTGGGGGCTACATTGCTCCCCATTGCAGTACCTTGTAATTGCTTATAGAAGGAACCCTCAAAATTAAAGTAATTTTCAGTGAGCTGGACAGCTGTGTACCCTCTATCAAGTTCACGTTGGAATTTGATTCCCGGGAAGTTCATTTCCTGGATGTCAGTGTCATCCTGGAAAGGGGCATGTTACAAACTGTGCCCTATAAGAAGCCAACTGATAAAAATACTTATCTGGATGCCCGTAGTTACCACCCGTTGAGTCTTAAGAAAAGTCTCCCATTCAGTCAATTTCTGAGAATTCGCCGTATTGCGTCTACTGATGAGGCTTTTTTTAATGAGGCGGGCAGGATGTACACTGATTTTAGGCAAAGAGGTTACAGTGAGGAAATACTATCTGATGCTTTGTCCAGGGCTGCCGGTAAGAGCAGGTCATCCCTGTTGCAATATAAACCTAAAGAACTGTCGAAAAGAATACCGCTGATTCTGACTTATTCTCCTCTCTCGAAACAGGCTTTTGAAATTGTGCGTAAGCACTGGTCGGTCATCAGCAGTGACCAGAGATTGGCCCCGGTGTTTAAAGAACCCCCTATGTGTGCATTCAAGCGGTCGAGAAGTGTGCGAGATACTCTTGTTCATGCCAGGAATATGCCAGTGTCTGAAAAGAGAAATACAGGTAATTGGCTCTCAGGGTTACCAGCCTTGAAAGGGATGTATCCATGTGGCCACTGTGTACAGTGTGGTTATGTTGCGAGAGGACCGTATTTCTCGCATCCTAGAACTGGCTCTCGCATATATCTTGATGAGTTTGCTAATTGTTCCTCTATAGGGGTTGTTTATATTATTATATGTCCATGTGGGATGCTCTATGTTGGGCAAACCGGCAGGGACATTCGCACACGTATCTGTGAACACCGCAGCAATATTCGCTGCGGTGACGCAGATTCTCCGTTGGCGCGCCATTTCTACACTGCTGGTCACTGTATATCACAGTTACGCTTTAGGGTAGTGGAGATAGTTAAAAAACCATGGAGAGGTGGGGATATGGAGCAGAAATTGAAAAGTAGAGAACTTTTTGGGATTTATAAACTAAGGACCAAAGTTCCATTTGGTCTTAATGAGGAGGTAGACCTGTCAGTTTTGTAGACTGTTGGTTACTGTCAAGTAGGATAGTTTTATATTTTATGGCATTGTTGCTATTTAACAATTTTATATATAGTGTCTTGTTCTAAATATGTCTGTTTGTGTTTTCTTGTAGATTTTGCCCGGAAAAGCACCGTTAAATGCACCAGGAAGCGGTTTTCTGTAGCCAGGGTAACGCTCCGCTTTGCTCCGTTCATATATGCAGAGTCTAAATTCCATATGGCATAAAATCCGCATGGACGCATTGATTTTTCCGCATTACACGCGTACGTTTGTACGCAATGACTTTTGCATTACGGAACATGGCGGAAGCGGATGTGACGTCAATGCGTATAGCGGCAATTTGCCGCGTGTACGCATGCGTCACTTGGGCCGGCCCCGGTGCTTTGGGCCAATGAGCTGTTAGATGGCATGTATTTAAACTGAGTTTGGACACAGCATGAAGAGGACGCCGCCCTGCATGATCGCATCTGTTGCCTATCTGCTGTTTGCCTGTTTGGACTTTTATTGCCCGTGATCAAGAGGCTCAAATTGCCTCGAAACAGCGCTGCTGTTGGGTAAATTCTGACTTTCCT
Organism: Hyperolius riggenbachi; assembly: GCF_040937935.1. Taxonomy (NCBI): domain Eukaryota; kingdom Metazoa; phylum Chordata; class Amphibia; order Anura; family Hyperoliidae; genus Hyperolius; species Hyperolius riggenbachi. The sequence goes on from NC_090655.1 coordinate 63,526,193, forward strand.
CCATCTCTGTTTTTGTCAGGATATTGTAACATTGTGTCATTGCTGATTGTTCAGTTAAAATTGTGCTAATATGTTGATGTTTGTATCCTGCCCGTTTATCGGGGTTTATGTACAAGTTTTCAATAATAAGCATTGCATTTAAAAGCATCTTTTGTCTGGTGTGCATGTTCTTTTATGTAACATTTATGTATTTTTATAACATTGCACCCTGCGTGATTAAGCATTGGTCTATATAGTTTGATGGTCTATTTATATGGGTGTGCAGACCCTAATGTACATATATAGCCTCCATATCCCTCTCACTCCAGTTGTCCTTTAACTTAGAATACAAGGATGGAGCGTGTGGAGCATGTTTCTGCTGTCTAGGTTTTCAATGAGGAGTTTCTGTCTTATTTTCTGGACCCAAGACTTTGTGTATTCCTGAGGACAGGACGTGTGTGTGCAAGAAGCATTGGGGGGAAGGGGGGAGGGGGGGGGGTAAAGAAAAATAAAACCAATTTTACAAGTTTTCTACATCCCCCACCATATGAAAAGTTAGAATTTGTTGCTGCTGTTTCTGTCTCTTTGAAGGTGGACATTAATGATAAAATTTTGCAGTTAGCTGATCGTATGATGCGATCGATCGGAAACAATTGTTCAGGCCCACTAACTGAAGAAAAGCTGCTTTCCAATTTGATCAGATTGATGTAATCGATACAAAAACTTTTTGGTGAAGAATCGTATTTTCGATCAGTGTATTCAGATCATATTGAATGAAAACTAAAAAGCCGGTGGACCCAATTGATCCTGAACGATTGCAGTATTGATCATTTTCTTTACCACTTAAAGAGGATCTCCAGTGAAAATAGTGTAATAAAGTGCTTCATTTTTACAATAATTATGTATAAATTATTTAGTCAGTGTTTGCCCATTGTAAAATCTTTCCTCTCCCTGATTTACATTCTGCATCACATGGTGACATTTTTACTGCTGGCAGAGGATGTCAGTGGAAGGAGATCCTGCATGCTTTTTTGGCCGTTGGAAACAGCTGTTATTTCCCACAATGCAACAAGGCTCCCACAGTGTGATGTTAGGACCTCAGAGCTGTGAGGCGCTGACATCACACTGTGGGAGGGGTTTCACCACAAAATCAGCCATACAGAGCCCCTGATGATCAGTTTGTGAAAAAGTAAAATGTTTCTTATGGGAAAGGGGGTATCAGCTACTGATTGGGATGAAGTTCAACTCTTCAATAAAAATTATCTGTTAAAAAAAGAAATTTTAAAGCCAAAGGCCAACAACAGAAGAACAGAACATAACAGACCCCAGAGTACATTCAAGAAAATGGAATAATAAGATACAGTATCATACTACAAGAGTACAATGCCATAGCAAGATGACAAAAAACTGCAGAATTCCAATCGAACAGAACATATCTGACCTTTTTTAAAGCAGCCAAGACACCTTAGACATTATAACGAATAATGTATTATATTGTATAACATCAGAGGTCACATCATACATTCTCTATTATGTATTTTACCCAGCGAACAGAATAGCCGATTATCTATGTAGATCTTGTACTGATATAATCAATATCCAGGTGTGGAATGACAGTGTCTGAGGCATCTACCCAACAACCCCAAACCTTATCAAAAACTGAAAACTGACCACGTGTCTGACATGTATATAAAGTTATATTGGAGTTTACCAGTGACTTCCAGTCACTCAATGTAGGTAGCAATTGCAATTTCCATTTTTGTAGAAGGCATTTCCTGCCTTAGAAAAATAATATTCAGATAATTTTTTCTTATACTTATTACAACAGACATCATTCAAAATACCTAAGAAGTTCAACTCTTGGTTACAGTTTCTCTTTAAAGAGGAGCTGTTAGGTATAAGGTCTCAGAGAAAAAAACACTTATATCAGTAGCTAAAGATTGGCTGTACATATGCATTTCACTGTCCACGTTTGGATTTCACAGAATTTTTATATAGTATTTGCAGAGAATGATGCTCCTGACAGCTCATGGCAGGTTCCATGTTTGTCTGTCTCCTATGAAGCCAATTGTGATGTCATGTCCTCCCTGTTATAATTTAAGTAGGCCTCAGTTATTTGGACTAAGTTTAGGTAAAAGGCTTGTTCGCAGAATATACCTTTAAAATAGAGTTTCTTGTGATGTAGGCAGAAGCATCTCAGTGTCTGCTTGAAGCAGATGGATAACAAGCAGATACTGAGAAACATGTTCCTGAAGGAAGGCCACAGGCCTACACTGTCCCAGACAAATGGACTACGAAAACAATCAACATAGGCCATGTTTACAAAATATCACATTCCTGTAAGTAAGTGAAAAGTGGTCATTAAATATTAATCGAGTAGGTGGGTTTTATGACACCACGAGGGGTCTAAGCCAATAGTCGGGTCTGGGGGATGGCTAAGATGAGGTCACATTTAACTCTTTCCTAGTCGGTATTAAAGGGCCGGATGGGCTGACGGAGCACTCTGATTCCTACTTTCATGCTCTTTATCTGCTGACTGGAACACCTAATATTTTCCTCTCTTTATGTAATCTGATATAATGTATGATGTACATAGTTAGTCTAGATGTAACATAGAGTAGATATAAGAAGACCTGATTACCCTCAGCAGGAAGGTAATCACGCCGCTGTAACGCAACATGGAACTTTGCTTTGCTAGGATATGACGAATTGTATCGGTATAGCTGTGTAATTAATAAACTCCAAACTTTGAAGACGACTGAGAAAGTCTATCTCCTGCTTGCTGTGATGAGTCATGTTTGCAACTCTTGCTGATGAGTTGCTGGTGCCGGAGCAAAAGGTGAATTATAACACTCCCTGCTTCCTGGTGATGATTCCACTCACAAAAAAGATCGTAAAGGACAACACTACTGTGCAGTGAATATTAATTAGCCATGTGGCTAGGAACAATAGCGGACTCATGCAGTATACTCTGCTCTGTGATTTTTCAGTGCTGTGAGCTGGACTGCATTACAAGCTGCTGTAACATGGGCCTGTAACTTCTCACTAGCAGCCGAGAGGAGGACCCAAGGTGGTGAGAAGTAGCCCCAGAATGCTTTGCTTGGGAATAACAGCCTTGCTGTTCAGCACACATCAAAAGTAAGAGAGATTTTTAACTTCAGTATTGCCTTTTTGGCTTCCTTCTAAACTGTTTAACACAGGAGAATAGAGGTTTAAATTAGCTTTTGCAGCCTGACAGTTACTCTTTAACCACCTTGGCGTTCTATTAAGATCGCCAGGGCGGCTGCATGAGGGTTTTTTTTAAATAAAAAAAAAAACTATTTCATGCAGCCAACTGAAAGTTGGCTGCATGAAAGCCCACTAGATGGCACTCCGGAGGCGTTCTTCTGATCGCCTCCGGCAGCCAAAAGTAACACGGAAGGCCGCAATGAGCAGCCTTCCGTGTTTGGCTTCTCCGGTCGCCATGGCGACGAGCGGAGTGACGTCATGGACGTCAGCCGACGTCCTGACGTCAGCCACCTCCGATCCAGCCCTTAGCGCTGGCCGGAACTATTTGTTCCGGCTCCGCAGGGCTCAGGCGGCTGGGGGGACCCTCTTTCGCCGCTGCTCGCGGCGGATCGCCGCAGAGCGGCGGCGATCGGGCAGCACACGCGGCTGGCAAAGTGCCGGCTGCGTGTGCTGCTCTTTATTTCATAAAAATCGGCCCAGCAGGGCCTGAGCGGCACCCTCTGGCGGTAATGGACGAGCTGAGCTAAGGTGGTTAAGGCAAAATGCAGGTTTATAAATGTCCTATTTGTGCAGTAATTAGTGCACACACGCATGTACCGATTTTTAACCCCTCAATGGAGGGGTGTTATGTTAATTGGTTCAGGCTCAAAACTAAATTTGGACTTCCTCCAGCCCCCCGTAGCCCACATGGTCCCTCGGCGTCCTCCTGGCTTCTCTCCCAGTCCCACTGGCGATGTGCACGCATCATCACGCAAGCCAGCGTAAGAGTCCTGCGCATGACCAGTTTTGTCTTGGAGAACAGCGCATGTGCAGGACTCTCAAGCTGGCCAGCGTGATGACATGTTGCGTGCACACGGGCAACTTCAGGGTAACGTCACAGATTACCGGAGGCGCCAGTGGGACCGGGAGAGGAGCCAGGAGGACGCCGAAGGACCTTGTGGGCTACTGCTGGAGGAAGCCCCAGGTAAGTCCAAATTTGTTTTGAGCCTGAGCTCAGAGTCCCTTTAAAGAAATGCTTAATTGGCATCGCAAATTTTTCATAGATATGACCGAAACTGGTTTAGATACAATAATAAGTCAGATTTTTTTTTAATACTGTGTGGCTCAATTAAATACAATATTTTCTTTTAATTATGAATTTTATTGACAAAAAGATTGTTGGGTAAAAATCACAACGTTAATAGGCTTTAACCTTTAAAGAGACTTCTGGTCAGAATGTAACTGTTTTTCCAGAGTAAAATGAGCCATAAATTACTTTTCTCCTATGTTGCTGTCACTTACAGTAGGTAGTAGCAATCTGACAGTAGAGATGGCCCGAACCGTTCGCCAGGCGAATCTCTGTGGGCCTCCAACTACTTCCGGGTCGTAATGACCCGGAGTAGTACGCCTGCGCTGCCCGGCGGAGCGAGTCCTAGATCGCGGTCCTGTTGCCGGGCACTTTCTGCGCATGACATCACTCATGACATGCGCAGAAAGTGCCCGGCAACAGGAGGGCGATTTAGGATGCTCTCTGCCGGGCAGCGCAGGGATACTACTCCGGGTCATTGCGACCCGGAAGTAGTTGAAGGCCCACAGATTTGGAGATGTTCGCCGGCGAACGGTTCAGGAACTGTTCGCAACATCTCTATCTGACAAAGGCGACAGGTTTTGGACTAGAAAAAAAAACACGTCTAGGCACATTGCCTCTAGTTAGGACATTAAATAAGTTATTAAGGAATGGGAGGTGCTGAAGGGGGTGTGGCCAGAAAATTAGCAAAAATCAGTAACCCTTTGCACCCTCGCATGCAAATATTCAAACAAATGCATTCACAGATTCACTTATCCAGGCACCATGGTTATCCCTACAGCTAAGTTAAAAGCCGGGTCTTAGTTCACAGAAGAATGCATTCTTTTCCTTAGTCACCTACACTGCGCAGAAGTACCCAGTTTTGGACCAGTCCATCTCTTCATGGGGGATTCTCAGGGATTTATTCATTTTCAAAAGGACTTAGTGAATGGCAGTTGCTCTGTCCAACTGCCCAAAAAACTGTGTAGCTGGCCAGTGTCATTGTTTAAATCCTTTTTAGGGAATATCTTTATAAAGAATAAAAGCCTTGCTGAGAATCCCCTTAGTAGAAATCTGACAGAAGCGACAGAATCTTCAACCTACTGCAAGTGACAGCAACATCGGAGAAAAGTAATTTATGGCTCATTTTACTCTGGAAAAAAATGTACTTACTGTATTTGTCTGTTTGCATATATTTTAAAATTTTTCGCTATAGTGCCCCTTTAAACGACAAATATTGTAACACGCACACACACATGATTCCACATGATCCATATGAAATTAACATATTTAGGTGGGGTTGGGCTTTACATGATAATGTAGTACTGAGTGGTGATAATGAATGAGAGAAAGTACTGAATAGACTTTAACTATAATGTGACCAAATGGCCATCTTATCGGACAATTCCCAGGCCCAGATCACCACTAGGAATGAGAGAAAAATACAACGTTCCTCTCAGATGGCTAATCTTACCACCTCCATGCTCTCAAGCTTATCTACTCCATCTGTTCATAGTATTCAAACTCTATTGGCCCTCATACTACACGGAGGAGGTAAAATTGGCCAGTCATTGGCCAATCAAAATTTGATGTGTGTACGCATCTTCACTCTGCTAGTGAATAGGTACTTCCAATATGGCAATAAGTCCGTGGAAAAATAAAGTAAAATGCATAACTGGTCACACACAGCCTGCTTGTACAGCCTTCAACATGACCTGGCAAGTCATTACATCTACAAAAGAAAAAAAAAACAATATTCGAGCCTGCAGTTGTCCGAGAAGTGCTGTATAAATCTCTTACACCGTGCTTTCTGACATCAAACTTTAACTTGCATAGCAGATGAAAGAGCAGGTCAGATTGTGGCACTCCGCTTTCTATATTAATCTTGATAGCATGTGGTTTTGTTTCAGTACACCCCTTGACTAGAAGAAGGAGTGAAATTTATTTCCCCTCACCATAACTCAGAACACCCATCGTCTGGAGTAAGAACAGCAACCCACAAGGTTTGGAGAGGTCATCAAGCACACTCCCAATGAGGTGATCGGAAGGTGTTTAGGTAGCAGAGACAAGCCATGTGAGCAGCACTTTATGGTTTATAAAGGGGTATCACTTGAAAAGGGCGTCACCATAGACTTCAATGGTATTTGCTGCAATCTCGGCTATAAGGTGATGAAAAGGGCCCCTGAGGTTATTTTATATATATATATATATATATGGTTGTATAAATGCGGCTACAAGATCGGTTATATCAGTTAATTTGGTTGTCAGTAAATTTGTTTGTATCAGTTTAAAATATCATTTGTTTGACATAAAATGTGGCGAAGATTGGGCACCACCATGGGGGATTAAGGTTAGGCACCACCGGGGAGGGGGGGTGGTTCTTAGGGTTAGACACCACCATGGGGGGGTCTTAGGGTTAAGCACCACCAGGGGGGTCTTGGGGTCTTAGGGTTAGGCAACACCAGGGGATGGTTCTGTGTGACAGTAGGGAAAAGTTAGGTTGAGCTATACCACTTTTCTCGGCTATATCCAGCACCCTTTTATACCCGAAAAAATTCAGCTATGCAGCACCCTTTTATAGCCAAAATCTCAGGTATATCAGGCCCCCTTTTTCTCAGATTTTCAAATGAATGCTTATAAAGGTACTTGGGGTGTGTGTGTGCGTGTGCGTGCGTGTGTTAAATAAAACTGGAACTATGTATAAGGTTTAAATGATTTCCACAAATGCCAACAAGGAAATTATTATTTGATGTGCTCCTTTCAAACAAAATAGTATTATATTACGTTTCTCCCTAAAAGCCTACATACTACTGCAAATGGAGATATTACGAAGCCAAGAGACAGGTTTGACACCTTAGGCCAAGGCCTACATTGCCTCTCCACAATTCAGGCCTGCCCCTGTGTTCCTATTACACCACCGTGGCCTCTGATTCACATCTCCTTGCCTTCAGCCCTCACCGCCCATCACCTCCTCCTCCCCATATCTTTTTTTCCCACCCACCAGCTTCTTTCCCAGTAACTGCAAGAAGAACGGAGGTCGATCCATCCTCGTTCTCTAGCAGTGAACGAGGCCAGTGTGGTGATCCTGCCTCTGGTCTGCTTCCTTGTAGGGATAAAATAATCTCCCGCGCCATCGCTAATCTGGAATCAAACGCCGCTTAATTGCCCTGCCTGAATTTTTAAAGTACTTCTAAATGGCGGATTGATTGAGGGGACGTAGGCGCACAAAAGCAAGCGCGCCTGACGTCCGTTCTCATCTCTGGGACGGGAAAACCCATTTGCTATTCTGTTTAAGACGCGTCAGATTGTCTTCCTCCAGAACCGGCTTGGTGGGGGGCTGCCTTTGCCGTCGCTTCAGAGCGCGGGGCATCAAAGGCTGAAATTAATGGCTGAACAAAATAGTGCAGCGCTCGACTATCCCATATGGGGCGAGTCCGTTGAGGGTTATCATTAAGTTAAAGAAATAAAGGAAAGCAGGGGAGCAAGAGAGAGGGGGAGAAAAAAATTCCATCAGCCGCAGGAGAGCCGGGGTAGACATGCCTCATCAGAGGGCGAATGGCGTGATTAGGGAAGATCATCATTACCAAACGGCATCTAGAAATTGTATCCGGGGTTTAGAAAATAAGAAAAGTCGGGGATGAGCTACGGTGCCGTCTCTATCTCCATCTCCTTCTCTTTTTTTTTTTTTCCTGCACTCCTTTTCTTTCAACCTGTCAGATCATTTCAGTATTTCCAATCCCAAGAAAACAGCTTGCCTGCTGCTCTATTTGAAGTTGTAATGGTGTCAAGAAGTCATCCCTGACTGACAGGCATCCGTCCCAGAGGGCCTCATTAAATCATAAAAACTTGACAAGGAAATAATTGCGCATCACTACTAAGTTGGAGCCTGTTTAGAGCCTTTTATTTGCTTTCAATATTAGTCCCCACCATTATGTTCATTAACAAATTGCATTAAACAACTGTTTAAGAGCTAATGATTTGTTTATTGCTGTTTTCCCCCCTCTCTCTCTCTCTCGTTCTATCCCTCTTCCCTTTTTTTCTATTCTACTATTATTTAAACATCAGCTGCGTCACGCGGTACCCCAGCAGCTGCCGAATTGCCTTCTCTTCTGCGAGCGGTGGAGGAATATGGAATAGATTATTCATTAGTGGGCTCTTTGCCACTGATTTGGTTTCATGTTGCGTCTTCCGCGGAGAAAGATGAAAACTTGTCAAAAAATAGATAATATCTTATTCTAAGGGGCAACAATAGCGGGTGGTGCTGGGACGCTTTAATATTTAATTAAGGCTGGCGTTAACCCCTTTAAATGACTGAACGCCGATCCGAAAGACGGCAAGGAGAAAAAATATAATTGGCATAATTTTTTTTCTCCTCTCCCTATTAAAAGAAAAATGAAATAGCGGAAGGGTTCACACGGATTTAACCCTTTTGTTGGTCTTTGTTCTTGTGTAAAAATAAAAAAATATATTTAAAAAATTGCCCATTTTTGTTAGAAGTGGATTGGGTAGTGTAGGTCACATGGTCCCTCATGGCTTTTTTTTTGCAGCTGTCGGAGATTGCTTTAAGTTTAAGGTGCTGTAATTTATTTCAAACATTCATTTTCCATATTAATTTTCGATCATTAACCTTGGATAAAAGAACAGTGATGCAACTAATTATTTACTAATGGGATTCAGGAGTACAATAATGCAATACGAGTAGATGTTACTGCTATTAATGATATATACAGCTAGGAATAACTAATACCTTTCTCCTCAGGGGATGATGGGAATACTAGAGGACAATCATGCTTAAAGAGATCCAGAGATGGGGGGAGGGGTAAAAGAATTCATACTTACCTGGTGCTTCCTTTCAGCAGCATGACCACTAGAGTTGGGCCGAACGGTTCGCCGGCGAACGTGGTTCGCGCGAACGTAGGTGGTTCGCGTGCGGGTACCGCACGCGAACCTTTTGCGGAAGAAGTTCGGTTCGCCCCATAATGCACTGAGGGTCAACTTTGACCCTCTACATCACAGTCAGCAGGCCCAGTGTAGCCAATTAGGCTACACTAGCCCCTGGAGCCCCACCCCCCCTTATATAAGGCAGGCAGCGGCGGCCATTACGGCCACTCGTGTGCCTGCATTAGTGAGAGTAGGGCGAGCTGCTGCAGTCTCTCATATAGGGAAAGATTAGTTAGGCTTAACTTCTTCCTGGCTGCATACCTGTTCTGTTCAGTGAGCCCTCAGCCCACTGCATACCTGTACTGTGATCCTGCCACTGCATACCTGTTCAGTGATCCTGCCACTGCATACCTGTTCAGTGATCCTGCCACTGCATACCTGTTCTGTTCAGTGAGCCCTCAGCCCACTGCATACCTGTACTGTGATCCTGCCACTGCATACCTGTTCAGTGATCCTGCCACTGCATACCTGTTCAGTGATCCTGCCACTGCATACCTGTTCTGTTCAGTGAGCCCTCAGCCCACTGCATACCTGTACTGTGATCCTGCCACTCCATACCTGTTCAGTGATCCTGCCACTGCATACCTGTTCTGTTCAGTGAGCCCTCAGCCCACTGCATACCTGTACTGTGATCCTGCCACTCCATACCTGTTCAGTGATCCTGCCACTGCATACCTGTTCAGTGATCCTGCCACTGCATACCTGTTCTGTGAACCCGCCACTGTATACCTGTTCTGTTCAGTGGACCCGCCACTGTATACCTGTTCTGTGAACCCGCCACTGTATACCTGTTCTGTTCAGTGGACCCGCCACTGTATACCTGTTCTGTTCAGTGGACCTGCCACTGTATACCTGTTCTGTGAACCCGCCACTGCATACCTGTTGTGTTCAGTGAACCTGCCACTGCATACCTGTTCTGTGAACCCGCCACTGTATACCTGTTCTGTTCAGTGGACCCGCCACTGTATACCTGTTCAGTGAACCCGCCACTGTATACCTGTTCTGTTCAGTGGACCCGCCACTGTATACCTGTTCAGTGAACCCGCCACTGTATACCTGTTCTGTTCAGTGGACCCGCCACTGTATACCTGTTCTGTTCAGTGGACCCGCCACTGTATACCTGTTCTGTTCAGTGGACCCGCCACTGTATACCTGTTCTGTTCAGTGGACCCGCCACTGTATACCTGTTTAGTGAACACGCCACTGCATACCTATTGTGTTCAGTGATCCTGCCACTGCATACCTGTTCTGTGAACCCGCCACTGTATACCTGTTCTGTTCAGTGGACCCGCCACTGTATACCTGTTCTGTTCAGTGGACCCGCCACTGTATACCTGTTTTGTTCAGTGGACCCGCCACTGTATACCTGTTTAGTGAACACGCCACTGCATACCTATTGTGTTCAGTGATCCTGCCACTGCATACCTGTTCTGTGAACCCGCCACTGTATACCTGTTCTGTTCAGTGGACCCGCCACTGTATACCTGTTCTGTTCAGTGGACCCGCCACTGTATACCTGTTTAGTGAACACGCCACTGCATACCTATTGTGTTCAGTGATCCTGCCACTGCATACCTGTTCTGTGAACCCGCCACTGTATACCTGTTCTGTTCAGTGGACCCGCCACTGTATACCTGTTCTGTTCAGTGGACCCGCCACTGTATACCTGTTCTGTTCAGTGGACCCGCCACTGTATACCTGTTTAGTGAACACGCCACTGCATACCTATTGTGTTCAGTGATCCTGCCACTGCATACCTGTTCTGTGAACCCGCCACTGTATACCTGTTCTGTTCAGTGGACCCGCCACTGTATACCTGTTCTGTTCAGTGGACCCGCCACTGTATACCTGTTTAGTGAACACGCCACTGCATACCTATTGTGTTCAGTGATCCTGCCACTGCATACCTGTTCTGTGAACCCGCCACTGTATACCTGTTCTGTTCAGTGGACCCGCCACTGTATACCTGTTCTGTTCAGTGGACCCGCCACTGTATACCTGTTCTGTTCAGTGGACCCGCCACTGTATACCTGTTTAGTGAACACGCCACTGCATACCTATTGTGTTCAGTGATCCTGCCACTGCATACCTGTTCTGTGAACCCGCCACTGTATACCTGTTCTGTTCAGTGGACCCGCCACTGTATACCTGTTCTGTTCAGTGGACCCGCCACTGTATACCTGTTTAGTGAACACGCCACTGCATACCTATTGTGTTCAGTGATCCTGCCACTGCATACCTGTTCTGTGAACCCGCCACTGTATACCTGTTCTGTTCAGTGGACCCGCCACTGTATACCTGTTCTGTTCAGTGGACCCGCCACTGTATACCTGTTTAGTGAACACGCCACTGCATACCTATTGTGTTCAGTGATCCTGCCACTGCATACCTGTTCTGTGAACCCGCCACTGTATACCTGTTCTGTTCAGTGGACCCGCCACTGTATACCTGTTTAGTGAACACGCCACTGCATACCTATTGTGTTCAGTGATCCTGCCACTGCATACCTGTTCTGTGAACCCGCCACTGTATACCTGTTCTGTTCAGTGGACCCGCCACTGTATACCTGTTCTGTTCAGTGGACCCGCCACTGTATACCTGTTTAGTGAACACGGCACTGCATACCTATTGTGTTCAGTGATCCTGCCACTGCATACCTGTTCTGTGAACCCGCCACTGTATACCTGTTCTGTTCAGTGGACCCGCCACTGTATACCTGTTCTGTTCAGTGGACCCGCCACTGTATACCTGTTCTGTTCAGTGGACCCGCCACTGTATACCTGTTTAGTGAACACGCCACTGCATACCTATTGTGTTCAGTGATCCTGCCACTGCATACCTGTTCTGTGAACCCGCCACTGTATACCTGTTCTGTTCAGTGGACCCGCCACTGTATACCTGTTCTGTTCAGTGGACCCGCCACTGTATACCTGTTTAGTGAACACGCCACTGCATACCTATTGTGTTCAGTGATCCTGCCACTGCATACCTGTTCTGTGAACCCGCCACTGTATACCTGTTCTGTTCAGTGGACCCGCCACTGTATACCTGTTCTGTTCAGTGGACCCGCCACTGTATACCTGTTCTGTTCAGTGGACCCGCCACTGTATACCTGTTCTGTTCAGTGGACCCGCCACTGTATACCTGTTTAGTGAACACGCCACTGCATACCTATTGTGTTCAGTGATCCTGCCACTGCATACCTGTTCTGTGAACCCGCCACTGTATACCTGTTCTGTTCAGTGGACCCACCACTGTATACCTGTTCTGTTCAGTGGACCCGCCACTGTATACCTGTTTAGTGAACACGCCACTGCATACCTATTGTGTTCAGTGATCCTGCCACTGCATACCTGTTCTGTGAACCCGCCACTGTATACCTGTTCTGTTCAGTGGACCCGCCACTGTATACCTGTTCTGTTCAGTGGACCCGCCACTGTATACCTGTTCTGTTCAGTGGACCCGCCACTGTATACCTGTTCTGTTCAGTGGACCCGCCACTGTATACCTGTTCAGTGAACACGCCACTGCATACCTATTGTGTTCAGTGATCCTGCCACTGCATACCTGTTCTGTGAACCCGCCACTGTATACCTGTTCTGTTCAGTGGACCCGCCACTGTATACCTGTTCTGTTCAGTGGACCCGCCACTGTATACCTGTTTAGTGAACACGCCACTGCATACCTATTGTGTTCAGTGATCCTGCCACTGCATACCTGTTCTGTGAACCCGCCACTGTATACCTGTTCTGTTCAGTGGACCCGCCACTGTATACCTGTTCAGTGAACCCGCCACTGCATACCTGTTGTGTTCAGTGAACCTGCCACTGTATACCTGTACTGTTCAGTGAACCCACCGCATCAGTGCGCATACCTGTGCAGTTAAGTGAACCCACCTACCTACGTGAGTGCACGCAGTGTGATATACCACTCCGTGCATACCCAATATGGACAAAACAGGTAGAGGAAGAGGAAGAGGTAGTGGCAGAGGCAGAGGAAGGCCACCCGGCAGGTCTGCGCGAGGTCGTGTAAATGTAATTTCGTGTGGACCTGGCCCACAGTACAGTGCTCGGAAGAAGGCACGTCCCATCACCTCCCAAGATTGTCAGGACGTGGTTGAGTATTTAGCGACACAGAACACCTCATCTTGCTCAGCCACCAGCGCTACTACTAGCACCACTTCCGCTGCATTTGACACTTCGCAAGAATTATTTAGTGTTGAAATCACTGATGCACAGCCATTGTTGTTACAGCCAGATGAATTTTCACCAGCTCATATGTCTGAGTTACGCGGCAACACTATGGATGTAACGTGTCAGGAGGATGAAGGACCTACTGATGGTGCAAGTTTGGATTTGTCTGAGGCAAGCGAAGCTGGGCAGGATGACTACGATGATGACGGTAATAGGGATCCTCTGTATGTTCCCAATAGAGGAGATGAAGAGGGGGACAGTTCAGAGGGGGAGTCAGAGAGTAGTAGGAGGAGAGAAGTTGCTGAAAGAAGCTGGGGCAGCTCTTCGTCAGAAACAGCTGGTGGCAGAGTCCGGCACCATGTATCGCCACCTATGTACAGCCAGCCAACTTGCCCTTCAGCATCAGCTGCTGAGGTCCCCATAGTGCCCACATCCCAGGGTGGCTCAGCGGTGTGGAAATTTTTTAATGTGTGTGCCTCAGATCGGACCAAAGCCATCTGTTCGCTCTGCCAACAAAAATTGAGCCGTGGAAAGGCCAACACTCACGTAGGGACAAGTGCCTTACGAAGGCACCTGGAGAAAAGGCACAAACAGCAATGGGATGGCCACCTGAGCAAAAGCAGCAGCAGCACACAAAAGAAAAGTCACCCTCCTTCTCCTCTTCCTCCTTCAGGTGCATCATCTGCTTCTGCCGCTTTCTCCCTTGCACCTTCACAGGCACCCTCCTCCACTCCGCCTCTGCCCTTGAGCGGTTCCTGCTCCTCTGCCCACAGCAGCAGTCAGGTGTCCGTGAAGGAAATGTTTGAGCGGAAGAAGCCACTTTTGGCCAGTCACCCCCTTGCCCGGCGTCTGACAGCTGGCGTGGCGGAACTGTTAGCTCGCCAGCTGTTACCATACCGGCTGGTGGACTCTGAGGCCTTCCGTAAATTTGTGGCCATCGGAACACCGCAGTGGAAGATGCCAGGCCGCACTTATTTTTCGAGAAAGGCCATACCCCAACTGCACCGTGAAGTTGAGAGGCAAGTGGTGTCATCTCTTGCGAAGAGCGTTGGGTCAAGGGTACACCTGACCACGGATGGCTGGTCTGCCAAGCACGGGCAGGGCCGCTACATTACCTACACAGCCCATTGGGTGAACCTGGTGGTGAACGATGGCAAGCAGAAAGCGGCGGACCAAATTGTGACACCTCCACGGCTTGCAGGCAGGCCTCCTGCCACCTCCTCTCCTCCTGCTACATGCTCTTCGCTGTCCTCCTCCTCCTCCTTGGCTGAGTGGCAGTTCTCCTCTCCAGCTACACAGCCCCAGCTCCGCAGGGCCTATGCTGCATGCCAGGTACGACGGTGTCACGCCATCTTAGACATGGCTTGTCTCAAAGCGGAGAGTCACACTGGAGCAGCTCTCCTGGCTGCTCTTAAGAAACAGGTGGATGAGTGGCTGACCCCGCACCACCTGGAGATAGGCAACGTGGTGTGCGACAACGGCAGCAATCTGCTTGCCGCTTTGCATATGGGGAAGCTGACACACATACCCTGCATGGCACATGTCATGAATCTAGTGGTTCAAAGATTTGTGGCAAAGTACCCTGGCTTAGCGGATGTCCTGAAGCAGGCCAGGAAGTTCTGTGGGCATTTGAGGCGCTCTTACACAGCCATGGCACGATTTGCAGAAATTCAGCGTAAAAACAACATGCCGGTGAGACGCCTCATTTGCGATAGCCCCACTCGCTGGAACTCGACCCTGCTCATGTTCTCCCGCCTGCTAGAACAGAAGAAAGCCGTCACCCAGTACCTCTACAACTGGAGTAGAACGAAACAGTCTGGGAAGATGGGGATGTTCTGGTCCGACAACTGGACACTGATGAAAAATGCATGCAGGCTCATGCGGCCGTTTGAGGAGGTGACCAACCTGGTGAGCCGCAGTGAGGGCACCATCAGCGACTTAATTCCCTACGCGTACTTCTTGGAGCGTGCTGTGCGTAGAGTGGCGGATGAAGCTGCGAATGAGCGTGACCAGGAACCGTTACGGCAGGAACAGGCATGGGACCAATTTTCATCAGACCCAGCTGTTTCCTCAACACCTGCGGCAGCACAGAGGGGGGAGGAGGAGGAAGAAGAGAGGTCGTGTGCAGAAGACGAGTCAGACTCAGAGGATGATGAGCAAGGTGTTTCTTTGGGGGAGGAGGAGGAGGAGGAGGAGGGGACAGCGGCAGGAGAACAACCGCAGCAGGCGTCGCAGGGGGCTTGTGCTGCTCAACCTTCCCGTGGTATTGTTCGCGGCTGGGGGGAGGAGGTTGACTTACCTGACGTCACTGAGGAAGAGCAAGAGGAGATGGAGGGTACTGAATCCGACTTTGTGCAGATGTCGTCTTTTATGCTGTCCTGCCTGTTGAGGGACCCCCGTATAAAAAACCTCAAGGGGAATGAGCTGTACTGGGTGGCCACACCACTAGACCCTCGGTACAGGCACAAAGTGGCGGACCTGCTACCAACTCACCGGAAGGTGGAAAGGATGCAGCACATGCAGAACCAGCTGTCAACTATGCTTTACAATGCCTTTAAGGGTGATGTGACAGCACAACGCCAGCAAGGTACCACTGCCACTAATCCTCCTCCCGTGTCCACGCAGTCAAAGACAGGACGCTCCAGCGATCTCATGGTGATGTCGGACATGCGGACGTTCTTTAGTCCAACGCCTCGCCGTAGCCCTTCCGGATCCACCCTCCACCAACGCCTCGACCGGCAGGTAGCCGACTACCTGGCCTTAAGTGTGGATGTAGACACTGCTGTGAACAGCGATGAGGAACCCTTGAACTACTGGGTGCGCAGGCTTGACCTGTGGCCAGAGCTGTCCCAATTTGCCATCCAACTTCTCTCCTGCCCTGCCGCAAGCGTCCTCTCAGAAAGGACCTTCAGCGCAGCTGGAGGCATTGTCACAGAGAAGAGAAGTCGCCTAAGTCACAAAAGTGTTAAGTACCTCACCTTTATCAAAATGAATGAGGCATGGATCCCGGAGGGCTGCTGCCCGCCCCAAGACTAAGTCAGTCCCCGCACACACAGCATCTCTGCCTGCACGCCGTGTGACTGGCTGCCTGGCCTGCCCCAAAAAGACTAAGTCGCTCCCAGTCCCTCCACACAGCATGTCTGCCTGCAGGCCGCTTCACTACCTTCTCCGCCACCACCAACAGGGTCCGGGACTCCAGGCGGATTGCTGAATTTTTTAGGCCGCTGCTAGCAGCGGCCGCTGTAATAATTTTTATGGTGCGTGTACATGACTGCCTAATTTTTCTGGCTGCACTGAGGGCAGCTGCAACAACAAAAGAAAAGGCATGTACATGCGCCCATTCCCCTTCGTGATCATTACCTTGCCGTGGTGAAGGGGCTTGCGTATCACAATGAAGCAATGACCGGCGCCTAGACGAGTGTCTCGGGGGGCACACAAAAGATAATAAGGTCGTTGCTTCATTGTGGTCAGACCAAATTTGATCAGCTGGACAGTCACTGTTCTGTCATTCAGCTACATCAGCCAGGCCGACCATATGGGCTGTAAAGCCACCAAAACCTGCACTCTCGCCATGGTGCGCACCAGTCCAGCACGGCCGTCACTAGTACAAACAGCTGTTTGCGG
Organism: Hyperolius riggenbachi; assembly: GCF_040937935.1. Lineage (NCBI taxonomy): Eukaryota > Metazoa > Chordata > Amphibia > Anura > Hyperoliidae > Hyperolius > Hyperolius riggenbachi. The sequence continues at coordinate 63,543,203 of NC_090655.1, forward strand.
CGCGTTACACGGTGAGTTTGGTGTGTCAGTGTGAAGCAGTACCTTAATTACACTACCTGATTGATGTATACACATGCAAGATGTTTTAAAGCACTTTAGGCCTGTCATTTAGCATTCAATGTGATTTCTGCCCTTAAAACGCTGCTTTGCGTCAAATCCAGATTTTTCCGGGGACTTTTGGCGTGTATCCCACTCCGCCATGCCCCCCTCCAGGTGTTAGACCCCTTGAAACATCTTTTCCATCACTTTTGTGGCCAGCATAATTTTTTTTTTTTTTCAAAGTTCGCATCCCCATTGAAGTCTATTGCGGTTCGCGAACTTTAACGCGAACCGAACGTTCCGCGAAAGTTCGCGAACCCGGTTCGCGAACCTAAAATCGGAGGTTCGGCCCAACTCTAATGACCACCTTGCCTCCCTCACCGTCCTTCCAGGTGCCTCCTTTCGCCTATCAGCACAGAACGCTCCCTGCAGCCAGAAGAGCCCAACTGACGTGACTGAAGGTGGACTACGGGAGTCGAAAGCAGACAAATGGAGGCACCTGAGAGGGCAGCGAGGGAGGCAAGGTGGTCATGGGGCTGGAGGAAGAACCAGGTAAGTATGAATTATTTTACCTCGTCTCAGGTTAGCTTTAAACTGTTCCTCAGAGATGGGGTATGTGGGTGAAGCAGGTAATGTGGGTGTCTCCGGCTGCCTGGTAAAAAGCCCACTTCATAGACCGTTAATGTTACCCAAAGGGGTAATTTGGGTGCTGGTAATTACAGTAATTAGATGGAGTGAATATTGGTAGAAGGAGTTTTTAGCCGCAAAGGTGGCACTTAATGGTTGAGATGTGGTGGCACAGGGGGTAGGTTAGAGTTAACCGTTGTTAGGGGGAGGGTCCAAGTGAGAATAGGGTCAGGTTAGGCAAAAGTAAAGCATCAGTAAAAATCCTCTATAATAATCTCCCTGTGTCCCTGTGTGTGCTGTCTCTGTGTAGCTGGTCCGTGCTTTTTGCTACTGCGCATGTGCGCAGCACGGACCCCGCCTCACAGAGACAGAGGGACGGGCCAGGGAGCCGGGCGGGCGTGTGAGCGGGAGGCTGGGTGCGCGCGCGGGTGCAATAACATGCGGTGGCGAAAAACAGACCCTAGAGCCCGTTTTTAAACGTGCTTGGGTCTACTAGTTACCAATAATTTACTATCGTAATTAGCTAGAGCCCAATAGAAGAAATCGATATTCGGTAATTTATCGATATACTACTGGCGACTATCTCCGGAACCTAAATTACCTTCATGCCCTTTTTTGATGTGCGCTATGTGGGTGTGCCCTAAATAAACCTAGCAATGCTGCCTTTATTTATCATTTTTTTTATGAAAGCCAAAAATAATAGTTTTGCCTCTTAAAAGACATGGCTTGCCAGGAAACAACAAAAACACATCTTGTGTGAACCCAGTTGTATGTAATCCGGTATTAGTCATGGAGAAATGCCAAAGACATGGAAGTTGTTTATTTAATACTTTAAAGAGGAACTTAAGCGAAGAGGGGGGAAAAATTAATCAATACATTGCAAAGTGAGAAATTAAAATATATAAGAGAGATCAAGACATGATTGATGTTTACCATGTAATTTGTTTGATCCACAATCAACCTGCACATCTTTACTACAGGCAGACATGAAAAAAAGCAGACAGCACCAACTGCCATCATCTATAACCACACCCCTCAAACAATGCAATAGGTTAAAATGTTTTTTTTATAGCTATACATATGCACAGAGGGAGATACTGGTTGCTTGGCAGTTGGAAACAGCTGATATTTCCTACAATGCAACACAGCTCACAGACAGCAAACTGTCAGAACCATGGTCCTGAAATTACACTGTGGGAGGGGTTTCACCACAATATCAACCATACAGACTCCCCTGATGATCTGTTGGAGAAAAGGTAAAAATTTTGCGTAAAAGAAAGAGGGTATCCGCTACTGATTGGGATGAAGTTCAATCCTTGGTTACAGCTCCTCTTTAAATGACTAAGGCTTTGTTCACTTCTAAAATCAAAATCGCTGACCCCAGCGATTTTTGATTTTGTGAGTGATTTTTTTTCCCCCTCCCGGCACTTCGTTTTTTTTTGGTAAATCGCTTTTCAAAGTGCTTTAGCAGAGTGACTGTTTTTTTCAATTCCTGACACAAGTCAGGAAGAGAACTCTTTGACCCGGAAAATATTAAATACAAAGGCCTCAATTCACGGAGCTTTATCAAACACTTTATCAAACGTTTGATAATTTACCTCATGGGTAAAATCTAATTTTGAATTCACTAAGGTGTTATATATTTATCGAATGTTTTACCGATAAAACGTTCAATAAATATATAACACCTTAGTGAATTCAAAATTAGATTTTACCCATGAGGTAAATTATCAAACGTTTGATAAAGTGTTTGATAAAGCTCCATGAATTGAGGCCAATGTATTTATTCTTAAAAGCGCTGGGGAAATCGCTAACAAATCGCTTTTTGAAGCATTTTGCGATTTCCCTATACCTGCCATTATAGGGAAATCGCCCCAAACATGGTACAGGCAGCGCTTTGCTGAGCGGATCGGAAACAAACCACTCAGATGTGAACTCTCTCATAGGCAATCATTGCACAATCGCTTTTAGGGCGATTTTGAAAATCGCCAGTGCTTAAAAAAAAGTGCAAAACGCCCTTAGTGTAAAGCAAGCACTAACTGTACAAGATTTCCTTGCAAGCTCTCAAAAAGTTTCTCCTTCAGGCACATTAGACAACTGGATCAGATCTGTTCTGGATCATGCTTGAAGAACTGAGGCCCCGTTCACACTGCACGCGTTTCCAGCCGCGTTTTGGAAACACGTGCAGGAGGCAGACACGCATGACATCAGACAGTGCATAGAGTGCACTGTCTGATGTTCACACTGCATGCGTTCCAGACCTGTGCGGTCCGGGAACGCATGCTGCGCGCATCTTTTGTAAAAACGCGTGGCTGTCCCATTCACTTTTCAGTGATGGGATCAGCCACGCAACGCACACAAACGCGGATGGTGTGCGTTCGCATGCGTTGCATTCCGCACGCATGGCCATCCACGTTTGTGATGTGAACGGGGCCTTAAAGTGTAAAATGCTTGCAAGGAAATCTGGTACAGTTAGTCATTAAAGGTATTACCTAAATAACTTATTTTGTCATGTCTTTGGATCTTGTGTGAACTGGTACATTTAAAGAACAGCACAGAGTTGACAGCACTGGCTCCTCAGGGGTGGAACTATAGCAACCAGAACACATTCTCAGAATCCCCTTCCACACATGAAATAACTGAAAAGGGCTGGAACAAATGACTGCCATCTCATTATTATTATTTATTGGATTTATATAGCGCCAACCAGGGCTGTATTTAGGGTTTGGGCTCCCCTAGGCACCCCAAACCTATGGCGCCCCCCCCCCCCCCCCCCCCCCCGAGGTCGTTGGCGGCACGCGGAGCGTGTCGCGGCGAAAAATGGGCGTGGCCACATAATACAGTGGGCGTGTCCATAACATACAGTGGGTGTGACCAATTAAAACTTCCTAGTAAGAGTGCAGCCCAAAGTCAAAGGCCATGTTTTCTCCCCGGGTATGAGTAAAGTGACTAGGGTTGCAACGGTATGAAATTCCACGGTATGATAACCGTCAAAAAAAATACCACAGTATGACGGTATACGGTATTATGCAATTTTTTGGACCAGGGCCCCACCTCCTTCCATTACATTTTGTGCCCCTCCACCCCAGTGTGGGGTGCCCCACTCCCTCGGGAACTGTAAAAAGGCTCACCCTATTCCTGCAAAAGTCCTGATGGCGTAATAGGTGTAGCTAGTAATAGGTGGTCGCAGCATAGGTAGCTAGGGATAGGTGAAGCCAGGGATAAGTGTGGCCAGAAATAGGTGGCCGCTGTATAGGTAGCCAGGAATAGATGTAGCCAGTAGTTGGTGGCCGCTGTATAGGTAGCCAGGAATAGATGTAGCCAGTAGTTGGTGGCCGCTGTATAGGTAGCCAGGGATAGGTGTGGCCAGAAATAGGTGGCCGCTGTATAGGTAGCCAGGGATAGATGAAGCCAGTAGTAGGTGGTCGCAGTATAGGTAGCCAGGGATAGGTGTAGCCAGAAATAGGTGGCTGCAGCATAGGTAGCCAGGGATAGGTGTAGCCAGTAGTAGGTGGCCGCAGTATAGGTAGCCAGGGATAGGTGTAGCCAGTAGTAGGTGGCCGCTGTATAGGTAGCCAGGGATAGATGTAGCCAGTAGTTGGTGGCCGCTGTATAGGTAGCCAGGGATAGGTGTGGCCAGAAATAGGTGGCCGCTGTATAGGTAGCCAGGAATAGATGTAGCCAGTAGTTGGTGGCCGCTGTATAGGTAGCCAGGAATAGATGTAGCCAGTAGTTGGTGGCCGCTGTATAGGTAGCCAGGGATAGGTGTGGCCAGAAATAGGTGGCCGCTGTATAGGTAGCCAGGGATAGATGAAGCCAGTAGTAGGTGGTCGCAGTATAGGTAGCCAGGGATAGGTGTAGCCAGAAATAGGTGGCCGCTGTATAGGTAGCCAGGGATAGGTGTAGCCAGTAGTAGGTGGCCGCAGTATAGGTAGCCAGGGATAGGTGTAGCCAGTAGTAGGTGGCCGCTGTATAGGTAGCCAGGGATAGGTGTAGCCAGTAGTAGGTGGCCATAGTATAGGTAGCCAGGGATAGGTGTAGCCAGTAGTAGGTGGCCGCTGTATAGGTAGCCAGGGATAGGTGTGGCCAGAAATAGGTGGCCGCTGTATAGGTAGCCAGGGATAGGTGTAGCCAGTAGTAGGTGGCCATAGTATAGGTAGCCAGGGATAGGTGTAGCCAGTAGTAGGTGGCTGCAGCATAGGTAGCCAGGGATGGGTGAAGCCAGTAGTAGGTGGCTGCAGCATAGGTAGCCAGGGATAGGTGTAGCCAGTAGTAGGTGGCCGCTGTATAGGTAGCCAGGGATAGGTGTAGCCAGTAGTAGGTGGCCGCAGCATAGGTAGCCAGGGATAGGTGTAGCCAGTAGTAGGTGGCCGCAGTATAGGTAGCCAGGGATCGGTGTAGCCAGTGGTAGGTGGCCATAGTATAGGTAGCCAGGGATAGGTGTAGCCAGTAGTAGGTGGCCGCAGCATAGGTAGCCAGGGATAGGTGTAGCCAGTAGTAGGTGGCCGCAGTATAGGTAGCCAGGGATAGGTGTAGCCAGTGGTAGGTGGCCATAGTATAGGTAGCCAGGGATAGGTGTAGCCAGTAGTAGGTGGCTGCAGCATAGGTAGCCAGGGATAGGTGTAGCCAGTAGTAGGTGGCTGCAGCATAGGTAGCCAGGGATGGGTGTAGCCAGTAGTAGGTGGCTGCAGCATAGGTAGCCAGGGATAGGTGTAGCCAGTAGTAGGTGGCCGCTGTATAGGTAGCCAGGGATAGGTGTAGCCAGTAGTAGGTGGCCGCAGCATAGGTAGCCAGGGATAGGTGTAGCCAGTAGTAGGTGGCCGCAGTATAGGTAGCCAGGGATAGGTGTAGCCAGTAGTAGGTTGCCACAGTATAGGTAGCCAGGGATAGGTTTAGCCAGAAATAGGTGGCCGCAGTACAGGTAGCCAGGGATAGGTGTAGCCAGAAATAGGTGGCCGCAGTATAGGTAGCCAGGGAATTGTTCTAATGACTGCATCTGCTCAGATACTGATAAAGAATCGTACAAGGATTTGTAGACAGTCCCTATTCAGTATATGGCAGGCTCTTGTGTACAGCGCCCAGCCACCAACCTCTACCCCTCCCCAAGTGTTCTGTACTGTAGTGATGCTGGAGGAGTCTGCAGAGCCAGTTCTGCTCCATCAGAGATGGACAGCGTGAGTGTAATAAGCTGAGGCTGGGAGCACACTGTATGTCCGTTTTCTGTACGTGTTTTCTGCACACCATGTGTGTCTGTATGTGTGAAAACATGCAATTTTTATCACAGGAGCTAATGTAATTGATCGAGAAAATGCGTGCAGTGGTTTGCTGCGGTCTCTTCTGATCTGCATGGGGAAAACACATTCATGTGTGCACTAGCCAATTGATTAACATTGGTTCTCCGGTTACCTGTGCAGAAAGTGAAGGGGGTAGGGGGGCCCCATCCAAAGTTTCGCAGGGGGGCCCAGTGACTTCTAGTTACGCCCCTGCTGGGCCCCCTTGCAAAAATTTGGATGGGGTCCCCCCCATAGGTGCCAAATAATCGTAATGGGGCAGCGTTTCACTATAAAATAATCGTAATGCGGCAATGTTTCACCATAAAATAATCGCAATGTGGGCAACATTTCAGCAGAGAATAACCGCAATGAGGGCAACATTTCACCAGAGAATAATCGCAATGAGGGCAACATTTCAGCAGAGAATAATCGCAATGAGGGCAACATTTCAGCAGAGAATAATCGCAATGAGGGCAACATTTCACCAGAGAATAATCGCAATGAGGGCAACATTTCACCAGAGAATAATCGCAATGAGGGCAACATTTCACCAGAGAATAATCGCAATGAGGGCAACATTTCACCAGAGAATAATCGCAATGAGGGCAACATTTCACCAGAGAATAATCGCAATGAGGGCAACATTTCACCAGAGAATAATCGCAGTGAGGGCAACATTTCACCAGAGAATAATCGCAGTGAGGGCAACATTTCACCAGAGAATAATCGCAGTGAGTGCAACATTTCACTAGCGAATAATCCCAATGAGTGCAACATTTCAGCAGAGAATAATCACAACGTGGGCAGTTTTTCAGCAGAAAATGTCCCCAGTTTAGGTAGTAGGTTTATAGGTGTCCCCAGTTAGATAGTAGCTAGGTATATAGGTGTCCCCAGTTAGATAGTAGGTACATAGGTGTCCCCAGTTAGATAGTAGGTACATAGGTGTCCCCAGTTAGACAGTAGGTACATAGGTGTCCCCAGTTAGACAGTAGGTACATAGGTGTCCCCAGTTAGACAGTAGGTACATAGGTGTCCCCAGTTAGACAGTAGGTACATAGGTGTCCCCAGTTAGACAGTAGGTACATAGGTGTCCCCAGTTAGACAGTAGGTACATAGGTGTCCCCAGTTAGACAGTAGGTACATAGGTGTCCCCAGTTAGACAGTAGGTAGGTATATAGGTGTCCCCAGTTTAGGTAGTAGGTATATAGGTGTCCCCAGTTAGATAGTAGGTATATAGGTGTCCCCAGTTAGATAGTAGGTATATAGGTGTCCCCAGTTAGATAGTAGGTAGGTATATAGGTGTCCCCAGTTAGATAGTAGGTAGGTATATAGGTGTCCCCAGTTAGATAGTAGGTAGGTATATAGGTGTCCCCAGTTAGATAGTAGGTAGGTATATAGGTGTCCCCAGTTTAGGTAGTAGGTATATAGGTGTCCCCACTTTAGGTAGTAGGTATATAGGTGTTCCCACTTTAGGTAGTAGGTATATAGGTGTCCCCAGTTAGATAGTAGGTATATAGGTGTCCCCAGTTTAGGTAGTAGTATCAGTGCTGCAGCTAGCTAAATCAGCTTACACCAGCAGTGAAAGGGTTACACACTAGAGACAGAGAGATGCTGGACTGTGTGATCAGGGCTGACATGTGACAGGCAGATAAGGCAAATGAAGTTGAGAGGAGGTGTCGTCTTACCATGGAGAGTGCCCGTGATGTTTGTGCAGCCAGTGTCCCTCTCCCCTTGAGCTTGATGAGGCAGGAGGCTGGGATTGAGGGAGAAAACCTGACGCTGCGCAGAAAAGCTGCAGACATCAGGCAAGACAGGGACCCTTGCAGAGTCATTTTAGATGTGATGCCTGCTAAGCTGTCAGGAAATGAATTATGCAGCTTCAGGTCGCACTTCCGACCCTGCCCGCCTGCAGTTCATTGGCCAGTGGTTTGCTCTGTCACACACTCACAGGCTCAGCCCCGCTGAAGAGGAGGTCGGGACTAAACCACTGCCAGGCATGGATGGGGAGGGCAGGTGCCAGCTGCAGCTACCCTGGGCTGGACCAGACTCGCCCCCAACCCCCCCCCTCCCCCCCTCCCTTAAAAAAAAAATAATAATCCAGAGGTCCACTCCAGAGGACCAGAGGAAAAATTTTAAATACATTAAATAACACACCATATAGGAGGCCGCCCCCCCCTGAGGGGCCGCCCATGGCACCGGCCCACGGGTGCCTCTTAAGAGATACGGCCCTGGCGCCAACATATTACGCAGTGCTGTACAATACGTAGGATTACAGACAATGATAACAGCACAATACAGGTAATAGACAATAGATACAACAATACAGGAAATAAAAAAGCTACACAACAGATACACAACACAATACAGGTAGTAATACAATGCCAGATCATACACTGGAGTGGTAGTGCTAACAATACAGGTTCACATATTCCCGATAGGGTGTACAATCAAGTATGATACGCAAAGGGAGAGTGCCCTGCCAAAGGCTTACAATCTAGAGGGAGGGGTGGTGATACGAAAGGAGGGGGTGCATCAAGAAGTTTTCGGCAGAGAGAGAGTTAGGGCAGCGTCGAGGTGAGGTAGGCCTCCTTAAAGAAGTGAGTTTTGAGTGCTTTTTTGAAGGTGTTGAAGGAGGGGGAATGCCTGATGGGCAGTGGGAGAGAGTTCCACAGGATGGGGGCAGCTCTAGTGAAGTCCTGTAGTCGAGCATGGGAGTGCAAGATGCGTGGGGTGGTTAGGAGGAGATTGTTGGAGGGGCAAAGTGGGCAGCCAGGTGTGTATCTGCTGACCAGGTCAGAGATGTAGGTCAGGCAGGACTTGTGTATAGATTTGTATGCCAAACATAGGAACTTGAAGCTGATTCTGAAGCGAATTGGAAGCTAGTGAAGGGATTTGCAAAGTGGAGTCATGGAGACTGAGCGGTGGGAGGAGTAGATTAGTCTGGCTGCTGTGCTCATGATGTAGGGGGACAATGCTGTTTTGAGGAAGGCCTGACAGGAGGGTGTTGCAGTAGTCCAGGCGGCAGATGATGAGGGCATGGACAAGGAGTTTGGCAGTGTTTGGGGTCTTGTGTCCTAAGAGTATCTCAGCAAAGCACATATGCATGGCTGGCTCTGCCAACTACACTGAAGTTATGAATTGTGGTCTTGTTTTTTTTGGCCTGTAATAGTGTACTTATAAATGCACTAAGTAGAGGGCTTTTTGGATTATTTTACTTAACTAAAGAAAATGCTGGTGGTTCTCTATAAAATAGGGTATTTTATATTGCCTTTCTTGATGTATCCAGCAAAGCATTGCCAGGAAATGGTGGACTGAAGTTGCACTGCAGAGATGAACCAAGATTCTCTTTACCCCTGATGTCTCACAGCTGTTACCTCTTCCACCAGGGTATTGATTGGTGGACTATTTTAACCAATGTTCCCTCCCCCTACACATAAAGGTCCTTATATTTTGTCTACATTAATATATCTCTCCTTGAGTTTTTTCCCCTGTTATAATTAACTCTTTGAGGAACACAGACAATATACAGCACTGTAAATACTCAGCCAGTCCTGGAAGTCCTGGGCTGCCACTTATTTTCTTGTCCAACAATTACTTCAAATATTGTTCAGGTGGGAAGGACAACTGGACCTCACTAGGACTAAACTGGTGAGATCATGCTAATCCTAAATGGGTTTTCTGTTAGCTCCATGAAATGAACACTTGGCATCTCTCAAATGCCCTTCTTTGTAAATTTCTGTGTACAGTCAAATCTGTTTGCACAACCCACTGCTTAAAGAGGAACTCCAGTGAAAATAATGTAATAAAAAAAGTGCTTCATTTTTACAATAATTATGTATAAATGATTTAGTCAGTGTTTGCTCATTGTAAAATCTTTCCTCTCCCAGATTCACATTCTGATATGTATTACATGGTGACATTGTTACTGTGGGCAAGTTATGTAGCTGTTTCTAGCTGCTCTGTCTGTTACAGACAGCTAATAACAGCTATTTCCTGTCTGTGAACATTGTTACATTGTGGCAGTTTGCCAGCAGTACCGCGGTATTCAGAGGTTCTTGTGGGAGGGGTTTCAGCACAAAATCAGTCACACAGCGCCCCCTGGTGGTCTGTTTGTGAAAATCATTGTATTTCTCATGTAAAATGGGGTATCAGCTACTGATTGGAATAAAGTTCAATTCTTGGTTGGAGTTTCTCTTTAAAGGGAACCTGAAGTGAGAGGAATACAATGGCTGCCATCTTCATTCTCTAATAATCAATGTCAGTTGGCAGACTTCTGTGCTGATGCTCTGCCTCTAATACTGTTTATAAGAAAGACGTTTTGAATCAGGTTGATACGATATATTGGCTAACCTAGAAGAAAAAGAAGCTTTCGGCTATGAAGCCTTCCTTGGACTCAATTTGTACATACTGACAATGTGTAGACCTGCTTTTACTCTGGTATGACTCCGGTGGCTGGATGCTTGTTGCAGGTGTGTGATTCAAACACAACTAAACCCAAAAGCTCCGCATGGCAGCCAAGCAACCAACATTGTTTATAAGGGAATAAAAATGTCATCTTCTGTATTCCCCTCACTTCAGGTTCCCTTTAAAATAAGACAACTAGGACGACCCAGCTTCACATAACTGGACCACCTTTACGGCTATAGAGGGAATGGGGGGGGGGGGGGGGAGTGGCTGATAAGTCCAGGGGAAAGTCTCCGTCTTGTCTTATCAGAAGAGCACTGGTGTCTAGTTAATGTACAATATATTTGACTGTTAAAGGTCAACAATCCATTTGGTGCTACAGATAAACAACAACAAGGCAATTCTGATTGCAGAGATTCCAATGCTGCTCGTACACTGGGAGTATAAATAATAACACATAACTTTTATCAGCCATGCATTAAAATTGTTCATGTGGCCCCACAAACAAGTATTAGCATAAGAAACATTCAAAGATAGCTTAAACGTTCAGGAAGATCAGGAGGTGCAGAGTTAAACATTCTATGTTCATAAATGTATTTCTTTAAGACCGATTATGGCGAGAAATGTTCACCAACCCTGCAGCTCTTTATCCTACTGGGTTTCGATTAATTGGCTTTCTCTTATGTCGATACCTTGTTTGTGGATTCACATGAACCATTTTAATGCATGACAAGTAAAAGTTAAGTCTAAAGTTAAGTATCCATGGCCAGATGGGTCAGGGATCTCTGGTGAACAATTGTTCCCCGATCCATCCGGCCAAATCTGCAATCATTGTTGGCGCCGCCATAAATGAACGCTTGGTGGTGTGCATTGTTTAACGAATTTTCGTTACCCGATGTTGTTGGAGGATATTGTGGAAAAAAATCATTCAAAAAAATTGCATTGTGGGTATGGAGCTTTATTGTTTATGTGCATGGATTGTGTTCGAGTCCCTCCAACCAGAGGTTACTTCTTTCTGTAAATTTAAAATTAACCACTTCTGTAATTAACTTGGCAAAATTTTGTATAGAAGTCTAGTCGCAAGATTAACTTTAAAGGGATACTGTAGGGGGGTCAGGGGAAAATGAGCTGAACTTACCCGGGGCTTCTAACGGTCCCCCGCAGACATCCTGTGTTGGCGCAGCCACTCACCGATGCTCCGGCCCCGCCTCCGGTTCACTTCTGGAATTTCAGACTTTAAAGTCTGAAAACCACTGCGCCTGCATTGCAGTGTCCTCAATCCCGCTGATGTCATCAAGAGCGCACAGCGCAGGCCCAGTATGGTCTGTGCCTGCGCAGTACACTCCTGGGGACATCAGCGGGAGCGAGGACACGGCAACGCAGGCGCAGTGGTTTTCTGACTTTAAAGTCAGAAATTCCAGAAGTAAACTGGAGGCGGGCCGGAGCATTGGGGAGTGGCTGCACGGGCACAGGATGTCTGCGGGGGACCGTTAGAAGCCCCGGGTAAGTTCAGCTCATTTTCCCCCGACCCCCCTACAGTATCCCTTTAAGCTACTGAAAGGCTCAAGGTGATGTTTGGAAGTAATTTATATGCCGTTACGGAGTTACTGAAAATAAATGTTTGCATACCAAAAAGTACTTAAGAGGAAGGTAAACCAAAACAGGGGTTCAATGATGGCCACTGGCTTTTACAAATGGGTAAACTTGCCAATAATGCTGCGAAAGCCATTACACAATGAAAATTACTTAAGTTCCTAAAGCTCTAGTTTCTGTCTGCTGTTGGAAGAGGTTAACACAGACCTTAACTTTCGATTAAGGTTCATTTCAAACGATGAGGCCAAGTTTAGATATCACTGGCCAACTTGATTTAGTGACTTTGACCTGTAATAATTTTAAAGACTTGCCTACAAACGTATCATTGGATACAGTGAAACTCTATCACATAGCAACAAAGCTTTCATTTAAGGGTCCTCCTGACCATAGGCAAATGCAGAGGGGGGATTACAGCTGCTCAGAATCCCCCCTCAGACCAGGGCCGGTGCAGTGTCTGGGGACAGGCACAAGTTTAGACACCAGAATATCTGCAGGTATCCTGCAGCTCACAGCACCGCCCCCTTTCTTTCCCTGCTACAGTTGATTTTGGATGGAGCAGCAGCTTGTGTAGAGCATGGAGCAGCTCTGGGGAACTTAACAGAGAAAGGAATGAACGCAGCTCTGTGCCCTGCTGTGCGAATGCTTCACTTTCCCCTTCATTAACAATGTCGGATGTCCTCATGATTATCTGTATCCAAACTGCTCCTGATCGATCCTCCTGTTGATCGGGAGCAGATCGGACATGTTGGAAATATTTGTCAGATCCTGTCAGTCGGACATGAAATTGCATTATGTGTACCCAGCATGATGTCCTATCATATTATTCTACTGTACTATGCCTGGCTGAGGGAGACCTTTCAGCAATCCCACTCTTAAAACCCTGGGTTTGCCCAATGTTGGATGCATTGCTACAAAAAGCTATGGTGCACCACCGATTCCAACAAGGGCCAATTTTATGTAAGGCATACAAGTGAAATTCTGCTTAGTAAAAAGTACAGATCACATTTAACTGATTGGAGACAGCAGGCAAGGTATATCCTTTTTCTATGTGTAAACATGTCTTTCTGTGAAATTAAACTACCAAATTCTGTTGGTCAGCCATACAGCCTCTTCTGGTGGTGGTGGCAGTAGTAGTAGTAGACTACTAGTATAGAGTGAGTATACAACTAGCACACACACATATCACCCTATTTCAAACGTGGTGATGCCATCACCTATCAATCAGCTCAGCATAGCTAGTTGATATTATTATACAAACATATTCTATGTATCAATTTAAAGGGACTAGTGAACAACTCCCATCACTAACTATCCATTAGAGGAGCTCTCAATCTAATGTCCTTAGGGCCCTTTTCCTCTAGCAATCACAATAACAAACCCCAGCGACTGCTATCTTTCATTAATTTTGTTATGTGATTGCGATTTTTCATTTGCATTGCATTATCCCTCTTAAAATCCATCCAAAAAGTGATTGCAATTTGCGATTTGAAAATCGAATCACTATAGTGGAAAATACTTCTCATGATTTCTATCATAAAGTAGCAACCCTAGCGATTTGCGATTCAGCTCTGCAGTGGAAAGGGGCCCTTATTCCTGGGTCCAACTTTAAAGGAATCCTTAACTGAGAGGGATATGGATGTTTCCTTTTAAACAATACCAGTTGCCTGGCAGCTCTGCTGAGCTCTTTGGCTGTAGTGGTGGTTGAATCAAACACCTGAAACAACCATGCAGCTAATCCAATCTGACTTCAGTCAGAGCACCTGATCTGCATGCTTGTTGAGGGGCTGTGGCTAAAAGTATTAGAGACACAGGACAAGCAGGAGAGTAATGCTACGTACACACATGCGACAACGATCGTTCATTGTCAACAACTAACGAACTTTTAATTGATGAAAGAACGACCTAAGTAAAGTTAGTTTTAAAAAGTGTGTAACGATCTGATCGTTAGAACGAACGTTACATCACGTAAAAGCAACTATTGCGCCTGCGCATAAAAATGAAAAGTTCCATGGAGAAATAGTGAAATGCGCATGTCAAGCCTAGTACGAACGACCATTTCCAACGATGTACTACTTTTGCAAACGATCGTCGTTGGAAAAAATCCGCCAAGCTAGATTGTTCGTTCTTAACGATCTAGCTCGTCCGTCGTTAGACTTAATGGTCGTTGGCTGCTTTATTTTAAACGATCGTCGTTTGAAACGATCGGGGAACAATTGTTTCAAAAGATTATAGTCGCATGTGTGTACGCACCTTTAGGCGACTGGTATTATTTTAAGGGGAAAAATCCATATCCTTCTCAGTTTAGGTTCCCTTTAAAAGGAAGCCAATTAACTTATCAATATGTTGTTTGGATTGTGGGGTGAGTTTCGATTGTGGCAATACAAAAATTTACAAACAGTGCAGCTTGTCATGACCGTAACTAAAACCTAGGATTCTTACCCAAGTCCTGGGCACTTAAAGTAAACCTGAGATTAATTGAAAGGAAGAATTCATACATACCTGGGGCTTCCACCTCCTGGATCCTCCGCTATGGCTCCCGGGAACTTCAGGAGTCAGGGCTTACTGCGTATGCACGGCCCGCCGCACTCCCGTGGCTGGAAGCGTTCTGTGCCTGCGCAGGAGCAGAAAATGCTCCTGGCAGTGGGAGCGCAACGTGGAAGCACGCACTGCGTCTGTGCCAACTGTCCGAAGTTACCAGGAGGATACAGGAGGCAGCGGACAGCAGCGAGGGAATGATCAGGCCGAAGGGGGCTGGAGGAAGCCCCAGGTGTGTATGAATTTTTCATTTTAATTAATCTCATGTACACTTTAAAGCAAACCTGACCTGAGAGGGATATGGAGGGATATGACCAATGTATTTCCTTTTAAACAATGCACATTGCCTGGTTGTCCTGCTGGGCCTCTTGTTTCTTATATTGTTAGCCATAGACCCTGAACAAGCATGCAGACCAGGTGTCTCTGGCTGAAGTCTGACTGGATTAGATGCATGTTTGTTACAGGCGTGTGATTCAGATATTAATGTCAGGCAACTGGGTATTGGTTAAAAGGAAATAAATATGGCAGCCTCCACGTGCCTCTCAGTTCAGTTCAGTGTACTTTAATTCACCCTTCCACCCATGGTATGAGTCATATGAGTGTGGGTACTTTTTGCCATTATTTATATATGTGTATTGATGACAATCAGCCATATTAGACATATACTGTATATAACTTTTTTTCAAACAGACAGTAGTTACTCTCAAGCTATTTAAACACAGTAGGGAAGCACAGAGGCATAGTGGATAGCACCAGGTCCCTGGTTAGAATCTCAGCCAGAGCACTATCTGCACTGAGTTTGTATGTTCTCCCTGTGTCTGCCTGGATTCCTCTGGGCATTCCGGTTTCCTCCCACATCCCCCAAAAACATACAGATATGTTAACTGACTCCCCCCTAAAAACTGGCCCTAGACTATGATGGACCTATGGGCATGGTAGGAATTAGGTTGTGAACTTCTATGAGGGACAGTTGACAGTGGAAGATGTTGCTGCTATATACAGTGCCTTGCAAGAGTATTCATCACCTCCTTGGCTTTGTACCTATTTTGTTACATTCCAACCTATAATTGTAATGGTCCTTAGACTATTTTAAGCAGATGCATTGCATAAAATAAGTTTAAAGCAGATCCGAGATGAAAAACTAACTATAACAAGTAACTTGTCTATATATCGTATCTAAAGCTTAGATAGTTTACACAGCAAATCTGGCTGCAAACAGCATTAATAGAAAATGATTATTTCTTCCTGTACGACAGCAGCCATGTTGTTTGTAAACATTACACAGAGGCAGGCTTATCTGTATCTTGAGCACAGATATCGAAACTAATCCCCCCTCCTCCCCTCTGCCTCTGAAATCAATGGCTAGTAATACCTCCTCCTCCTCCTCCTGCCCAGACTGAGCTCCCATGAGCCCTTGCTACTGCCAAGGCTCTCTGAAAACCTGTGGGCGTGGTTTATTTAGTTTATAGGGAATTAGAGTATTAAAACAAAAACAAAAAAAGGATTTGGCTTGGGGAATGCCCTATAAACAATAGGAAAGGAACACCATTATGCAATGAGTAAAAGTTCACCTCGGATACACTTTAAATTGGTAAAGTTATTATTTATATAGCGCTGACATCTTCTGTAGCGCTGCACAGAATATATTGGCCTCAATTCACTAAGCTTTATCAAACACTTTATCAAACATTTGATAATTTACCTCATGGGTAAAATCTAATTTTGAATTCACTAAGTGTTATATATTTATTGAATGTTTTATAAATAAAACGTTCAAAGAATCTATAACACCTTAGTGAATTCAAAATTAGATTTTACCCATGAGGTAAATTATCAAATGTTTGATAAAGTGTTTGATAAAGCTTAGTGAATTGAGACCATTGTCTTGTCACTTAACTGTCCCTCAGAGGAGCTCACAATCTAATATCTACTATAGTCATATGTCTATGTATGCATCGTGTAGTGTATATATATTGTAGTCTAGGGCCAATTTAGTGGGAAGCCAATTCACTTGTCTGTATGTTTTTAGGATTTGGGAGAAAACCTGAGTGCACAGAGGAAACCCACACAGACACGGGGTGAACATACAAACTCAGTGCATCTAGTGCCTATGCTGAGATTTGAACCGGGGACCAAGAACTGCAATAACCCCCCTTACCTGCTCGTAATGCTGGATACACACAATGCAATTTCCCGTCCGACCGACAACGGTATCGATCAGGAACAGTTTGGATACAGATAATAATGAGGACAGCCATCAATGCTAATGAAGGGGAACGTAGAGCATTCACCCAGCAGGGCACAGGACTGAGCTCATACCTGACTCTGTTAAAGCGGACCCAAACCAAACATTTTTTTTAATTAAAAATATTTAGTTGCACCACTCTGACACATACCAAGATAAATAAACACTCCTTCAAGCCTATGAGCATTTCAGTGCTTGCTTTTCACTCTTCTCTTTTCATAACTAGGGTTATACAGGTGGCAGCCATTAGCAATTCCTCCTTTGCTGGACACCACCTACTCCACCAGTTTGACGGATTTTTCCCGGCAATTTGAAAGGAAGGGAGGGGTTCCTCCAATAAATGTAAAATATTGTATACTTGTCATCATGCAGCTGAAAAAAGGCTGCTATTTATTATTATAATTTAGAAAATATATTTTATTTCTGAAATTTTGTATTTTTAATTTGGGTCCACTTTAAGTTCCCCAGAGCTGCTCCATGCTCTGTACACACACTGCTGCTCCATGCTTTGTACACACGCTGCTGTTACATCCAAAGTCAACTGTAGCAGGGAAAGAAACAGGGCATTGCTGTGAGCTGCAGAATACCTGCAGATATTCTGATGTCTCAACTTGTGCCTGTCCCCAGACACTGCACCGACCCTGGTCTGTGGGGATTCTGGGCAGCTGTAATCCCCCCTGCGTTTGCCTATTTTATTGCAAAAGAATTGAATCCACAAAACTAACTACGGCAAGCTGTTAGCTTAAATGTAGCTTGTGCCCCAATGCCTTACCTCAGAGGGCCACCTTCTCTCCAGAGACCAAGCCAGCACGCTATTGACTGCTAGATACTTGCCTTTATAGCAACAGAACTGAACACTACATGTTACGAACCTCCTGATGAAGGACCAGATTGTCTGACCGTAACATGTAGCGTGCAGTCCTATTGCCATTAAAGCAACCATTTTATGCCATCTCTTACTACATTACTAGGTAGAAAGAAACAATTTTAGTTGAACATCAGGGAAGGGGGTTAGCTAAGTAAAGTGTAAGATGTAATTGTCAGCTCTTAAAGAAAACTTGAACTGAAAATTAAAGGTCAAAATAAGCATACACAAGCATACTTACCTTCCATGTAGTCTACTCCTCAGTGTCTTTCTCCTGTCCCGCGTCCTGTTTGTTCACTGTGATCAAGGGAATTTTCCGTCCTCCATTTTGAAAATGGCAATTACCCACAACAGCTTTCTGGTCAGCACACAGTTAAACTGTAACATCGCCCACTTGAGCCATAGGGAAACATGGACATTACCTGGTACATCAGTTTTCCTCTCAGCTATAACTGACAGCAACTGATATTTTACTGACAGCAACTGATATATTTCAGATCTGACAAAATATTGTCAGAACTGGAAGGGATTATAGTCAGAACAAAATGGTGAGCTTCTGAGAGGTACTGATGGCGAGGTAACTATGTAATGTTCATTTGAAGTTACCTTATGTGTTTATTTTAAATATTTTTACTCAGTACAGGTTCTTTTTAAGGACATATAGGCCCGGGACCCACTACAGATGGCAGTCGCAACAGTTTTTTTGCTAATGTTTTGTAAAGCTATTTCAGCAGCTATTCCTGATGGTTTTTGTAGCGATTTTATTTCAGTAATTGCAAAAGTGACTGTGATTAGCAATTGCATTTAGCTATTTAAGGTTTCAAGCTCTGCAAAGAAATTTTGGGTAAGCTGGTGTTTTCTGGGCAGTACAAGTGCTGCAAAATTGCTTTGAATTCGCTACATATAACGATTGAAAAACCATTTTGCAACCATCCTATACTTATCATTGAATCGTACAAAGTGGTAGGTCAGGAGTGGCACACCTTTCCAAACGGGTGCATAACCTGGGTGTCAAGCCACACCCAATTCATAACAACAAAGTCCAAGGTCGGTTAGCACAACAATTTGTAAATTCCGAATTGTTTTATTCTTCACATCAAAAGTCAACACACAGATTGACAATTGTTTCTGGGCCACGGAGGGTCCCCTTCATCAGAAAGTGCAGACTATACTATACAATTGTCAATCTGTGTGTTGACTTGTGATGTGAAGAATAGAACACTTCGGAATGTACAAATTGGTGTGCTAACTGACCCTGGACTTTGTTATCATTGAATCGTGATCGCTAGCAAAATGGTGCATGCACCGCGATTGCGATCTGGCCATACTGGAGCCATTCGAGTGTGCTCACCTCCACCCACATTCATTGGCATAGTGGTTTTTGGAATCACCAACAATTGTGGTTGATCCCAAAGCGCTGCTGAAAGCACTCTGGCGGGTCCTAGGCTTTAGGCTGCTCAGATCTTAGCTGGCAGCTGGGTGGCGAAAAAGTGACAAAGTTCAGGATAGCACAGCGCCCCACCGGTACATATCCAGCAATGGCGATGTACTCACTTTCCTTATGATTGGTTTGCTTTCACAAATGTGCTCTGCAGTAGTAGTTCTTTTTCATGAATCATTTTACTATCTATGTAACCTTTTTTGAAATGTTCTGCCGTTTGGTTACCTTTTAGCCATATCTAGGTAATCTCAGCGTATTTTTATTTATTTCTAATATTATGGCTTGCCCGTTTTTATATCTTTCTCTTTTTTTATGTAGGCCTTTTATTTTTACGGAACTGTTAAACGCTCCCAGGACGATAAACGCCAGTAGATGTTAATCAGCGGGTAGTACATTAATGTTAAACAAAAGGAGGATCTATTAATTAATCTTCTTGCTGTGTGTAACGCAGAGATAAATACCTGGCTTCTGAACATAATAATGTCAAGATGACAAGGCTCGATAAGTGACATTATTTAGGTCACATGGGCTGCGATGGGAAATGGACAACATTTGTCATTTTCTTCGCTATATAAAATGAAAAAAAAAAAAGACGTTATTTGACAGGAGCAAAGTTGTTTCCACGCTTCGTTCTTTTCTTGGGCTCTGAAAAGCGCTGAGGATCAAACAGGAAGAGCGAGTGCGTCCTGTTTTCATGACCTTGCTTAGAGGACCTCTAGAATTTAAAATGGGAGTTCCCACTACACAAAAGGCCTGCTGCTCCCCTCAAATAAGCATAGGAAAGCCTATAAATAAGTACAGACCTTGAGGAATTGGCATATTTAGGGCATATTTGCTGTAACCACGCTGCTGATCTTGTGAGATTGTAGCTGTGTTGTTGAGTTGTCTATGTATGGTGCACTTTTTTTTATAAGCATTAACAGTAATTAACAGTAACTTCAGCCTAAACAAACATACTGTCATTAAGTTAAATTAGTTATGTTAATTAAAATAGGTAGGTAATATAATCTCTTACCCACCCTGTTTTAAAAGAACAGGAAAATGTTTGTGATTTCATGGGGGCAGCCATCTTTTTGGTTGAAAGGAGGTGACAGGGAGCATGAGACACAGTTTTAACTGCCGTGTGTGTCCAGATCACTCCTCCCAGCTGCGCGCGTTAGGC
The DNA here is from genome assembly GCF_040937935.1 of Hyperolius riggenbachi. Classification (NCBI taxonomy): domain Eukaryota; kingdom Metazoa; phylum Chordata; class Amphibia; order Anura; family Hyperoliidae; genus Hyperolius; species Hyperolius riggenbachi. Next base: position 63,563,387 of record NC_090655.1, read on the forward strand.
AACGAGAACAACATCAGAAATTTCTTTGCACAGCATCAGGGGAAAAATGTCCCAGCCAGATTCCTTTGATGGGGCGGAGCTTAGCTTCCGTGCAGCTAAAAATGAGGCTTGGGTAAGAAAAACAAAGTTCTGATGTTGTGAAACTGTTAAAGAAACACCGCGCCTTTTCAGTGCTGCTGAGTAGATTTTTAGTCTGGAGGTTCACTTTAAGACCACTTTGTTGTTCTTGCAAGGCAAGAGTAAAAGTCAACAGCGCATGACCGCAGTAACGCAGTGGTGGCAGAATGCATGTAAGTCAATAGGCGATGCAGAAAATGTAAATGCCTTGGTGGCTGCGATGCGACGTGCAAGCGCATAACGACGTGGAACCCAGGAATCCCAGCGACGCACTTCCTTTCCAGCAGGGAGTTCATCACATTCTAGAGGGCGTTCAGAGGGCGTGTGCTGGCAGGGGGGGCGTGGTGCTATGCATTGTTGGTGCACTCTGCCGCTGGGTCATATGTCAGGAACCGGCCCGCGGCACGCCTGCGTATATGGTTCCCGACTGCGGGTTTGACCAGATCGAGAGGGGAAGCAGCCTTACTCAAGCTAAAACAAGGCTGTGACCCATCAGAACACTTCTCACTGCCACCACTAGCTGTTGCTAGACACGTCCACTCAGCTGTCGAGTGCTCAGCGCGCAATCCGTGTTTTCGTATTCGGGTCAGCTTTGTGCTTTAGGCCGAATACGGGAACGCCACGCACACACACAGTTGCAATCTTACACTGTAGTGAAGCAAAACCACTAACAGTCATTCCGAACGATACTGTTAGACTTCCCACTCGGCTGTCGAACGCAGAAGTGCCCCATACACACAATGCAATTACAATTTTATATGGTAGTGTTGCTCAGTCATACAATCAGGCATGGACTTATACACAGTTACACTTCAGTCTCTTCTAGGCTATGAGTTTTAGTTTAGTACAGCAGAAGTCAAACTTATTAAATAACGATTTAATATTCCAGGAAAAAAAGTGGAACAATGCAGAAAAAAATATATACAAAAGATTTACAAAAGCAGTAAAAGTTACAAAATAAAAATTGCAAGGATAAAAGTTACAAAGATACACACAAGGCTATTTGCTTACCAAAAATAACAGGGATCAAGATAGAAGAACCTTGGACTTGGGTTTTGTGGACAGACACAGTTCTGGTTGGACCAGGAGCCAACTTAGCTTGGACCGGGAGTAGGTATCTGCCCCTGCCTTTTATGCTGGAATATTTGCCTTGAGGCTGCAAACTCGTTGGGACGGGGAACTAGTTTTAATGAAATCTCCAGACATAATTTAATTCCCAGAGATCTAACATCCACATGTAAAAAGTGTATTATAGCACACACCCCACAAAAGAATTCCTTAACATCCAATTTCCCCAGGTAAAACTTGTATCAAAAGGACTTCAACCCTTCACCCATTTCCAGTAGGCTGTCATGTAAATTTCAAACATTCCTGTTCCTATTCACTATCGGTCACCTTCAGGTGCAAATGTAGTGGTCATTGACAAACAGACCATCACACCTGAGACAGCAGATGGGCTAGAGGCCTAATGAGCCATTTCCTTGCCCCAAGCTAGTAATTCCAGGTAACAGCTTCCTTCTAGCAGACAATGGTACAGTTAATCTACATATACATACAGGAACTCCATGACACCAGCCTGGCATATCTACACCTTTGACATACTACACAGCAGATAGAATATGTTCCTGTTGTTCCTGTATTATCCCGACATCATCAGCACCCCAATATATCACCACACATATGAATTAAGTTTTTTGCATTGCAGTATGATGCGATGGGGCGGAGCATTGCAACGGATTGGCCAGGTTTAAAACCAGACTCAATAACTGGCTTTAGGACCAGGAAAAATGTAGTCAGAGTTACCTAAATCGCAAATGCAGAACCTGCAGCTTTTTCAGAGCGATTCAATAGAGGAAACAGATTATCCAGCAAGTTTATGGTGAACCAGAGCCCCTATGATTGATTAAGAGGCTAAAAAGACCTCTTGATAAAAATTCTGTGCAATCACAAATACCTTCTCTTTTAAGAAGGCAAACTTCTGTTTTTCAATACAAAAAAGTGATGGTCCAAAATCGCTTTTCTCTAAATTGCTCCTGAATCGCTCTGTTTTAATATGCAAAATCACTCTCAGCATTTTGAGAGTGATTTTGCAACTGCAAGTGGACCTTCAGACTTCTGATCACCAGCACTTTGTGGTGTTATGAAAAGCGCCTGGACAATGAAATCCTGTGGGATATTTAATGCCAGACAGAATAGTTTTCAAGGGTTGCATGTAGGATTTTTGGGGCTATAGCAATTTTGTAGCAAGTACAGAAACGCAACAGTGTTGTGGAAATAGCTTGCTAAAAATCACTAGAGCTTTTCGGTGTGAAACCGCCATTATACTAAACAGGAAGTAATATGTTCACATGTTACTCCAGAAGATACAGTGATGCAGGCATCTCATTGATGTTGGCGACCATTCACACAGGGACTTAGATTAATGAATGGGAACTGCGTTCTCATTCATTTATCTCCCCACTAATGGGCCACGACAAGTAAACGGAAAAAAAAAATCACAAAAAATGAAATAAAAAATACATAATTTTTGCGATTTGCATTATAAACCTAGGGAACCTCAAGGGACATGTGACATGAAGAGATAGACATGTGTATGTACATTGGCAAGCATAAAAATAACTAGGCTATCTTTTCTTCTTTTTCTGCCTGAATGGGTTGATATTCATCCATCCAACTGACAGGTTCTCTCCAGTCGGGACCCAGTTGAACTACAGCATCCCTCACTGATAAAGAATTACAGCCATATAACACTTTCCTAGCGGAGAATGGCTTCTGAAAGCAGAGGATACATTTTTTCAATAGTTCATATATTTTAGCTCTCCAGGACAGAGGAAAACTGTGTCATTGTGCAGACGCAGAACAATAAATATACTTTTTAAAGTTTTTAAACGGAACATAAAACTGTGGCATTTGTAGAAAGTTAATGGTCACCATAAAAAGGTTTGCTGACTTAGACACTGATTTACATACTGAGCAGTGGTTTAGGAATAAGGGATTCCCCTGAAACTGAGGGCCCTCCTTCAGTGGCTCCATTGCCGTTCTCTATTGGTACTGTAGTAGTAATGATAATCTCTGTAGGCACACTGAATAGTAGTGATCATTAGCAAAACTCTCCTTTACCTCTGCTTCCACCTCTCCAACACAGTGGCTAATCTTGGAATTCTGGTTTTGGTGGATCCTGATTATCATACATACAGTGCCTGGGATGGGGCCAAGATCAATGTAAGATTTGCACTTGGGCAACAAGTGGTTTATCAGGTAATTAATTTGTACTTCTATGATGGGCTGGTGATAGTCATGTAATTATCAGAGAAGTACAAACAAAACAATCAGCCAATCAGAGAAGTACAAAGTGATCACTGGATCATTGGATTATGTGATTTTCCTTGTAGGTGAATTTCCCCTGGAGTGGCAGGCTGTCTCCTGTAGCGTGGATGGGGGGGGGAGGCCCTAGAGCTGCGCAGCCGCACTCACATCTGTGCGGACAGCGCAGCCGCGGCAACCTCCGGTGGCCATTTTTTAGTGGAGGCAGGAGAGCCCAACCCGGGGCTGTGGGGTCGGGAGCCAGCCCGGGGGGAGGGGGGGGATTAAGAAGCGGGGACCTGGTGGAACTGCTCTGAGGGCGCGGAGGGCGTCCTCCGTGCCTTCAAAAATCATGCAGGTATAGAACGTTTTTTTTTTTATTTGTGCTCGTAAGTCCGCTCGTTCACATGGGCTTCTGCTGAGCTTCCGCTTAGCGTTTCGTTCAAACGCTGTGTTTTTTTTTTTTCAAGAATGCCAGATTTAACAGCTTAGCTTTTAATGGCTTTTGAAGGCTTTTAATGGCTTTCAGGAGAGCGTTGCATTTTCTGGGCTTTTAGTGGCTTTTACAGGAAGTATATGGAAAGGCTGGTCTTTTTTGACTTTTATGGGCTTTCAGTGGTTTTTGCTGGCTTTCAAAAGCCTTCTAGAAGCTGCATGTTGCTTTTGAGATGAGACGAGACGCTGGGGTGAACTGCCAGGCTTTCATGAATGCCTGCAAAAGCTTGTACTAAACGCTCCTATTCACTTGCATGGGAGGGCGGTAGATCCCCAAAAACGCGGTGTTTAATGCCAGCAAAACGTCCATGTAAACCAGCCCTAACTGGGAGGAATATGGATGTTTCCTTTTAAGCAATACCAGTTGCCTGGCAGTCCTGCTGATCTTTGGCCGCAGTAGTGTCTGAATCACACACCTGAAACAAGCATGCAGCTAATCCAGTCTGACTTCAGTCAGAGCACCTGTTCTGCATGCTTGTTGAGGGGCTGTGACTAAAAGTATTAGAGACACAGGCAGGGCCGACCTTAGGTTTCACAGCGCCCTGAGCGTAACCAGATTTTGGTGCCCCCCCCCCCCATTCATCCTCTTCGCGTGTGAGTGCACCACACACATACACTAATGGGGGGGGGGGGATGGCGGGGGGGATCTGCTGCCTAAATACACTAAAAGGGGATCTGCGACTGCAAGACTAGTAGCCTAAGCCTATATACACTAAAGGGGGGATCTGCCTACATATACAAGACCAGATCCCCCCCCTTAGTGTATATGGGCTTAGGCTACTAGTCTTTCAGTCGCAGATCCCCTTATAGTGTATTTAAGCAGCAGATTCCCCCCCCCCCCCTTAGTGTAAGTGTCCAGCTACAGATCCCCCCCAGTATAGGTTAGCCAGATGAGTGCCCACAGTATAGGTAGCCAGTATACTTGTCCCAGCTATAGGTTAGATAGGTAGGTGCCCCCAGTACAGGTTAGATAGGTAGCTGCCCCCAGTGTATAGGTTAGATAGGTAGGTACCTGCAATATTGGTTAGATAGGTAGCTGCCCCAGTATAGATTAGATAGGTAACTGCCCTCATTATAGATTAGATAGGTAGATGCCCCCAGTATAGATTAGATAGGTAGCTGCCCCCAGTATAGATTAGATAGGTAGCTGCCCCCAGTATAGATTAGATAGGTAGCTGCCCCCAGTATAGATTAGTTAGGTAGCTACCCCCAGTATAGGATAGATAGGTAGCTGCCCCCAGTATAGATTAGATAGGTAGGTGCCCCCAGTATAGGTTAGATAGGTAGGTGCCCCCAGTATAGGTTAGATAGGTAGCTGCCCCCAGTATAGATTAGATAGGTAGGTGCCCCAAGTATAGGTTAGATAGGTAGCTACCCCCAGTATAGGTTAGATAGGTAGCTGCCCCCAGTATAGATTAGATAGGTAGGTGCCCCCAGTATCGGTTAGATAGGTAGCTGCCCCCAGTATAGGTTAGATCGGTAGCTGCCCCCGGTATAGGTTAGATAGGTAGCTGCCCCCAGTATAGGTTAGATAGGTAGGTGCCCCCAGTATTGGCTAGATAGGTAGGTGCCCCCAGTGTAGATTAGATAGGTAGCTGCCCCCCAGTATAGGTTAGATAGGTAGGTTCCCCCAGTATTGGCTAGACAGGTAGGTGCCTCCAGTATAGATTAGATAGGTAGCTACCCCCAGTATAGGTTAGATAGGTAGGTGCCCCCAGTATTGGCTAGATAGGTAGGTGCCCCCAGTGTAGATTAGATAGGTAGGTGCCCCCAGTATAGATTAGATAGGTAGCTGCCCCTCAGTATAGATTAGGTAGGTAGGTAGGTAGGTAGGTAGGTAGGTAACACCCCCCCCCCCCTAGGTAGGTAGGTAGGTAGCCCCCCCCCCCCATAGAGGAGGGGGGAGCCGCGGGGAGGGCAGCCCGACCTCTCCCTCCCTTCCTCTCCGGGCACCCTCCGTGCTCCCCCCCTCCAATCCGATGCAGACTGCTAAGGGAACAACTCACCTTCCTGGTTCCGATCGCCGGCTCCTCTCACTTGCTGCTGGTTGCCTCTTCTACATAGCCGCTGATGCACAATAAACTTCCTGTTAAGGCCACACGGGCATGTTTGCCCCATCACCCCCAGCAGCGCACCAGGGGGCGGAGCGAGACGGACCCAGCCGGGGCCCTGCAGTTGCGGCCAGGTCAGGTGGCACGAGCGCCCCCTGGAAGCCGGCGCCCTGAGCGATCGCACCGGTCGCTCAGGTCAAAGGCCGGCCCTGGACACAGGATCAGCAGGAGAGTCAGGCAACTGGTATCATTTTAAAAGGAAAAATCCATATCCTTCTTAGTTCAGGTTTCCTTTAACTTACAGAAGCCACTTCACTTGGCACAGTGTGAAACAGACCTGAGGAAGTAGGCTCTACCTGCGAAACGCTTTCTCTTTTGTGCAATAAATACCCTTTTCATTAGTCAATGTATGGCCGACTTGTTGTTCAGGAGAGGTAGGCCAACCGCTCCATCTCTTTTTTAAGTGTTTTTAATGCACTTTATTTTTCTGGATGCCTCCTCCCACCAGTTATCTTGGAAGAATTGAAAACCTCTGGTTAAGGCAACACAAATAAAACTAAAAAAAAAAACACAAGTTGCCCATCCAATAATAGCTGTTGTCCTATCATGCCTATCAGCAGGAACGGCTTTGCCCACTGCCCAGCCGGCTAATGTCTACAAAAGCAGAACAAAATGTTATACACAAAGATGTACGTAACACTGAATAATTTAGCAGTTATTTATGGAATATCTAAGAGGCGCTAATCAGCTTGTCTTCATGGCCAGACCCATCTCCGTCCTCAAAGCCTCCTGATCCCGCACATAATTTTACAATTTGTATTGACTTTCAAGGAGCTATTTAAAGACCGGCGTTAGCGGCTCACATGTGGGGCTCCTAATGTTTTACATCAAAGCTCGACAAGGTTGTACCTCCTGTCGGAAGGCATAGAACAATGAATCGCTATCCGCTGAGCGTACACCACTTACATTTCAAAAAAACCCGTCAGCGCACCGAACGTGAAACTTTTGTTCAAATTTCAAGGATTTTGATAGCCCAAGTGAATAGACGCGGCTTATTGATTTTCTTGTACAATGACTCCAGGATAACCTATTTTCTCATTTATTTTTAACGACAGCTCATGAGATTTTGCGGCGTTTCTGCCCAGCCTTCGAAAATCAAAATCCCTGCTTGACCCTGAAAATTGTAATTCTGCTCCAGATCACGGTGCCTGAATATTACCCTCGTTGCTAAACTGGTTAAATAAAAGATATCTAAATCACCAGTTCCCACAGGTTATCCCTGCAATTCTAATGACTGATCGCTCTTCCCGGAGAGGGAACTCTCGGCAGGACCATCGTGAATGTGGTCTAAATAGCTTCTTAGGGGAAACTAATGTGCTTACCCTGCAATGTTGTTCATATCTTTTTACAAGTGCGATACCGTCTTTTTTTTTTTTAATTATGGCTTTTAAAACCATTCAACGATTTCCACTTATTTATTGCCTCTGATAATTGGCAACAGGTCACAAAGTGAGGACTTTTCATGAGAACTATCAAAAGTAGCTTCCACATTTGAAAATTATTTTTGATGAAGATCACTAGTACTACAATGTACTAGTCCATACAAATGTCTGAGTATGATCTGGCTTATTATGTACTGTAGAAACCAATCATGGATGGACTTACAAAAAAGACCAGAGACAAAAATGGGAAAGTGAAAACTGTGTAGAATGTCAAAAGATTCTAGACAATTGTAAATAGACAGGTACTCAAAAATAGGGTTACCCAAGGACAGCAACATTATATGGTAGGCAAAAATAAATTCATATCTCCTTGAGCCAGGACCCAGTTCCCTCCATCCAGTGTAGCGAGTTTGACAAAAAGGTGCTAAGGTACTTCAGCCAGTGTATAAAGTCTGACAAGCAGGCTGAGGTCTTCCATCCAGCGCAGCAAGTCTGACAAGGGTGCTGAGGTCTTCCATCCAGTGTAGCAAGTCTGACAAGGGTACTGAGGTTCTCCATCTAGAGTAGCAAGTCTGAAGAGGGTACTGAGATCCTCCACCCAGTGTAGCAAGTCTGACAAGGGTGCTGAGGTTTTCCATCCAGTATAGCAAGTCTGACTAGGGTACTGATGTCCCCAATCTAGTGTAGCAAGTCTGACACGGGTACTGAGGTCCTCCATCCAATTTAGCAAGTCTGACAAGGGTACTGAGCTTCTCCATCCAGTGTAGCAAGTCTGACAAAACGGGCTGAGGTCTTCCATTCAGTGTAGCAAGTCTAACAAGGGCTCTGAGGTCCTCCATCCAGAGCAGCGAGTCTGACAAGGGTGCTGAGGTCCTCAATCCAGTGTAGCAAGTCTGACAAGGGTACTGAGGTTCTCCATCTAGAGTAGCAAGTCTAAAAAGGGTACTGAGACCCTCCACCCAGTGTAGCAAGTCTGACAAGGGTACTGAGGTTCTCCATCTAGAGTAGCAAGTCTGAAGAGGGTACTGAGATCCTCCACCCAGTGTAGCAAGTCTGACAAGGGTGCTGAGGTCTTCCATCCAGTATAGCAAGTCTGACTAGGGTACTGATGTCCCCAATCTAGTGTAGCAAGTCTGACACGGGTACTGAGGTCCTCCATCCAATTTAGCAAGTCTGACAAGGGTACTGAGCTTCTCCATCCAGTGTAGCAAGTCTGACAAACGGGCTGAGGTCTTCCATTCAGTGTAGCAAGTCTAACAAGGGCTCTGAGGTCCTCCATCCAGAGCAGCGAGTCTGACAAGGGTGCTGAGGTCCTCAATCCAGTGTAGCAAGTCTGACAAGGGTACTGAGGTTCTCCATCTAGAGTAGCAAGTCTAAAAAGGGTACTGAGACCCTCCACCCAGTGTAGCAAGTCTGAGAAGGGTGCTGAGGTCCTCCATCCAGTATAGCAAGTCTGACTAGGGTACTGATGTCCCCAATCTAGTGTAGCAAGTCTGACAAGGGCTCTGAGGTCCTCCATCCAGAGTAGCAAGTCTGACAAGGGTCCTGAGGTCTCTCATTCAGAGTGGCGAGTCTGACAAATGGACTGAGATCCTCAATCCACTGCAGCCGAACTGATAAGGGGGCTGAGTTCTTCAATGCAGTGCAGAGAGTTTGACAAGAGGACTGAGATCCTTCCTCCAGTGTAGCTAGTCTGACAAGGGAGCTGAGGTCCTCCATGTAGTGTTGAGGATCTGACAAATGGACTGAGATCCTCCATCCAGTGCAGCAAGTGTGTTTAGGACCCCCATTCCAGGTTAGTAAGTCTGATAGATGGACCGTGGTCCTCCATCAAGTGTAGCGAGCCTGACAAGTGGACTGGGATCCTTCATCTAATGTTGCGAGCCTGACAACCATTCTGGGATCCTCTATCTAGTGCAGCAAGCCTGACAAGTGAGCTGAGATTCTCCATTATAGTGTAGCAAGCATCACGAGAATTGTGGTTCCTCAGACTGCGCTACTGGCAGTTTCGAGGGGACTGAGGTTTGCCATTCAGGATAGTATGAAGACCCCATGCAGTGTATACTACCACCTCTTTTCTGAAAAGAATACCCCTGTAAAACCAGTTGTTCTACATTAGATGGCTCCATTTGTGTTTCCTATTATTGCAATGCTACTGTCAGGTACCAACACTACTCAGGTGAGACATAAACCCACCACTGATCAGTAACTGCATGGAGCCTGCTACAAGCTGGCTGATACATTATATATACTACCTTCTGTTTTTGGACTGACCTGTGTTGGCCTAACCACCAGCATATGGGGGAGTATATATAATGTATCAGCATGGGGACTGCAATATAGTGGATAATAGAGATCTATTCTAAAGTGGAGAGAAACTGAACATCAAATATTATTTCTGTAAAATTGTTGAAATTGTTACATGTGTTTCTTATAGCTTTGGACTGTATTATGTTAAAAAGTCTGCATGAAACCATAACAACTGAATGTTGTGGATGGTGATAAACTATGCATCAATTAAATAAGAACAGGTTGGAAGCTCTTCATTGGCTATCACTTCACCTTTACAGAGATTCAGTCCCTGATGAAACCTTTCCAGTATACAAAATGCTCTGCCACCATGGACCTTTTGGGGAAACTAGTCCCCTTTACGTATCGTCTAAGTCATGTACCAGGTTTAACTAGTTAATATTTCTCTCTGTCGTCTAGCCCTGCAATTGATTTTTGGGGATATCCGTGAGCCAACAAGTACATAAGTTTATTCAATGTTAATGTTGTATCATATATATTAGGGTGGGGGGGGGGGGGGGGGAGGGAGCGGAATGAAAAATTAACTAGCCAATTGTTCATAATGTATGTCACTTATACATCCTCTCATTAATGATATTTTGATATCATGTAAGACTACATTATTATAGCATGTGTACCGAAATGCGTTGCATTTCTTTTCGGACTTGAGTTTAATAAAAAAAAGTTTAAAAAAAAAAATAAGAACAGGTTTATTAAGGAGCTCTGGGACCTCCTCTGATAAGGTTCTGTAAAAAAAACCAAAAAAACACCTTTAAAAAAAATAAAGGTTGAAGATGCCTTAAAGGCTACCGGCCCAAAAGACTATGTACTGTGTGCAGTAAGATAATCATATAAAGTTTACATCTGATACATTGTAGTGGATAGAAAAGACTCACATTTATATCTATAGTAGCACCTCCATCTTTCTCCTCATGCTGATGCCTTGCAAGTTCACCCTCAGCATTGTGTCCTACTCTCCAGCCTGGTGCCCTTCCCTGCCCTCTGCCTGCATGGATCAAATTATATCTTTTTTTCACAGTGTGTAGGAGAGAAGAGATACAGTAGAACAGCTGCAACTTGTCTTATCATGTCTGTTTGCTATAATTCTTATTTCGGATGTCTGTCTGCCTTCCTGGATTAGATTATATCTCTTTCCACGGTGGTTGTGGGCTGGGAGCAGGACGTGGTAGGGGGAGTTATGACATCAATACCCCAGCATTCTTAGCACTCATGGTTAGGGAAGGAAAAAAAATTGCCAAGGGCTGGGAATTTGCCTTGGAAGGCCTTGGCCTCAATTCACTAAGCTTTATCGAACACTTTATTGAACATTTGATAATTTACCTCATGAGTAAAATCTAATTTTGAATTCACTAAGGGGTAATAGATTTATAAAAGGTTTTATTGATAAAATCTATATATCTATATATATATATATATATATATATATATATATATAAAATCGGATGTATGTGTGTATGTATGTGCCGCGATCACTCGAAAACGCCTTGACCGATTTGAACGAAACTTGGTATACAGATCCCTTACTACCTGGGATGATATGTTCTGGGGGTCTCGTGGCCCCCCTGCACACCTGGGCAGAGCTACAAACAGCAAATCAGATTTCACCCATTTATGTCAATAGAAAAAAATGGAAAAGGCTGCCATTCTCACAGTAATCAAGCCAGAGTCCCCACACTTGGCACAGTTGGTCACTTGGTGACTGAGGTTGCAAATCCAGGAAAAGCGGGCGGAGCATAAAACAGCCAATCAAATTTCAGCCATTCATTATTAATGGGAAAATGTAAACTGCAGCCATTCTTAGACTGTTAATCACAGGGTTCTCAAACTTGCCATACTTGGTCACTGGGTGAATGAGATTAAGATTCAGGAAAGTGGGTGGAGCCTACAACAGCCAATCAAAATTCACCTATTGATTTACAAGGGGAATATTTAAACTGCTGTCATTCTTACACTGTTTATGGCAGGCTTCAAACTTGCTACAGTTGGTCATTGGGTGACTGGGGTCCAAATTCACGGCGGGGCCACAAACAGCCAATCAGATTTATTTGCTGGATAAACTGCTTCCATTCACAAATATTGATGCCAGGAACCTGAATGCTCACAAACTTGGTTATTGAGTGACTGTGTGTCAAGGTTACACAAAGTGGGCGTCGCCAAAAACAACTTTCACTGGTCAAATATAAATTGCAGGCATTCTTACACTGTTAATGGCAGGGTTCTCAAACTTTGCACAGTAGGTCACTGGGTGACTGGGATTAATATTAAGAAAAATTGGTGGAGACTATCAAAATGCACTAGTTGATTTTCAAGGGGAATATTGAAATTGCTGCCATTCTTACACTGTTAATAGCAATTGCTTCAAACCTGGCACAGTTGGTCACTGGGTGACTGGGGTTCAAATTCAGAATGGGGCGGAGCCACAAACAGCCAATCAGATTTGATTAATTTCAATGGGAACATACAAATTATTGATACCAAGGACCCCAAAGCTCAGAAACTTGGTAATTGAGTGACTGTTTGTCAAGGTTAGAAAAAGTGGGCAGCGCCAACAACAACATTTTTACATCCTATACAATAAAACTGAAGTGTCGCTGCGTCCAGCAGTTTGCAGCGTCCCTGTGTCCCAGATTTTTTGTTACTGTGCATGTGCGCAGTAACGGACAGCTGGGGCCAGGGAGCTGGGAGGATGAGCGAGGTGGGAGGGTGCGGGCAAGCGAGGTGGGCAGGTGCGGGCAAGCGAGGTGGGCAGGTGCGGGCGAGCGAGGTGGGTGTGTATGGGCCTGCGTCGGGTGCGCACGGCGGTTGCGTGCGCGCGCACGCTTGAGCAGCCGCTGAAAAAAGGCCTAGGTCTACTAGTGGGAAAATATAAATTGCAACCATTCTTACACTGTTAATGGCAGGGTTCCCTAACTTGACAGTTGGCCACTGGGTGACTGGGATTAATATTTTAAAAGTGGGTGGAGCCTACAAGAGCCAACCAAAATTCACCTATTCCTATTGATTTTTCGAGGGGAATATTTACATTGCTACCATTCTTACAATGTAAATGGCAGAGACCTCAAACCTAATACAGTCAGTCATTGGGTGACTGGGGTCCAAATTCACTAAGGATGTGGAGCCACAAACAGCCAATCAGATTTGTTAGATTGATTTCAGCCATTCTGTTATTGGCAGGGTTCTTAAACTTGACACAGTTGGTCACTGGATGACTGGGTTTAATATTCAGGAAGGTGGGTGGAGCCTACAACAGCTAATCAAAATTAACCTATTAATTTTCAAGAGGAATATTTACATTGCTGCCCTTCTTACACTCTTAATGGCAAAAGCCTCAAATCTGGTACAGTCAGTCACTGGGATTTAAATTCTTAAAAGGGGGCAGGCTACAAACAGCCAATCATATTTGTTTAATTTCAATGGCAAAATGCAAGTTATTGATGCCAAGGACCCCAAAGCTCATAAACTTGGTCATTGAGTGACTGTATGTCAAGGTTAGAAAAAGTTGGTGGAGCCAAAAACAACTAACTTTTTACATGGGAAAATATAAACTGCAGCCATTCTTACACTGTTAATGTCAGGGTTCTCAAACTTGATACAGTTGGCCACTGGGTGACTGGGATTAATATTCAGAAAAGTAGGTGGAGCCTACAACAGCCAATAAAAATTCCCCTATTGATTTCCAAGGGGAATATTGAAACTGCTGCTATTCTTACACTGTTAATGGCAGTGGCCTCAAACCTGCTACAGTCAGTTATTATGTGACTGGGGTTCAAATTCACTAAAGGGGTGGAGCCACAAACAGCCAATCAGATTTCTTTGCTGGATAACCTGCTTCCATTTACACAATTTTGATGCCAAACACCCGAAAGCTGACATACTTGGTTATTGAGTGACTGTGTGTCAAGGTTACAAAAACGGAGTCAAAAACAGATTTCCCTGGGAAAATGTAAACTGCAGCCCTTCTTCACTGTTAATGGCAGGGTTCTCAAACTTTGCATAGTTGGTTACTGGGTGACTGGGATTAATATTCAGAAAAGTGGGTGGAGCCTAAAAAATAGCCAATCAATATTCACCTGTTGATGGGATTATTAAATTAGCTGCCATTCTTGCACTGTTAAAGGCACAAGCCTCAAACCTGGTACAGTTGGTCATTGGGTCACTGGGGTTCAAATCCAGAAAAGGGGCGGAGCCACAAACAACCAATCAGATTTATTTTTATTGATGCCAAAGCTCACAAACTTGGTCATTGAGTGACTGTGTGTCCAGGTTACAAAAAGTGGGAAAATATCAACTGCAGGCCTTCTTAGACTGTTAATGGCAGGGTTCTCAAACTGTGCCCAGATGGTCACTGGGTGACTGAGATTAATATTCAGGGAGGTGGGTGGAGCCTATCATAGCAAATCAAAAATTCACCTGTTGATTTTCAAGGGGAATATTTAAATTGCTGCCATTTTTACACTGTTAATAGCAGATGCCTCAAACCTGCTAAAGTTGGTCATTGGGGTTCAATTGCTGGAGGGGGTCACAAACCGCCAATCTGATTTATTTAATTTCTGTGGTATAGACATATTATTGATGCTAAAGCTCACAAAGTTGGACGTTGAGTATTTGTGTGTTAGGGTTCAAAAAAGTGGGCGGAGCCAACACCAGCCAAATACGTACCCGGGCAACGACAGGTCATCAGCTAGTGTTCAATAAATCTATAACACCTTTGTGAATTCAAAATTAGATTTTACTCATGAGGTAAATTATCAAACGGTTGATAAAGTGTTTGGTAAAGCTTAGTGAATTGAGGCCCATATGTGAAATATGAACCCTGTGAGTGAGAAAATCACACCCTGGGCTTGATTCATTAAGCTGCGCTGCTAAAGCAGTACAGGAGCATGGGCTATGCACGCCTTACTGCTATGTAAGAAGCGTGCCTTTTCTTAGTTACGCAAACTGCTTCCATAGTAATATGCGTAACTTTAAAGTGGATCCGAGGCGAACTTTTACTCATTGCATAATTGTGTTCCTTTCCTATTGTTTATAGGGCATTCCTCAAGCCAAATACTTTTTTATTTTTGTTTTAATACTCTAATTCCCTATAAACTATATAAACCACGCCCACAGGTTTTTAGAGAGCCTTGGCAGTAGCAAGGGCTCATGGGAACTCAGTCTGGGCAGGAGGAGGAGGATTTGTTACTAGCCATTGATTTCAGAGGCAGAGGGGAGGAGGGAGGAGGGGGATTAGGTTTTTTTCACAGGCTTAGTGATCAAGATACAGATAAGCCTGTCTCTGTGTAATGTTTACGAACAACATGGCTGCTGTCATTGTATCACAGGAAAAAATAATCATTTTCTATTAAAGCTGTTTGCAGCTAGATTTGCTGTGTAAACTATCTAAACTTTAGATAAGATATATAGACAAGTTACTTGTTATAGTTAGTTTTTCATCTCAGATCCACTTTAAGTGCGGCAGTCCTGCGAAGTATCGCTATAGCTGTATTTTACTAGCATCCGCTAATATGACAATTAACATGTTAATTGACATAGTAGCAGCCACTAGCAGGACCGGTAATTGACATAGTAGCAGCGATACTTCACAGGACCGCCGCACTTAAAGTTACAAGCGTTGCTATGGAAGCAGCTCGCATAACTAAAGGAAGGCACACTCCTTACATGGCAGCGGGCGCTGCTTAGTAAGGCGTGCATAGCCCACGCTCTTGCACATTAAGCTGTGCTGCTTTCGCAGCGCAGCTTAACGAATAAAGCCCTTTATTATGTGTTATTTAATATATATTGGCAACTTATTAAAAGCAAACTGTAATTTATAATTATGTACGCTTTAAAACAATTTGCTGTATCCTGAAGACGTCATAATTCTAGTTTTGCTAAACTATCCTTGCAGAAGGACTACTTGGAGGGATCAGTGCTGCTTTCTGCACAACCATTTGTCGGACGTAGGCTATATTTCCCATGATCACTAGCAGTAACCATTAGCTGCCAATACCTCACTTTAAACCCTGAATCCCAATGGCTGGTGTGCTGATGGCCACTGAGTGACAACAGCAAGGAGGAAATCCCCAATGATAAACTACATCTTCATTTAAACTTTCCGGTCTTCTTCAACACTTTGCCTGTAATTCATTTAACTCAAAATTGGAATTTCCTTTACATAGTTCTTTGACCTCACTGTAAGTCAGGGATGTTGAACTCCAGTCCTCAAGATCCGAGGTCCTCACACATTCTTGGCACAGCGCAAATTAATTGATGGGATTGAATCATGCAAGGTGGTGTTCAGCAAGTAGAACACATTTCTCCATTTTTCAGTCCATCCTAAACACAAAACAGCATGGATATGGACTCTGAGGACTGGAGTTCTACATCTGTGTTCCAAGTCCTTATGAATAGGGAGTTTGGAGGATACCAGATGTATCCAGCACCATAGAACCGAAAGCCTACTCTATATTTTTAGGTTTCATCTTAACTAGCATTCTAGCAGAAATATAGGTCAGAGACCTGTAAACTGCACTGAAGTTACAAGAAGGCAACTTCAAATGACTACATTTACACCACTGACCGGTGGATAATCTTGATTACTTCATTATAAATGGCTCCGTTCAAGAGGTGGGGATTACAATATAAGGCAGCAAAGCAGAATGGACAACAGTAAGCCTAAGCAACTTTTACAAAGATTAAATTGTGAGGCGAGGCAACTGGGCCTGAACATCTCCAAAATGTGGGGTGTTCTCCGTGTGCATTGGATAGTGCCTACAAAAAGCAGTCCAAGGAAAGACAACAAGAGATCATGAAAGAGTAATTGTTGACCAAAGATCATTGATGAATGTCATATGCCAGGCATGAGAGAAAGGTTTCAGAACACACAGTGCACCATAGGTTGCTGCATATGAGCTCTGTAGCCACAAGCCAATGGGAGTGGCCATGCTGTCCCCTGTTCACCACTTAAAGCCCCTACAAAGGGTCAAAACTGGAACATGAAGTGGTAGAAGGTGGCCTGGTCTAATGAATCATATTTTCTTTGGCTTTCTCCATATCTTAATTCTTCTGAGCATCTGAGGGATTTCCTGGGAAAAAAAAGTCCAACCTATGGAGGTCTCACCTCACAACTTACAGAACCTAAAGAATCAGCAGCTAACTGACATACTAGACACCACAGCATAACTTCAGAGGTATTGTGGAATCCATGCTCTGTAGAGTCAGAACTGTTTTGGTCGCACAGGGAAAACATACACAATGTTTTGGCTGAACAGTGTATAAGAGTATCGGCTCAGAGCAATTCTGCAGGAAATGGTGGAAAAGGAAGAGGACACCCGCACCAAAACATTAAAATTAGCACAGTCAACTGATTGTCACTGCTCTCCTCCTTATCTCCAGACTACATGAACTCTAGAAGTCTAGAACACGTCCTCTCCCATTACACATCATGGTAAGGTTTATTGTTATGAGGGACCCGTGTTCTGTGCTCCCCAGGTGATAAATCACATCTATCTCCCTCGTCCCCTCTCAATAGATGCTCACCAGATTATATCCACCTCAATTGTCAGGTGGGTCTTAAGCATAGCATTATACTCATATCCAATCACTTCTGTAAAGAAAGAGAATCTCCACATAGGGTAATACAGTTCAAGCAGAAAAACAGTTCCATTTTTGCAAACACCGTGCCTCCGTATTCACACCCGTTATCCGTGCCAATCCACCTCAATGCATGCCAAACTGCTCACCAGACGTATCCCACCTCTTTACACAGGTGGAGACTGCGCTTTGTGTGAATCCAATCAACAACACGATCCTCAGAGATTTGTAAAAAAAAGCCTCTTGTGGGGACTTTACTTTATTCTCACTGTTAAAATGCCTTTGCATGGTCTCCTCCTTTCTGTTTAGATTTCCGCTGAGCAACCCAGTCTCTCCCAACTCCCGAAAATATACTGGTAGGTTAACTGGCTTCTCCCTGCAACCAGCAGCCTGTGCGTCTCTCCTCTTTATTCCCCCTTTGAATAAGTACAACATGCTTAACCACTTCAGCCTTCAGTCATTTTTCACCTTATGCATCCGAGCAATTTTCACCCCCCACTCATGCGCCAATAACTTTATCACTACTTATCACAATAAATTGATCTATATCTTGTTTTTTTCTGCCACTAATTAGGCTTTCTTTGGGTGGTACAGTTTGCTAAGAATTATTTTTTTCTAAATGCATTTTAACGGGAATATTAATAAAAAAAATGGGGAAAAAAATCATTATTTCTCAGTTTTCAGCCATTATAGTTTTAAAATAATTCATGCTATCATAATTAAAACCCACGTATTTTATTTGCCCAGTGTCCCGGTTATTACACAATTTAAATTATTTCTCTATCACAATGTATGGCACCAATTTTTTATTTGGAAATTAAAGTTGTAACGATCGGTGTCAGCACACAGAGAGAATCTGATTATTGGTGATCTGCAGTATCACCAAGAATACAGATATATACCTGATTATTGATGATCTGCAGAATCACCGATAATCCAAGTATAACTAACCTCTGGACACCTATATAGTGTGAGTGTTTGGTGCAACAGTAATGACTTTGAGTGGGACCACCCGAGGAGCAGGTGGTCCTTGGCAGTATGGGAAATACCTCCCTCTGGGAAGTGCAAAAGACCTTTCAGCAACCTGACAGATCCAAAGGGGTGGAGCCCCAGGCTGAATAGCAGGAAGGCCCTGTGGCTGAGTGACACCTGGAAGGTGGGCGTCACAAGCAGGTCTGGAGACTAATCTCTCAATGGAGAGGGATAGCTCTCAAGGTCGAGCAGGCCAGGTCGGCAACACATGGGCAGATAAGGTACAGAGACAGAACGCTGATTCGGTAACTAGGGGCAGGCAGGGTTGGTAACAGGTAATCAGATGTGCGTAGGTACCGAATCAGAAAGCAGAGGGATAGTCAGGAATGCAATAGGTCATAACCGATATCAAACAATGCCTAGTCTTGGGTGTGAGGTCCGTGGTCTCAACACCCTGGAACTAGTCTGAAGTATAACACAATGATAACACAGTATCCCTAGTCTTGGGTGTGAGGTCCGTGGTCTCAACACCCTGGAACTAGTCTGAAGTATAACACAGTAGTAATACAGAAGTAATCTGGCTCAGTGTGAATTCCCAGGTCCTCCTGGTTCTAACACACTGTGGGATCTGACTATGGTCTGAGTGCTTTCACGTAAGTGTTCGCAACGGCAGACAACCTGAGACTGACCAGCAGTAACTATATATAGAGCGGCGCAGCCCGGCGCCACCCATCGCTGATCAACCAATAGCCACTAGCTCTGAGATCAGCTGACCAACCTGGTCAGCTGATCCCTCCTCGTTTGTCATAAAGGTTCTGCCTCTCAGCGCACGCGTATTCCTCAATCTGTGTGCACTACAGGCCCAGCCACATCAGCTGGACGCAGAACCAGCCGCCTCGCCGCCAGTCCGTGCGGCGGCTTTTCCGCAATCTATTACAGTACCCTCCCTGAGGAGTGGACTCCGGACACTTCCCACCAGGCTTTCCAGGATGCGAGTCATGGAATTCCTTCTTTAATTCCTCTGCGTGCATGCGACAATCTGGCACCCAAGTTCTCTCCTCTATGACATATCCCTTCCAGTGAACCAGATACTGCAAGGAGTTCTGCACAACCCGGGTGTCCAGAATCTCTTCTATCTCATATGCAGGTTGGTCATCAATCAACACGGGGGGCGGGGGGGAGCGGAATCCACGTGCACCGCCGGCTTGAGCAAGGACACATGGAATGAATTTACACTTCGCATGCTGGTAGGGAGATCAATAGCATAAGTGACATTATTAATTTTTCTGGTCACTGGAAAGGGACCTATGAATCTAGGGCCCAGTTTGGGTGACAGTTGTTTCAAAGCCAAATGTCGTGTGGACACCCAGACCAAGTCCCCTGGAGATAATTCCCATTCTATGGAACGTCTCTTGTCAGCCTGTTTCTTCTGGTTCTGAAAAGCCTTCCCCAAATTTCTTTTAACCATTCCCCAAATTTGCTTCAAGGCCCTCTGCCAATCCTCCAGGGCTGGAAACGGAGTAGAAGCCACTGGCAATGGGGCAAACTTAGGTGACCTTCCCGACACCACCTGAAATGGGGAAAATCCTAAAGAGGAACTTTTCAGATTGTTGTATGCAAATTCTGCAAACGGCAAAAACTTTACCCAGTCGGTTTGTGCATCTGCAACATAACATCTCCGAAAGAGTCAACCAGTCCCTGGAACAGTTTCTGTCTGGCCATTGGTCTGTGGGTGGTAGCCTGATGAAAAGGAAAGATCCATGTCTAACTGATGGCAGAATGCCCTCCAAAACTTAGATACGAATTAGACTCCCCGATCTGACACTACATTTTCCGGAATGCCATGCAGCCGGAAAATGTGCTGGATGAAGAGATCAGCCAATTCCTGGGCTGAGCCTGAGGGGAGTCCTTTCAGGGGGACAAAATGAGCCATCTTACTGAATCGATCAACTACCACCCAAATGACCGTCATGCCCTCAGACCTGGGGAGTTCACCCACAAAATCCATGGACAAATGGGTCCAAGGTTCACTCGGAACTGGTAACGGCTGCAATGTTCCAACAGGTGCCTGACGGGAGGGTTTGCTCCTAGCACACACTGCACACTCTCTTACAAACTCCTTACAGTCTGTTGCCAATGACGGCCACCAAGCACATCTAGCAAGCAGATCCTGAGTTCTGGTGGCCCCAGGATGCCCAGCATTCTTGTGGGAATGAAACAGCTGCAACAGTTGTAGGCGAAAAGGCAATGGTACAAACAGGACCCCTTCAGGCTTCCCCTCTGGAACATCCTGTAGGAATGGACTCAGAGTGACAGTCCAGTCTTTCCAGGTCTCAGTGGCTGCCAGGACCACTTTCTGAGGTAGAATGGTCTCAGGGGATGAGGGCTGTGCTGTCTCGGGCTCAAAACACCTGGATAAGGCATCGGCCTTGATGTTCTTACTACCAGGGGTATACGTAATTACAAATCTGAATCTCGAAAAGAATAACGACCACCGGGCCTGTCGGGGGCTAAGTCTCTTAGCACCCTCAATGTACTCTAAATTTTTGTGGTCCGTGTAAACTGTAATGGTGTGTTCTGCCCCCTCTAGCCAATGTCGCCATTCCTCAAAGGCCAACTTGATGGCTAGAAGTTCCCGGTTGACGATATCGTCGTTTTTTTCTGCGGGTGAAAACCTACGGGAAAAATAGGCACATGGGTGGAGTTTTCCCTGCAAACCAGAACGCTGAGACAATACAGCCCCCACCCCTACCTCTGAGGCATCAACCTCCACGATAAAGGGAAAGGTGACATCTACATGCCTCAATATGGGTGCAGAACAGAACAGTTTATTTAAAGTGGAAAAAGCAGCATGGGCTTCTGCGGACCAGTGGTGAGTATCTGCCCCTTTCTTGGGGAGACTGGTGAGAGGCAAAATCACCGTAGAGTACCCCTTTATGAACCTCCTGTAGTAGTTGGCGAACCCCAGAAACCTCTGGAGTGCCTTCAGTCCCACAGGCTGAGGCCACTCCAAGACAGCAGAAACTTTTCCAGGGTCCATAGAGAGGCCAGAGGTCAAGATTATGTACCCCAGAAAGGCGACAGAGGTCACTTCGAAAATGCATTTTTCCAATTTAGCATACAGCAGATTCTGTCTCAACTTCCGTAACACAAACCCAACAGGTTTCCTATGTTCTGAGATGTTGGATGAAAAAAATCAGTATATCGTCTAGATCAGCGTTCCTCAACCGGGGTTCCGCGGAACCCTGGGGTTCCGTGAGAACAGCTCAGGGGTTCCGCGGCATTTTGGTACTTCTGCGGGACAAATTTGTCCCGCTTTCTCCTTCCGTGGGACAAAATAGTCCCACTGATGCGACCGGCGGATTGATTCAATCCGTGCCGCATCACGCCGCTTTCTTATTGGGCAGTCTTCGCGCCCTTCACTGATGCGGAAGCAGTGAGCGTAGTGGACGCGCGGAAGACGAGCCTGAGCGAGAGAGGAGGCGGTGAAAGAGACGGCTGAGGAGACGCATCGAGGGCATTCACCCGGTGAGTATATTGGGCCTGTGCAGCATGCGCTTTTGTGGATGGCTGACTGGGGGCCTGTTACTTTCCCCACCCACACGCTTAGAAATAAGGGATGCAGAAGGTGCGACTTGCACAGAGGGGCCCCCAGATCCTTAGCTACGCCCCGAGTGTGTACTGTAGCCAGCCAGAAACCTGTACGAAAGGTGACAGCAAGCCTGGCGCCCCCACCCCTGGCTGCAGCTTTCAGTGTTACTGGGACAGTCCCGGCGCATGTAAAATTCAGATGACTGAATTCCTTCTACTACAAGTTACTCTGCTGACATGTTTCTGATTAGCAGACACAAACACAGAGGCCTCACAGAGCCGAGAGCCAGAGACAATGCCAGTCACTACGCTACGGAGAGACAGACAATGGGGGTCCCTGTTCCAGCCTGCACCTCCATGCCTGTTATATTGGGGGTCCCTGTTCCAACCTACATCTTTGCCTGTTATTTTGGTGGTCCCTGTTCCAGCCTGCACCTCTATGCCTGTTATATTGGGGGTCCCTGTTCCAGCCTGCACCTCTATGCCTGTTATATTGGGGGTCCCTGTTCCAACCTACATCTCTGCCTGTTATATTGGTGGTCCCTGTTCCAGCCTGCACCTCTATGCCTGTTATATTGGGGGTCCCTGTTCCAGCCTGCACCTCTATGCCTGTTATATTGGGGGTCCCTGTTCCAGCCTGCACCTCTATGCCTGTTATATTGGGGGTCCCTGTTCCAACCTACATCTCTGCCTGTTATTTTGGTGGTCCCTGTTCCAGCCTGCACCTCTATGCCTGTTATATTGGGGGTCCCTGTTCCAGCCTGCACCTCTATGCCTGTTATATTGGGGGTCCCTGTTCCAGCCTGCACCTCTATGCCTGTTATATTGGGGGTCCCTGTTCCAGCCTGCACCTCTATGCCTGTTATATTGGGGGTCCCTGTTCCAACCTACATCTCTGCCTGTTATATTGGTGGTCCCTGTTCCAGCCTGCACCTCTATGCCTGTTATATTGGGGGTCCCTGTTCCAGCCTGCACCTCTATGCCTGTTATATTGGGGGTCCCTGTTCCAGCCTGCACCTCTATGCCTGTTATATTGGGGGTCCCTGTTCCAGCCTACATCTATATGCCTGTTTAGTTACTTATATTGGGGGGTCCTATTCCAGCCTACACCTCTATGCCTGTTTGGTTACTTGGGGTTATACTTGGGGTGATTGCCACATTGTATTTGGGGGTGAGAAATGCATTTATTATGTGAGATGATTATTGCATTTGCTATGTTAGTAGATTGGGGCAATTTATATATGGGGTGATTGCCACTTGTATACGGGGGTGATTAATGCACTTATTATGTGAGATGATTACTGCATTTGCTATGGTAGTAGATTGGGTCAATTTATATGTGGGGTGATTGCCACTTGTATACGGGGGTGATTAATGCACTTACTATGTGAGATGATTACTGGATTTGCTATGGTAGTAGATTGGGTCAATTTATATGTGGGGAGATTGCCACTTGTATACGGGGGTGATTAATGCACTTATTATGTGAGATAATTACTGCATTTGCTATGGTAGTAGATTGGAGCAATTTATATGTGCAGCAACCCCACATATAAAACGCTACATTCAACCCCCATAGCAAATGTACCAATTATCTCACAACATATTACATGGGGTAATTACTTCATTTCATATGGTTGATAATAGCTGCATGGAAGTAGATTTGTGCATTGCATATATGAGGGTGATTCCTGCGTTTCATGCAGGGATCATCTCTGGGTAGCCTGATGTCATTTCTAGTAAGTTAGGATGAAACATTAAGTGGATTTAGTGGACATCTTTGTTTATACTTCCACTATTTTCTTCTGTTTTATGTTTAGATTTTCTTGAAAATCTTGAAAAGGATGAGTGGGGGACCAATGTGGCGCTTTGTGAGGAAGAGGTGTGAGATGGAGGAAGGTGACAGTAGGCCTGGGCCTAGTACAGAAAGCACTGATCAGGCTTCTGATGATGAAGCAGCAGTACACTGTGAAAACAAGGACAGCAAAAAAGTCCGTCTTTATAATGAAAGCTACCTATCACTAGGATTTACTTGGATTGGTGATCCAACCTGCCCTGTTCCATGGTGCATAGTCTGTGGCAAAAAACTTGCCAATGCTGCAATGGTTCCAGCAAAACTGAAGAGGCACTTTACTACCCATCATAGCCATTTGACAAGCAAAACTACAGCATATTTTAAACGGCTATTGCAGTCTCAAAGCAAGCAGAGTCAAGCCTTTGTTAAGAAAGTCACAGTGAGTGAAAAGGCGCAGGAAGCAAGTTACTTGGTGGCAGAGCTTCTTGCCCAGAAAAGAAAAAGTCACACCATTGCAGAGAATGTCATTATGCCAGCATGTAAAATTATAGTGAGCAAAATGCTTGGTGAAGATGCTGCACGAGAAATTGAAAAGGTTCCACTGTCAGACAGCACGATAAGTCGGCGCATCGATGACATGTCACGTGATGCTGAGGAAGTGCTGTCTAGTCAGCTGAAAACTAGCAGCTTTGCTATGCAGGTGGATGAATCCACAGATATCACCAGTAAGTGCCATATTATGTCATTTGTAAGGTTTGTAAATGATGGAGAAATTCAAGAAAACTTTTTCTGCTGCAAAGAGCTGCCTGAAACGAGTAAAGGCCAAGATATATTTAATATTTTAACTTCTTATCTAGAAGAAAAAGGTCTGTCTTGGACAAACTGTGTTGGAATATGTACAGACGGCGCACCATCAATGGTTGGCTCAATGAGAGGGTTTGCTTCACTTGTCAGGAAGGAAAATCTGAGTGTTGTCACAACACACTGCTTTCTTCACAGGGAGGTCCTGGTGTCAAAATCTCTTGGAGAAGAAATGAAAAAAGTACTGGATGATGTCACAAAAATGGTTAACTTTATAAAACAAAGACCACTTCATTCAAGAATGTTTAAAAACTGTGTGAAGACATGGACAAAGAACATGTAAATCTCCTGCTTCATACTGAAATAAGGTGGCTAAGCAGAGGAAGAGTTCTCAACCGGGTATTTGAGCTTAAAAGTGAATTGCAAGAATACTTTCAGCAAATTAGCAACGCACATTTTTCTGGGTGTTTTGAGGATGGAGAGTGGCTTCAAA
The DNA here is from genome assembly GCF_040937935.1 of Hyperolius riggenbachi. NCBI lineage: Eukaryota > Metazoa > Chordata > Amphibia > Anura > Hyperoliidae > Hyperolius > Hyperolius riggenbachi. The sequence continues at coordinate 63,588,329 of NC_090655.1, forward strand.
AACTGGCCTACTTGGCAGACATTTTTCAGCACCTGAACCACTTGAATAAGTCCCTTCAAGGGCCAAGGGAAAACATTCTGACTTCAAGTGACAAAATTCTTGGGTTTCAAAGGAAACTGAGTCTTTGGAAAAATCATGTTGCTAATGGAAATCTGAAAATGTTTCCACTGCTGAGTGGACTTGAAAGTGAAGAAGGATATCATCAAGTTTCTAATCTTATTGAAAAACATCTGGAAGACTTGCAGAACAAAATGGAACATTACTTTCCTTCACTCTCAACACAACAGTATGACTGGGTGAGAGACCCCTTTTCTGAAGAGTGTGCTCATCCTGTGAACTTTTCTTTGAGAGAAGAGGAGGAATTTTGTGAGTTACGATGTGATCGTACGCTAAAGTTGAGATTCACTGAGCTGCCACTAGACAAGTTCTGGATTTCTATAAAAGAGGAGTATCCTGAAATTCATACAAAGGCAGTGAACATTTTGCTTCAATTCTCAACATCTTACATGTGTGAGCAAGCTTTCTCCTGTCTGACATGCATCAAAAGTAAGGCCAGAAATAGACTTCTTTCCGTTGAAGATGAAATGCGTGTTTGCATATCCAAGGTTCGACCACGAATTGATGCTTTGTGCAAGAACAAGCAAGCACAGGTTTCACACTAGTGAGGTAAGGTAATTTTTTTTTTATTCTTATACTGTTTGTACATAATTTATATGACATTAGTGGTGATAGAATGCAAATTGTTAAACGTTTTAAGTTTGCAGTCATAATGGCGATGCTTCTCGGCATCATTTTCATGCAGGGGTTCCCCGAGATTTAAAAAAAATTTTAGGGGTTCCTCAGCCTAAAAAAGGTTGAGAAAGGCTGGTCTAGATACACCAAGACGAACCTGCCCAACACCTCTCTGAACACCTCGTTAATCAGCTCCTGGAAGACGGCCGGGGCATTACACAACCCGAAGGGCATCACCAGGTACTCGTAATGCCCGTCGGGTGTGTTAAAGGCCGTCTTCCATTCATCACCGTCCCTGATACGCACAAGGTTGTATGCACCCCTCAAATCCAGCTTCGAGAAAATTTTTGCATTGGTGACCTGGGTAAACAAATCATCAATTAAAGGCAAAGGATAACGATTTTTTTACTGTAATCTTATTTAAGCCTCGATAATCCATGCAGGGACGGAGACCTCCATTCTTCTTTTTCACGAAAAAGAATCCTGCCCCTGCTGGTGACTGAGAGGGACGAATAAAACCTTTAGCCAAATTTTCTCGGATGTATTCTTGCATAGCCAATTTCTCTGGCCCAGACAAATTATAGAGATGACCTCTAGGGGGCATACAACCAGACCTGAGATCGATGGGACAATCAAAGGGACGGTGGGGAGGAAGTTTATCCGCTGATTTGGGACAAAACACGTCAGCAAATTCTGAATACTGGCTTGGCAAACCTTCCACCTGAATCTTTTTTTTTTTTTAACATATCAATTTTTATTTTTCCACCTGAATCTTGGTGTTACCGAAGGTTACCTTCGCTAAACAATGATGATGGCAATGGGTAGACCAGCTCGTTAGCTGACCTGAAGCCCAATTGATCTGAGGGGAGTGAAGTTGTAACCATGGCATGCCAAGAATGATCGTGGAAGTTGTCATCCGCAAAACCAGAAATTGTAGACTCTCTCCATGTAACACCCCCACCGTGACCCTTAACTCTGGGGTCTGAGACAGAGGGAATTTACTCTGCAGGGGAGAGTCGTCCACTGCAGTGACCAGAATCTGTTGATTTAAAGGGAAAATAGGAATCCTCAATTTCTTTGCAAATTCGTAATCCATAAAGTTGGCTGCTGAGCCAGAGTCTAGGAAGACCTCAGTAGCAACTGTCTGATCCTCCCATGATATAGAACAAGGGAGGAGCAAACATTTATCGTTTAGAGGTAAAAACTAGGGTATTACCTCCGACTACAGCTAGGCGGCAGCGTTTCCTGACTTCTTGGGACAATTCTGCACTCTGTGACCCTCCTCTGCACAGTATAAACAGAGCTGTTCTGTTTTTCTGCGATTCTGCTCCACCCGGGACAATTTTGACCGACCAATCTGCATTGGCTCCGGCGGAGGTAAAGCGGGTGGAGGAGAGGCGTAGGAAACATATCTCACATTGTTCCTACTCCGAGTCTGTTTCTGGTAGCGTAGGCGACGATCAACCCTGACTGCTAATGAAATGGCCTCTTCAATAGACTTCGGCTCAGCATGTCCCAACATTAGATCAGAGACCGCGTCTGACAACCCTGACAAAAAACAGTCTAGAAGTGCAAATGACCCCCATCTAGCTGATACTGCCCATTTCTTGAACTCAGCTGCGTAAATTTCAACCGGATCCTTGCCTTGCCGCAAAGTCTTGAGCTACCGCTCAGTGGTAGAAGCAATGTCCGGATCATCATAAATTATAGCCATTGCTTTAAAAAATTCCTCAACTGAGGTTAGGGCCTCGTGCCCTGTCTGGAGACTATATGCCCAGGTCTGGGAATCCCCTGACAACAGAGTCTTAATAAACGTAATTCTCTGTGCCACGGTTCCTGATGAATTAGGCCTCAACTCAAAGTATGACAACACTCGATTTCTAAAATTCTGAATGTCAGATCTGTGACCAGAAAACCTTTCGGGCACAGGCATACGTAAGTCTGTACCTGGAGGAGATCGCACTGAAGGACCGTCTGAAGGACTTGTGCAGACCCAGACAAAGCGTTGATCTGGGTCTGATGACTGTCCAGCACTCGGATGTAATTCTCCACCGAGGTGGTGAGTGCATCAAGACGGCTGTTAAGTGCGTCCATTTGGTTTTGGTCTGCCGTTCTGTAACGATCGATGTCAGCACACAGAGAGAATCTGATTATTGGTGATCTGCAGTATCACCAAGAATACAGATATATACCTGATTATTGATGATCTGCAGAATCACCAATAATACAAGTATAACTAACCTCTGGACACCTATATAGTGTGAGTGTTTGGTGCAACAGAAATGACTTTGAGTAGGACCACCCGAGGAGCAGGTGGTCCTTGGCAGTATGGGAAATACCTCCCTCTAGGAAGTGAAAAAGACCTTTCAGCAGCCTGACAGATCCAAAGGGGTGGAGCCCCAGGCTGAATAGCAGGAAGGCCCTGTGGCTGAGTGACACCTGGAAGGTGGGCGTCACAAGCAGGTCTGGAGACTAATCTCTCAATGGAGAGGGATAGCTCTCAAGGTCGAGCAGGCCAGGTCGGCAACACACGGGCAGATAAGGTACAGAGACAGAACGCTGATTCAGTAACCAGGGGCAGGCAGGGTTGGCAACAGGTAATCAGATATGCGTAGGTACCGAATCAGAAAGCAGAGGGATAATCAGGAATGCAATAGGTCATAACAGATATCAAACAATGCCTAGTCTTGGGTGTGAGGTCCGTGGTCTCAACACCCTGGAACTAGTCTGAAGTATAACACAATAGTAACACAGTATCCCTAGTCTTGGGTGTGAGGTCCGTGGTCTCAACACCCTGGAACTAGTCTGAAGTATAACACAATGATAACACAGTATCCCTAGTCTTGGGTGTGAGGTCCGTGGTCTCAACACCATGGAACTAGTCTGAAGTATAACACAGTGATAACACAGTATCCCTAGTCTTGGGTGTGAGGTCCGTGGTCTCAACACCCTGGAACTAGTCTGAAGTATAACACTGTAGTAATACAGAAGTAATCTGACTCAGTGTGAATTCCCAGGTCCTCCTGGTTCTAACACACTGTGGGATCGGACTATGGTCTAAGTGCTTTCACGTAAGTGTTCGCAACGGCAGACAACCTGAGACTGACCAGCAGTAACTATATATAGAGTGGCGCAGCCCAGCGCCACCCATCGCTGATCAACCAATAGCCACTAGCTCTGAGATCAGCTGACCAACCTGGTCAGCTGATCCCTCCTCGTTTGTCATAAAGGTTCTGCCTCTCAGCGCACGCGTATTCCTCAATCTGTGTGCACTAACAGGCCCAGCCACATCAGATGCACGCTGCTGCGTGCAAACCGCCGAGCTGCACGCAGAACCAGCCGCCTCGCCGCCAGTCCGTGCGGTGGCTTTTCCGCAATCTATTACAAAGGTGCATTTTTACAGTTTTGCATCCATCACTATTTACAAGCTTATAATTTAAAAAATAATAGTAATATACCCTCTTCACATGCATATTTAACAAGTTCAGACCCTTAGGTAACTATTTATGTTTTTTTTTTTGTTTTTTAATTATAACATTTATTTGGGTATTTTTTTGGAGTGTGGGGGGTAAACAGTTAATTTTAAATGTAACAAATTGTATTCATTAAAAAAAAATGTATGTAGATGTAGTTTTACTACTTTGCCACAAGATGGCCACAGTAAAAAAAAATGTAGTCCAGTAAGCGAGAGAGCTCACTTACAGGAAGTAAAGGGAGGACGGAAAACTTTTTTTCTCTTTAGAAAGATCGGGGCTTCTGAAAGAAGCCCATTGGTCTTTCTAACAGAGACTTTGATCAATGAATGGGAACCGTGTTCCCATCCATTGATCAATGGGCTAATGAGCGGCGGCATGGGAGCGCGTGGCTGCGTGCATTAGTGCAGATGCAGCCTTTTGGACATAATAGCAACGTCCAAAAGGCGAAAGTAGTTAAAAAAGCGCAACGCACTGAAATGCGCAATAAAGCGCGCACACACGCGCATGTGGTTTTTATCATGTGCTTTTACATGTTTCTCAGTGCACCTAATGTGAACGAGGCCTTAGCGCCGCTATCCGGCAGCACCCAAATTCTCGCTGCAGAACAGTACCGGTTATAATTTAAGTAGGCCTCAGTTATTTGGACTGAGTTAGTCAAAAAGGCTTGGAGTGCAGATCGGCCCTTTAAGGGGATTTTCTCTGAGAGAGAGAAAATCTGCAGTTCTGTCAGCAGAACTAGAACATACCAAGAAGCTGTTCTAGTACAAGGCCGCAGGTCTCCCTGACCTGCGCATGTACCGCCACTAGAACAATAAACATCAGACATGTTATGTAAATATCCACATTCCTGCATGTAGGTCAAATGCCTCATTGATTATTAATCGAGTAGGTGTGTATGGTGACACCACAAGTGGGTCCACCAATAGACTGATATAGGGGATGGCAAAGATGATGTCATATTTAACGCTTTCCTAGTCGGTATTAAACCCGGAGTGAACGATGGGGAGCTCATTCTGCTCTTTACTTTCGCAATAGCTCGCAAGGCTGACTGGGACCTCTAAGTATGTGCTTCCTTTCTGTAATCTGATATAATGTCTGCTGTACATAGTGTTATAAACTGTTCTTATCACCTTGCTTCGACACCATCGTCTCACAGACTGTGAGATCACTTGACTCTCCACACAGCAAACAGGAAATAGACTTTCTCAGGCTTCTCCAATGTTTCCGTTATTTATTAAAGTCACAGAACGACAGATAGATACAGTCATCATATCCTAGCCATGCCAATCTTCATGTTGCGCTACAAGCTCATGATTAGACTCCCTACTGAAGTCACTCAGGTACCTTCTTCCTACCTACGTTACACTAAACTACCTATGTACATAGCATACATTATATCAGATTACATAAAGGAAGAACATGCTTAGAGAAATAATTGGGTTCCAGTCAGTATTGCGAGCTAGTGCGGAAGGAAGAAGCAGAAGTGAGTTCCCCATCGCTCGCTCCAGATTTAATACCGACTAGGAAAGAGTTAAATATGACATCATCATCATCGTCTAGATGTAACATAGAGTAGATACAAGAAGACCTGAGTATCTTCAGCAGGAAGGTACTCAAGCAGCTGTAACGCAACATGGAAGTCTGCTTTGCCAGGAGATGATAAACTGTATCTATCTGTATTTCTGTTACTTGAATAAATAACGTAAACCTTGAAGAAGCCTGAGGAAGCCTATCTCCTGGTTGCTGTGTGGAGAGTCAAGTGATCTTAATAGTCTGTGAGACGTAACTGTAAGAAGTTACTGGTGTCGAAGCAAGGTGATATAGAAGCAGGTTCTAACAGTGGCGCTGAAACCCTTCCCTGCCTAGCAAAACAGGCAGACAGGGGCCGGGGGCCGAAGAAGAAGTTTTCAAGATATTCCACAGCAAAACAAGCGGAATAGACGGACGTGGACTGTAAAGCTTATCAAGTTGATACTGATAAGTTGTGTGGGAGTGTGCGGGAGCCAAGCACACGGGCTGCAATTCGAGAAAATCAGCGGCGAAACTCTTGGACGTTACACTGTGACTGCATTGTGCACTGCAGTCACCAGCCTAAATATGGGTCAGACGGAATCCTCTGTGGCCAGCTGGCAACGTGCTGCGAGAGGTGGATCCGCTGTGGAAGGAGAGGGAGGCCCCACAGAAAATTCCGGTGTCCATTCAGTCTCGTGGGAGAACCGTTGCGGAATGCTGATGAATTGCGAGGAATCTGCGGCTCAGGAGTTGGGCAATATGGAATCGAGACAGCTGCAGTGCTGGCAGCAAAGATGGAGATGTCAGTCGGATAAGCGAAAGGTTCCAGATGCCAATCTAAGTTTGGAGAAACACGAGATTCCTTAAATTGGAAAGAGACTAAAACATGAGATTCCTGAAATTGGAAAGAGACTAAAAACCGAGGTTCCTGAGATCGGAAAACGTCTAAAAAAACTGACTGAGCAAAGCATAGTGCAAACTGCTAATGTTTTTCTTTCCCAAGGTGGTGCTTTTATAATGAAGAGTACCGTGCTGATGGTGATCCTAGGTTGCCATTCCGTCCTAGGAGAACGAAGAGAGGACATTCTCATGTATAATAAGGGGTTAATGAGAATGCAAGGCCCAAGCATGTTAATGTTGGGTGACAAAGGTACTAATCCTTTCAAACCTCCCTCCGCTTGGCACAGATGGACCATGCAGGGACGGAGGAAAAGAGCACTTGTGCCAGGAGATAACAAATTTCAGGGCACAATGTGGGTGAAAGGTCTGAAGGGGCAGGTGTGCGGGCAGTGGGAATTGAATGGCAGTGTAAATCTGCTATTGAGTACCACACTCCCAGAATCGACGCACCGATCCAAAGGTTTGTTAAAAGGTACATTGCAGTACAATGGGTACATGCAAAAAGGTGGAGTGTGTGATTCAGGGGTACCTTGTCTTGGTTATGCAGAGTGAGATGGTTCCAGATTGGAGAGGAACGAGCAGGAGGCGTCAATTCTCCTGCCGGAGAGACGGGGGGGACAACATCACACTCTGGAACTACCAACAGAGAATGCCTCTGAAACAACTATACACACGTAAAGGCTGGAAAGCCGAGGGTTTGTGGTTCTCGAAACAAGAAGTAAAAATCGAGATCAAGCCACATTTCCAGGTGAAAAAGAGGGTGGGAAGAGCAGTCCCGGGGGAGGGAAAGCCAACACAGGGAACCCCATCCACACTACACGGGTCACAACAGGGGACGATATTACACAGTCCATATGCAGCCGCTTATCCTCATGCTAGGTGGGTAAGTGAAGAGGTACTCTTAATTGAAAGATTGCAGAGAGTACTGTCTTCCCGACCTCAGGTACATATTGTGCCTCAGGACGTAAGGGGGGAAGAGGTCCAATCAGGACAGTTGGGGGCATATTTTGTCAGGGAGATGCTTAAAGATCCTGTCCAACTGAGATTGGACAAGGGGAGGTATAGCGATTTTTCTGGAGAAGGATCTTTTGCATGGCAGCTTCGAGATGTTTGGGTGAACAAAGGGAAACGGTGCAACATTCCTTTAGGCACCGCCACTTCCTTAGTTCCCACCTCAACCCGTGTCTCACACCAGGACCTGAGAGGTCAACCTTTTTTGGTGCTAGACGGGGAGGTGAAGCAAGTAGAGTTGTCCTCATGCGGGCAATTCTTGCAGAAGTACCTGCGTTGGCCGGGGCAAGTCAAATTTAGTGAAGAAGCCTGCGGGCTCAATAGGCTAGGTCCACACTAGACACAGTTGCAGGACGGACACTGCAGTCCGGATCTGGCGAAGATTAGGGGAAGTACCCACCGTACTGCAAACTGATGAAAGTGCATCAGTTTTGCATCAGTTTCCGTTCAGTTTCCATTCAGTTTTTCCCTGACAGAAAACGTCTCTATCATTAGGAAGGAGTGGGAGGATTTTTTGGGCCAATCATAAAGCTCAGGCTATCCGTTTTCACATCAGTATTTTGCCTGTGGAGCTGGAGATGCATTTTCTCATTGCTTTTCACTACCCCTGCGTGTATCCGTGGTCCTGATCCGTTGCGTGAAAATGCAGCAGATCCGGACCTTCCGTTCAGGTTTTGAAAACGGGTCCCCGCAAACGCAGACGGATCCGTTTTTTACTTGGGTGAGGCTGGCTGCTACTTTGAACATTAGTATCCGGGACTCCGTTTTTCATCAGGTTTGAAAAACGCAGCCACGGATACGTTTCCGGACCTAGTGTGGACCAGCTCTAACGCAGAATGCGAGGCTACTATTTAAAAGATCCACCCTGAAGCCCAACCGATAGTTCCGGTGGCTGAAGGAAAGGTTTGTTTTTTTAACATAGTGTCTAAGGATACATTCAAGGTATATTCTCATAATTGTTCCGATAAGGGGGAGTTTCCAAGGGGAACATATTGGGTGAGCGGAGATCCCATATGGATCCAGTCATCCAGGTTGGATGACGTTATTTCTCAAAGTGTTAAGAGAACTCTAAAGTGCAAAGTTTCACGGGTAGTTCCCGTCCTGAAAGAGAACACGACATGGGACAAAGGGGAACAGGGTTTGATCCAAGACGACCACATTTTGTTACAAAGGTTAAACAAACAGTACACTAAGTTAGAGGTAAGATTTCACCATGATACAGGTGATCTTAACGAGGTAGAACACAAAAATGAGCAGGTGAGTGCCAGTCTGACCTGGTGGACAAAGGTTCCGGTGATGTTCCAGGGACACTCGGACTGGGCCTCTGCAGTTCCAAAGTTCTTTCTACACCCACTGGTCGTCTGGATGGGGATGACAACGTTAGGCATCATTATCCAGGTGAGGTTGCGTGTTAAAATTACGTAAAACAAATTAACCTGGTCCAGAGATTGGTGCCTCATAAACAATCTCCTGAACCGATATTTTCAAATTAAGGGATATACAGGGTTACGGGTATAGGTTTAGTAGTACCGGTGATGGAGTTGATTGTATAAAGGCATTCTTTTAGAAGGCACCTGGCACTGCTCCATTGAGTAACAAACAAACGAGTTTCACTTTTCTGTGGTCATGCAAGTTTGTGAGTGATACGTAAGTGACGCAAATGCTGAGCATGTGGTATAGAGGGATTTAGAAGTAGGGCCTCCCCAGAGAGCCCGGTTACAGGAAGACCAAGAGGTCTTGCCCTCTCTCTTCCAGGGGGAACCGCCTAGAGCAGAGAAGTTGTGTGAGCACGAACATCGAAAAGTGAAACATAAAGGAAAGAAACCAGGTACGGTTAGGTTCAGAAGTGGGGATCTGCAGATCAAGCCTTTTTAGGGGGGATTGTTATAATTTAAGTAGGCCTCAGTTATTTGGACTGAGTTAGTCAAAAAGGCTTGGCGTGCAGATCGGCCCTTTAAGGAGATTTTCTCTGAGATATAGAAAATCTGCAGTTCTGTCAGCAGAACTAGAACATACCAAGAAGCTGTTCTAGTACAAGGCCGCAGGTCTCCCTGACCTGCGCATGTACCGCCACTAGAACAATAAACATCAGACATGTTATGTAAATATCCACATTCCTGCATGTAGGTCAAATGCCTCATTGATTATTAATCGAGTAGGTGTGTATGGTGACACCACAAGTGGGTCCACCAATAGACTGATATAGGGGATGGCGAAGATGATGTCATATTTAACTCTTTCCTAGTCGGTATTAAACCCGGAGTGAGCGATGGGGAGCTCATTCTGCTCTTTACTTTCGCAATAGCTCGCAAGGCTGACTGGGACCTCTAAGTATGTGCTTCCTTTCTGTAATATGATATAATGTCTGCTGTACATAGGTAGTCTAGATGTAACATAGAGTAGATACAAGAAGACCTGGGTATCTTCAGCAGGAAGGTACTCAAGCAGCTGTAACGCAACATGGAAGTCTGCTTTGCCAGGAGATGATAAACTGTATCTATCTGTATTTCTGTTACTTGAATAAATAACGTAAACCTTGAAGAAGCCTGAGGAAGTCTATCTCCTGGTTGCTGTGTGGAGAGTCAAGTGATCTCAATAGTTTGTGAGACGTAACTGTAAGAAGTTACTGGTGTCGAAGCAAGGTGATATAGAAGCAGGTTCTAACAGTACCCAAATTAGCTGTCTCGGCTATTTGATGTTAAAATAAGATATTTACTGGTATGTTTTTTTTTGGGGGGGGGGGGGATTTTAAGTCAAAGGCGCTAAAGTAACTTTATTGCCCAGGGACTAGAGGCTGCTATCATATATCTCTTGTACGCCCTGGAGATTCATAATGCATTGTTAACAGACCTTTTGTTAACCTCCTTAGCGGTAACCCCGTGTGTGACACGGGGTAAGCCGCCGGAGGGTGCCGCTCAGGCCCTGCTGGGCCGATTGACATAATTTTTTTTGCTGGACGCAGCTAGCACTTTGCTAGCTGCGCCAGCACCCCAATCGCCGCCGCCGCGCGCCCGATCGCCGCTATCCGGCCCCCCCCCCAGACCCCTGCGCTGCCTGGCCAATCAGTGCCAGGCAGCGCCAAGGGGTGGATCGGGTCTCCCAATGACGTCCCGACGTCGCTGACGTCGGTGACGTCATTCTGCCCCGTCGCCATGGCGACGGGGGAAGCCCTCCAGGAAACCCCGTTCTTTGAACGGGATTTCCTGATCGCCTATCGCCGGAGGCGATCGGCGGGGCTGGGGGGATGCTGCTGAGCAGCGGCTATCATGTAGCGAGCCCTCGGCTCGCTACATGATTTAAAAAAAAAAAATTTTTTTAAAAACTGCTGCGCTGCCCCCTGGCGGTATTTTTCATACCGCCAAGGGGGTTAATGGAGCGCAGCTGTTTCCCAAGTTTATTTAGGTTTTCATGAATGTCATGTTAAGAAGTTTATTAATCAGCTGCCTATACTTGTTACATATGACAGTTATACATGAAACACCTAAAGGCTTTCACTGATGGACAGAGGGAGAGGTCAGTTAGACTCCCTGTGCTCAGGCTGTACAATAGTCCTTCTTACTGGGGTCCTTCAACTCTAACAGGAGCCATCAATGAGGAGAAAAACAGAATACAATTAAAAAGGAGCCACGTTGCATTGTGGGAAATAACGTCCGTTTCCAGCCACCAAGCAACTAGTGTCTCTCACTGTGCATCTGTATATTTTAGCCTATCGGGTTGTTATGGGGTGTGGTTATAGATAATGGCAGTTGGTGCTGGTTTTTTTTGCTCATGTATGCCAGTAGTAAAGAGGATGACTTGCAGGCTGAATGTGGATCAAACAACATGAATGAATTACTTGGCAAATATCAATCATTTTCTGATTTCTATTTTTGAACTTCTCACTTTGCAATGTATTGATTCATTTTTTTCCTCTTTTCACTAAAGTTCCTCTTTAACACTTCCCATAAGCTGATAAAAAATAAAATTAATTATATATGTAAAGATATATTTATAACTATACATAGGTTTTAGTTTCTCCTAAAGTTTAAAGAGGAACTCCAGCCTAAACAAACATACTGTCATTAAGTTGCATTAGTTATGTTAAAATAGATAGGTAATATAATCTCTTACCCACCCTGTTTTAAAAGAACAGGCAAATGTTTGATTTCATGATGGCAGCCATCTTTTTGGTTGAAAGGAGGTGACAGGGAGCATGAGACACAGTTCCCAACTGTCCTGTGTGCTGATCACCCTTCCCAGTTGCTAGGCAACGTGAATAACAACATAGGAAATCCCATCATGCTTTGCACAGCATCAGGGGAAAAAAAAACCCGCCAGTTTTCTTTGATGGGTGGAGCTTAGCTAAAAATGCAGCTAAAAATGATGCTTTGGTAAGAAAAACAAAGTTCTGATGCTGTGAAACTGTTAAAGAAACACCAAGCCTTTTCAGTGCTGCTGAGTAGATTTTTAGTTCGGAGATTCACTTTAATGCCCAGCTTAGCCAGTGATCAGGCCTCTGTCTAGGGGAGCCTACATTTTTTCTAAATTTGCTATATGTATCACTACATATATACTACTATATACTACACAAATCTGTAACTAAGCACCTTTTAAACAAAATAAATAAAGCAAACATCCCCCTAAGGGAGGTTCATAAATAGGGCCGTGGGAAAAGGGAGGACCCGCAGGTGCCACATTTTCGGAAGATGCACTCACATCAAAGGATTACATCTCCCAGCACGCATTGCGGCAGTCTGGAACATGCAACACCACCATGAGACAGTCTTGAACCCCATTCTGCCACCTTTGCACCACTGGGAGCTGGTACTGAGGTAAGCCAAACCTCTGACGGACAATTTTCTCCACACTGTTCGACTAACGGGGTGAAATTACAAGGTATCTTTATGAGAAACCATCGGACACCACAAGAAAAGCTGACATGTGTTGGGGCAGCAGGAAGCCCCTAGTCATATCTTTTGCACGGGAGCTTGAATCTGCAGCAACCGTGGGTCTCCCTGGAAGAGATGGTGGAGCACATACAGATGGGGATACAAAGGAGGGGAACAAACACAAAAGGGAAAAGAGGCACGCAGGGGTTTTATAAAAGTATGTTAAAAAGGCCAATTATGGTGCCAAAGGGTCTTTTAAGCCAAGATAGGAGTGCATCTCAGGATCTCAGGAGGAGTGAGAGGCACACCTATATTGGTTTAAAGCACCCTTTGGATACTATAATCTGCAAGTGGGCAGACTCACAAAACGTGTTGCCAGTGCATAATACAATTCATTTATTACATGAATTAGTCTTCATAGAGGTAAGCCACCTCATTTTTCTGTCTCATATCTTATTTTTAACATAGTTTTATTAAACCCTTGGGCGCCTCTTTCTCCCTTTGTGTGGTTATGGAGCAATAAATCATGAGTTAAGGAGACTCTGTAACAAAAAAAAAATCTCCCTCTGAGGGATACTTACCTCGGGAGCGGGAAGCCTCAGGGTCCCAATGAGGCTTCATTGTCCTCTGTAGCCTGTGGGATCCAGTGCTGGCTCCCCCAAAACTCCCTCGACAAAGCCTGACAAGTACTGCACATGCGCAGCAATATTTACCTACCGCAATCCAGCGCAGGCGCAGTAGCGGCTCTTCATTCGGGCTAAGGCGGAAATAGCCGAGCCCGATCGATCCGTTCTACTGCGCAGGCGCAAATGACTTGTGCCTGTGCAGAAGAGCAGATACGATCGGGCTCGGCTATTTCCACCTTAGCCCGAATGAAGAGCCACTACTGCGCCTGCGCTGGACCGCGGTAGGTAAATACCTATCTCCCTGCTGTCGGGGGGGGGGAGGGGGGGGAGGGGGAGGGGTCGTAGCGCTGAGACGGAGGAGGACGGGGGAAGCCTTGTTAGGATCCGGAGGCTTCCCCCTCCCATGGTAAGTATTCCCCAGAGGGTTTTTTTTGTTACAGGTTTTTCATTTAAGGAGAAGTATATTGTGAGCCAATACGTAAAGCAAGATTATTCAACAGAAAACTTTGTGAATCAGCTTCATAGTATACTAAAGAAAAGTGTAAAATGCCGTTCACTTGCTATGAATACTTAGCAATTAGTTTTATTGCATCAGCAGACAGTCTTGTGAGTATCTTTGTGGTTTAATGCTTAGATGGGCTTTAAAATAAAAAGTCAATAAGTAATCTATGCACTGGCATAGTTTACTCACTAGTAAGTATGAACTGGCTTAATCCCCCCCCCCTCCCCCCTCCCAAAAAAAAAAAAAAAAAAAACTAAAAAAAACCTTCCTTTTCTATGTTGACTGTGTTTGCTGCACCCGGATAAGTAATCTGCCATCATTTGTGAGCACAGAGTACGTCAGGCGCTGACATGACTCCAAAACTGGAGCAACTTTTCCATTTCACGATTATTTTAAACTATAAACGCTGCTGCAAAACGATTCTCTCGTTAAACAGCGTCGCCCGGCTCCCTTGGCACTTGTGTTCCTTGCCTAGAGGGAATTTTGGGCCCGCCGCAGTCATCACTGAGAACACGATCCAGGCGAGAACCGATGTATTAAAAAAAGAGTTTTGTAACGCTAGAAGAAGTTTGCACTGATTGATTATGCATTAAGGGTTTTAAATGTGGGTCATTGAGGAAATCCATGCATAATTCTGACTTCAGCGTTACAGACACACTGGGGTAGAGGAAAAACTCCACCAGAGATCTCCTAAACACAATTTAAACGAGTAGAAATCTTGTGTAGTAGTGCCTGGTGAAAAGAAAAGGAGGAAAAGTTACTGGAAGCAAAAGAATGGAAGAGGGGGTTTAACACTATATATCATCAGCTTATGGTGCTGCTTTAATACAGTTAGGCCCCTTTTACATTTGCACTGGAAATCTGCGTTGCGTTACCGTTTTACTGCAGGGTAACACAATGCAAGGCAATGGGGTCTAGCACACCGAAAGTGCCCGAGCGGGCGCCAAGCTGTTGCGAAGTAACTGTCGGACTTCCTCGGGGACGCAGCAGACATAATGTAGGTCTATGGGTGACGCAGAAATGTTAAACCTGTTGGCATCAGCAGTGCGCCGTGCATGCGTGGAATGACATGAATACAATGGGAGAGCATGGGAATCCCAGTGACGTACTTCATGTCCAGCAGTAAGTCAGGCACTGGGCAAGGGGCATGCGGGGTCGGTGCTATGAAGGTGCCCCTGTCGGCACACTCTGCTGCAGGGTCATAGGTTAGGTATTTTGTGCATTGTGGTGCGATGAGCGGGGCGGGGGATCACACCGCAATCATACAGGCCAGGTGTAAAACCGTCCTTAAAGGACCACTGTCGTGAAAATCTTAAAATGTAAAATATATGTAAACACATTCAAATAAGAAGCATGTTTCTTCCAGAGTAAAATGAGCCATAAATGTATTTTCTCCTATGTTGCTGTCACTTACAGTAGGTAGTAAAAAAATCTGACATTACCAATAGGTTTTGGGCTAGTCCATCTCTCCATAGGGGATTCTCAGCATGGCCTTTATACTTTATAAAGCATGTATAAAAAGCATTTATACAAAGATGCTAGCCAGCCTCCCTGCTCGCTGCATACTTTTTTGGCAGTTGGACAGAGCAATTGCTTTTAGAAAAAGAAAACCCTGAGAATCCCCCACGAGGAAATGGGCTGCTCCAAAACCTGTTGTTTTTTTCAGATTTCTACCACTTACTGTAAGTCACAGCAACAAAGGAGAAAAGTTATTTATTGCTCATTTTACTCTGGAAGAAACGTACTTGTATGAGTTTACATATATTTTAAATTATAAGATTTTCGCGACAGTGGTCCTTTAAAAAACTTAACTGAAATAATTGAAATCCCCATAATAAGTTTTCCCTAGTCTAGACTCTTTGGTGTAGAAAAGAATTTGGCTTGGGTGACAACTCCCGACAAGCAAAACAAATACAGACACTCTACTGTCTATTTTTGCAACAGTGTTCCGGTCATTATTTCAGTGCATCTTTCCTGTTCATTGCGTTACCTGAACTGATACATAATCGCCAATTCCCCTTCTTATAACCTACCTGTAACTTCCCCCTAACTCTAAAGTACCCCAGAAGTGAGAGGAATATGGAGGCTGCCATACTTTGTTATCCGCAAGCCAATTTTTTTCACGCAAGCCAGTCTGCGGAAATTGCCCCCTCTTGCCGCTAATTGAGAACTTCCGGGTACCGAAACTTACCTTCATAGCCGCATATTGCAGCTATTCTAAAAGCCACAATTTGCAGCAAGGAAGATAAAATTAGGCACAGTCTAGCGGCTGCCACATGCCCAAATTTCCCTATCATGCCACAAAATGCGGCTTTTATTATAGGCGCCTACATCGGTGCCGTTTTTACCAAAATGACTCCTGCGCCCTTTTTTCCTGTTTCACCTGAAGCCAGTCACACATCCAGAACCACTGGTATATAGCAAGCCTATAGCTTATACATTTTAGAGCAACATCAACCCATCTGCATGAAAGATTGATTCGGACCTTTGGTCATCCTTCTCACCAGTTTTAAGAAGGCAAATTACACTGAGCATTGCTTTTTTAGTAGGAGGGCTTTTCAGTCTCTTTTAGTCCCCTATGCTTTCCTAGTGGTTTTGATTCACCCAAGCTGCTTATGTATTCTAGTGTATGTGGTGTAGTGGTTAGCGCTCTTGCCTTGCAAGCGCTGGGTCCCCGGTTCAAATCCCAGCCAGGTCAACATCTGCAAGGAGTTTGTATGTTCTCCCCATGCCTGTGTGGGTTTCCTCCAGGTACTCCGGTTTCCTCCCACATCCACAAAAACATACAGATAATTGGCTTCCCCAAAAAAATTGGCCCTAGACTACGATACATACACTACACTAGACATATGACTATGGTAGGGATTAGATTGTGAGCCCCTCTGAGGGACAGTTATTGACAAGACAATATACTCTGTACAGCGCTGCGGAAGATGTCGGCGCTATATAAATACTAAATAATAATAATAATCCCCAGCTCTGCAGTCAGCCTAGTACCCATCCCCAGCTCTCCAGCCAGTCTAGCACCCATCCCCAGCCAGCCTAGTACCCATCCCCAGCTGCCCAGCCAGCCTAGCATCCATCTCCAGCACCCAAGCCAGTCTAGTACCCATCCCCGGCTCCACAGCTAGTCTTGTACCCATCTCCCCAGCTATCCAGCTAGCCTATCACCCATCCCCAGCTCTTCAGCCAGTCTAGTACCCATCCCCGGCTCCCCAGCCAGCCTAGCACCCATCCCCAGCTCTCCAAGGCAGCCTAGCACCCATCTCCAGCTCCCCAGCCAGCCTAGTACCCATCCCCAGCCAGCCTAGCACCCATCCCCAGCTCTTCAGCCAGTCTAGTACCCATCCCCGGCTCCCCAGCCAGCCTAGCACCCATCCCCAGCTCTCCAAGGCAGCCTAGCACCCATCTCCAGCTCCCCAGCCAGCCTAGCACCCATCTCCAGCTCCCCAGCCAGCCTAGTTCCCATCCCCAGCTCCCCAGCCAGCCTAGCACCCATCCCCAGCCAGTCTGGTACAGACCCCTAGCTCCCCAGCCAGCCTCTATGTATCACTAGCTCCCCATCCATCCTAGCACCCATCCCCAGTCTGGAGGCTCCAGCCTGAGCCCCCTCCGGCTCCAAGCCATGCTCCACTGACTGACCTAAAAGCCCCTGGGCCCCTCAGGCTGAGGCTCTTGCATGTAGCAATCTGACATTTGGCAAGCTCCGTGACAGTGTAGAAATTTATTACAAAAATGCAAGCGGCATAGTAGAGTAAAGCATGCAGAGGACAAAAACCTAGGCAACAGAAGGAAGGTCGGTGCAAAATATAAGGTGCATAAAACAAAATAGGAATTTGTAAATCACTTACTACTGTTCAGATCAGAAACAGCTAGACTTCTGTAGCCCTTTCCTGCACCACCACCAAAACCGCAGGGCGGGAATGATTGTGGGGCCCCCTTGAGGAGCGGGGCTGATCACCCTTCTTCTCCCCCCCCCCCCCCCCCCCAAAGGCCATTTCTGCCAGCATCTTTACTCTAAGGAATAAACATACACACGTCATACTTAGCTCCTGCATAAATGTACATAATCTTTTTCTCCTCTCCCGCATCCTGTTTGATCACTGTGATCAATGGAATTCTTCATCCTCCATTTTGAAAATGGCCATTAACCCATAACAGCTTCCTGGTCAGCACCCTGTTAAACTGTAATATCGCCCACTTGAGCCATAGAGAAACATGGACATTACTTTGCTCATCAGTTGTCCTTTCAGCTATAACTGACAGAAACTGATATAGAACTGACAGCAACTGATATCTTTCAGTTCTGACAAAATGTTTTCAGAATAGGAAGGAATCGTTGTTAGAAGAAAATGGTGAGCTTCTGAAAGGAACTGATAGTGAGGTAAGTATGTAATATTCATTTGCAGCTACAGCATGTGTTTATTTTAAATATATGTACTCAGTTCAGGTTCCCTTTAATGCGTTGGTGTGCGTTAGTAAGAGTTGCGCTATTTTCTCCACAGCAGTGCATTGTGAAAAAGCTTTCAGTTAAAATGCATATAGTGGGAACTAAGCCATAAGAATACATGGACATTACTTTGAAAATCAGTTGTCCTTTTAGGCTACTTGCATACCAAGACGTTGCGTTAGGTGCTACGTTAAGGTCGCATAACGTGCACCTAACGCAAGGCCTGGTGCTCTTCGATGTGGACGTCAGAGTGAGCCGCGTTGTGCACAGGGCCGGATTTGTATTCTTTACCGCCCTAGGCCACTGTCACTAGCCGCCCCCCTTTTGTATAGGTAGCGAGATGACCCCTCCCCCATTCCCTCTAATATAGGTAGCCTGATGACCCCTCCAGTATAGGTAGCCAGATGACCCCTTCCCTCTAGTATAGGTAGCCAGCTCACCTTCACACTGCAGCAGCCATCAGTGTCACTCATTTCCTAGCTCGTTTCCAGTGCAGAAGCTTCCTCTTCCTTTCCGTCTCCAATGCTGCCCAAGTCCATAGCCGTCGGCCACAATGCAAACGTGCACAGAGAGCAAGGTGGATGCTGCACAGGCGGCTAGCAGCAGAGTACCACGGTCAGGAGCTAGCCTGATCTACCTGCATTGCTGCATTTGCAAGCTTGCAAATGCTCCACCAGTTTAGCCTGCTGCTGTGGTGCCCCTCCTCCTGTGGTGCCCTAGGCCATGGCCTAGGCGGCCTAGGCCTAAATCCGGCCCTGGTTGTGCAGCTCACTCTGGCGTCCGTGATGCCGTGATGGGTACTCTTGGACGCATGCGGCATCACGTGGTCCCGCCGACCAATCGCCACACAGAGCGGCCGCACCAGAAAGTAAACACTGCTCGTCACAACGTGCAGTGAATATTAATTAGCCATGTGCCTGGCCACTCTCCGCTCCTCCCCAACACCACTGAGCATGTGCAAACAGTCTAACGCAGCTTAAGCGCTGTAACGCCGTAGCATGCTGCACTTTCGGAAGAACGTGCAGCGTTACATGTAACGCAACGTGGGCAGTGTAAACAGCCTACTTGTGTTACATTGCTGTGCGTTGGGGGAGCGTTAGAGGCTGCACTAACGTGCGCCTGTAACGTCCCTGTGTGTAAGTGTGAGAAAACGCGGAATAGCCGCCGCGTGTACTCAGAACAGGGCGGCTGATTCTGCGTCTAACGCGGCGGTTTGCACGCATAGGCCTACATCCAGTAATATGGCCGAACGCGGAGGAACCGCCGCATGCCTTGATAGCGGTGCGGCGGATTCCGCGTCCGGCGCGGCGGGTGATTTGCAACACATGTCTGGTGTGGCTGGGACTGATAGTCCACACAGGTTCAGAAGGGCGCGCGCGCTCCGAGAGGCAGAACTTTTATGACAGCCAGAAGGGAGTCAGCTGACAAAGCCGGTCAGCTGACGATTCAACCAGTTCCCATTGGTCCAGCACTTAGGGGAGGCGCTGGAGAGCGCTTTGCTATATATATTGGGTGCTGGTCATTCTCTGGTTGTTTGTCAGATTCTCTGCTATATTTCAGACTAGTTCCAGGGTGTTGATGATCAAGGACCTCACACCCAGATTAGGGACTTGTATTACCATTCTGTTATACTTCAGACTGGTTCCAGGGTGTTGATGATCAAGGACCTCACACCCAGATTAGGGACTTGTATTACCATTCTGTTATACTTCAGACTAGTTCCAGGGTGTTGATGATCACGGAGCTCACACCAAGACTAGGCATTGTTTATTATCTGTTATGACCTTCTGCTTTCCTGACCTCTCTTCTGATTAATGATTTTGTATTTCTATATATATTTGATACTCCGTTGCCAAACCTTACTTGTCTTAGGATTCCGTATCAGTCTTTCCCTCTGTATCTGATCTGTCTGTCTGTGGCCGACCTGGCTTGTCCGACCTCGAGAACTATCTCCTCTGTTTAGAGATAGTTCAGAGATCTGTCAGTGACACTCCACCATTGGTGTCACTCACACTCTGGTCCTTCCCACACTCAGCCTGACTCCTCCCCTTTGGGAGCTTCAGGCCTTGGAAGGAGCCTGTTCTTTGGGCAGTATCCCATACTGCCTTGTACCCCCTTTACAGGGGCCCTTCTCAAAGTATTACTGTTGCACCAAACACTCATATTACTCAGGTGTCCAGAGGTTAGAGATATATCTGATTATCGGTGATACTGCAGATCATCAATAATCGGGTATATATCTGTATTCTCGGTGATACTGCAGATCACCGGTAATCAGATCCTCTCTGTCTTACACCGATCGTTACAGTAAGCAGCCTAAGTTATAACTGAGAGCAACTGACCACTATCGCAAAAAACTGTAAAATTTAAAATATATATTTAAACACATACAAATGAGAAGTACGTTTCCTCCACATTAAAATAAGCCATAAGTGAATTTTCTCCCATCTTGCTGTCACTTACAGTAGGTAGTGGAAATCTGACAAAACTGACAGGCTTTGTTCTAGTCCAGGGGTGTCAAACTCAAATACAAAGTAGGACAAAATTGTACACTGGGATCTAGTCGCGGGCCAACCTCAATGTCTACTGGCCACCTTCCTCCCTTATAAAGTTCCCAGGGGTCTAATGGTCCCCCTTCAGCTCCTATACAGTTCCCTGGTGTCTAGTGGGCCCTCCCTCCCCTATACAGTTCCCTGGTGTCTAGTGGTCCTCCCTCCCTTATACAGTTTCCTGGTATCTAGAGGCCCCCACCCTCCCCTATGCAGTACCATAGTGTTTAGTTATTTTGCCCATCTCCCCCATATGGCTTTCCTGGTGTTCTAGGGCTTCACCTCCAGTATAGCTTCCCCGGTGGTCTAGAGTGGGCCAAACATAATGCAAAGTGGGGAAACCACTTGAGGGCCAAATTTAATGGCCCCAAGGGCCAGAATTGGCCCACGGGCCGAAATTTAACATGTATGTTCTAGTTCATCTCTTCATGGGGGATTCTCAGCATGGCCTTTATTTTTCATACAGACACTCCTTAAAAAGGATTTATATAAAGATGCTAGCCAGCCTCCCTGCACACTTCTTTGGCAGTTGGACGGAGCAACTGCCATTTACCAAGTGCTTTTGAAAATAAAGAAAACCACGAGAATTCCCCATGAGGAGATGGGCTAGTCCAAAACCTGTCACCATGCGCAGAACATCCCTGAACGAAAGACTTTCGGGGGCTGAATTGCGGATGATCCAGGTGGTAGAGGAGGATGGCGAGGGAGCGATCAGCTTGGAGGGGGCTAGAGGAAGCCCCAGATATGTATAATTTTTTAACCTCTTCCCCCCCCAGGTTTTACTTTAAGCATTGTATAATTGTGATTATATTGCTTTTGTATATTTGCTTTTATTCCATTTGATCGTTCCATAAAGGATTAACTTTACACCCTCTAGGAATATTTTTTCTCTGTACATTTGAGGTATATTGGAGGAGCATTTCTTGTCTGCATGGGGAGCAGCTGCTTTATATTTATACCTGGGATATAAACTTATGATGTATTGTATTTATTTATCAAATGAGTCCCATCACAATTCACAGGTGTACTAGTGGCTGCCAGTTGTTCCCTATGTATCCGTCAAGCGATTTTACTTTAATATTTTATTATAGCTATAAGCCACAGTTATGCAAGCAGCTGTAAGTTACTTTCTGTTTTTTATCTCAGTGTATTGGTTTTTATTTCTATACATTAGAAGATATATATTTATATATACATATATATATATATACATATATATATATATACATATATATATATATATACATATACATATATATATATATACATATATATATATATATATATACATATATATATATATATACATATATATATATATATACATATATATATATATATACATATATATATATATATACATATATATATATATATACATATATATATATATATATATATATATATATATATATATATATATATAAATATATTGATGATAGTGGGATTTTAAAATGTGCAAGTCTGCAAAATGCAAATACATCCAAGTTGATGCAAGAGTATGCAAATACTGAATGCAAATGTATGCAGCTTGAAAATGAACCAATTGATATTCCCTTTGGGGTAATTTAGTAATTTTACCAATATGCGGATATTTCCAGCGCCTAAATTTCCATGGCACACAATTTGCATGTACATGTCAGCACTATGTAAATACACAACACTGTAATATATATTTTTGAATAACAATTACTACAAGAATATACATGGCTTAACTAAACAAACAGTAGTCAGGGATGTAACTACAGGGTAGCAAGTCCTGCAAACGCAGGGGCCACCCAGAGATTTAAGTGGGCCCACAACTACTACTTCACTCCCTTTGATATAGGGGGCCCATCCTTCAGATCAGGTGTTTTTGTGGCTACACTTGTTATGGTTGGGAAGATCAGGATGGCCACACTTGTGTTATGACCCTTGTGAGCTGGGCCCCCAGGCTGTGAGGGTCACCAGGGTAACAGTGTGAACATTGGGGGCCCATTAAAGTTTTGCTAGGCGGACCCCATGATTTGTAGTTATGCCCCTGACGGTAGTTATTCCATTGCTTATTATTTTTGAGTCTACTATAATAAATTGACTGTGATTGGTACACGTCCCTCCTACACCCAACTACAGTACCCTGTGGGTTATGTGTAGCACTTGTTGTGAACCCAGACATTACAATATGGGGCGCATCCAAGACCATATATGTGCTCTATCTATTGCACAACTGCATGAGAAACTCAGCTCTGTGATGCCACAATGAACAAGGCCTGAATTCACAGCTCCCGACAATACACTAATACGATCTTGAAATGTGTGATGGCGGCAGCCCATTTTAACATTTTTTTTCCTCCAAGAATCTTCATTAACCTTTGTGTGGCGGAAGCCCCTCCACTCGAGTCCTTGTTCACCGTTTTGCCTGTGCAAGCCGAGGACCGGCTAATTACTGGAGAAACAAAGAGTGCCAGGCGCATTGTAAGATGCTGCCTGTCACTGTACAAGGTACCCGGAGACCCAGACAAGATGGATGTAAACGCAGCTGGCATTACATCGAGATGAGAGACAGGCACATCAAATAAAAAAACACACATCAAATCCACATACAACTTTCTAAAAGGTTTCAATAATTTTCAAATTGCACATGATTGCTTTACTGTGAGCCGAGGGCTTTGATCTGCGGAAAAAAATTGGAGCTTCCTCAAGTTTTAAAAGCATTGTTAGAACAAGCGCAGGAGATTGATCCGACCCCCCCACTCCCCCCGCCTCCCCTTGTCGAGGTGATGGGCCCCGTCCCTCCGGCACATCCAGCCATTCTTTACAGAAACTCCGCAAATCACCACAACAGGCTGGTTTTCAAGGGAGAAAAATATCCAAAATGGCTAATTATCTTCTACTTGTTCTTCACCCCTGAGAGAGACAATAGATGAAAAGCAAGGAGCTGCATGCAGAAAATTCAGATACTGAACACAAGCCACGTCTTGTATCCTGCTAGACGATCAAGGAGTGCTCCTACCGGGAACACAAGTTTGGGGTTTGGTGAATGCTAGAGAATTAAAGGACACCTGAACTGAAAGGGATATGAAGGCTGCCATAGTTATTTCCTTTTAAACCATACCAGTTGCTTGGAATCCAGCTGATCTCTTTGGCTGCAGTGGTGTCTGAATCACACCTGAAACAAGCATGTGGCTAATCCAAGGGTGGGGTGGAGCAGCACAAAATATAGGTGTTATAAGTTTACAACAGGACGTCTAAACGAGAGGTAATTGCTTACCTCTCCAGAAGATACAAACACCAGTTCAACTGGAAAAATATATATTCAAAAAATTGACAGCACGTTTCGCAGGTCATGGCCCGCTTCCTCGGGTCAATACAAAAAAAATGCCTTAGCAGCATAAGGAGAAGAGTGTAGGGGCCTTTATCCTATGTGGCTAATCCAGTCAGACATCAGCAGTGATGAGCAACGGATGAATTCCAAATAGGTTTTATTCGGAATTAATCCAGGTAATTAGCACACCTTAGCAGGGGCGGCGCGGGGAGGTTAAACTTACCCAGGAACCTTCCGCTTTAATCCATCCCACGCTGCGTTCCAATTCACAGTCACGTGACTGACTACCACACTTCCTCCTTCAACCCGAAATGAGGAAGTGCGGAAGTCATGTGACCGGGAATGCAGTGTGGAATGGATTAAAGCAGAAGACTCCTCAGTAAAATTAACCCCCCCACACACACACTCAGGTGTGCCAATTACCAGGATAAATTCAGAATAAAGCCTATTCGGAATTCATCCGTTGCTCATGACTAGACATCAGTCAAACACCTTAACTGCATGCTTGATTGGGGTCTATGGCTAAAAGTATAAGAAACAGGAGGTTTAGCAGGACAGTCAGGCAATCAGCATTGTTTAAAAGTAAATAAATATGTCCACTTTCATATTCTCTCAATTCTGGTTTACTTTAAGCAACCTAGAAGTGACATCAGTCTCTTTCAGACATTTCTGCATAGAAGATTCAGCTTTCAAGGTCTGAAGCCCTGCCCCGGCCTTTAAGAGGTGAATTGCATTCCATTCATTTTATTATTATTATCATGATGCATTTACATGGTGCTGACATTTTCTATTGTGCTTTACAGAGAACACTGAAAAGTTCAGGTCACTAGCTGTCCCAAGAGGGGCTCACAATCTAATGTCCGTACCACAATCATGGTCCAGGGCCAAATTGGGGTAAAGACAATAAACTTATGGTATGTTTTTAGGATGTGAGAGGAAAGCAGAGTGCCCAGAGGAGGCCTACATACCCATGGGAAGAGCACGCAGGTATCCTGGCTCGGATTTCAAACGGAGGACTATAGCTCTGGAAAAGCCTCAAAGTGGGGAGGAACTAAGGGAAGAAAAACTGACTTTTGTTACCTCTGAAAGGTAAAAAGAAATAACCAATTAGATGGATTAGGTTTGCCATTCTCCATCTATAAATCAAATATTGCTTCTGTCTAGAGCTAGTGATCTGCAAACTTGGCTCTCCAGCTGTTAAGGAATTACAAGTCCCACAATGCATTGCAGGAGTCTGACAGCCACAGTCATGATTCATAAAGGCAGATGCATAGTGTGACTTGTAGACTAGTTCTTTAACAGCTAAAGAGCCAAGTTTGCAGATCACCGGACTCTAGACTGACTCATTAAAAGCACACCTGAACTGAAAATAAACTCATGAAATAATGAATTGTACGTGTAGTACTAATATAAAATAGATCATTAGTAGCATACAACAGAGTCTCATATTTAGTTTTCAGCAGCCATAACCCTGTGATGTAAAATCAACTTTATTCAGCTGCAAAACAAACAGAAGATATGACCCTTTGAACTTTTCAGCACTACAAACACCAACTAATTCGGAGGTAATTAAATGCAAACCACTGAAACCAGTCACTATTAGCCCTTCTCAATGATACCATAGTATCTAAAATATAACTTAATATTGTCGATTAAAATAGGGCTATATGATAAATCACCACCATCCAACCTAAGAGTGGAATAGAGACTATAGTTTTTAGGACTTATGCTCAACTGTATAATTGGAAATTTCCACCAACTGAGTTGGTTAACATTAGTGTGTGAACAACAGGAAGAAGGCTATAAAAAAGTGTTCCGGCTATATAGGTCAGGGAGAGGTCACTCTCACTGACCACAAGTACGTGAGCTAGCCCAACACATTCTCCCCACACTGGAATAACATAAATATCAACACCCTATTTTCCATAAATTCAACATGTTTCGCTTATAAAATAATTAGGCTTCATCAGGAAAAAAAAGTAAAGGTGCAGTGCAAGACGTGCATTTTGCAGAGTGACAGAATGAATAGTCCAAGTCAAAGCCAACCTTATACTAGCTTGTAGTAGGTATATATACAGTAAATCCTCCAGCCTCATCAGCCCACCCAGAGCCGGATTAAGGCTAAATGGGGCCCTAAGCAAAGTAACTGATTTGGGCCCCCCCATCATGTCGTAATAGAATCAGAAGATGCAGCTGCACAGCAACATGCCACACACACCGGGGCAGCCGAGCTACTGGTTGCTATGGGCAACAGCCCACTTTCCTCTGTGGGTGCACAATGCAGGGAATAGCAGCGGTAAAATTCAAAGTGAGAGATGAATGGCTGGGACATTTGCACTCAGGGGCTGTGAAGAGGGCGCCAGATATCACAGCAGCAGCACTTTCCCCCTGCATCTCCAGCCTGGCAATAGCAGAAAACTCTGGACACCGCCAAACCGGAAGCCGTTCCCCAGACAGAATTACATAACCACCCCCTCCACTGAACAACCGATTTCCTCCCAAACTAGACAGCCACCATGCAGCCTCCATCCCAGTGAATACGATAGTCCAGCAGAGAAGGCAGCAGCAGCGGGGGAGAATGACAGCACCAGATGACTCACATTCACCTATTGCATAGCTCCCAACTGTCCCTCTTTTGGAGGGACTGTCCCTCTTTGGGAGCCCTGTCCCTCTGTCCCTCTTTCCTCATTTGTCCCTCTTTCAGGACTTTGTCCCTCTTTCTATGTAATTATCAGTGGTGCTCACCGCCAGGTCATGATCACGCTTACGCGTGGATTCACGACCATTTTGACGCATTCCGCCTCGGACACGCTAAGCCGTGAATAGATTTTCAGCCACGAAAATCTGCTTCGGCTACGCGTGAATGCGGACAGAAATCCGCATTCACGCTCGTGAAACCCGGCGCTGAAGTCGTGGTTTGCGGAAATGCGTCAAACTATGCGGAAGTGACACATTGCAGGCCAATCAGAGTGCCCCAGCCAGGCCCTAGCAACCAGTCACAGGAGGGGAGCTATGCCCTCCCCTCCTGAATATAAAGCGGCGGCCATGATGGAAAAGCTCTGTCCTTGCTAGACTGTGGTGCTGAGAGGATTATCTCCAGGCCATTGTTGTTTGAGCAAGTGCATTTATTGTGTTAAAAACAAAGCGTTTTTTTTTTTTGCTAACACTGCTCTTATACTGTACACAGTTAGCTAGTCAGTGAGTGATTGCTGTAGTTAGTTGTAGTCAGTGTAGTGTAGTGGGAGTGTGGGAGTCTAGTGATTATTTAACTGTGTGTAGTGCAGGCAGGTTCAGTGCTGCAGTGTAGTCAGTGTAGTGGGAGTGGGGATTATCTGTGTGTAGTGCAGGCAGGCAGGTTAGTGCAGCTGCAGTGTTCACTTGTATATTCCAGTGACAGTTATACACTTGTACTATTTGCAGGCAGCCAGTCACACCGCCGGCGCCGCCACTCTCTGCCAGCGCTGTTCATTCATTCTGTCAGTGACCTTGTGCCGTGCCCAGTGCCCACTGCTCGCTCGCTGGCATATAAGCATCTCATTACACAGTGTGACATCCTTGTGTGCCCACTGCATCCTTCAGTGACCTAGTTGTATATCCAGTGCCCACTGCTGTGCCCACTGCATCCTTCAGTGACCTTGTACTGTGCCCACTGCATCCTTCAGTGACCTAGTTGTATATCCAGTGCCCACTGCTGTGCCCACTGCATCCTTCAGTGACCTTGTACTGTGCCCACTGCATCCTTCAGTGACCTAGTTGTATATCCAGTGCCCACTGCATCCTTCAGTGACCTTGTACTGTGCCCACTGCATCCTTCAGTGACCTAGTTGTATATCCAGTGCCCACTGCTGTGCCCACTGCATCCTTCAGTGACCTTGTACTGTGCCCACTGCATCCTTCAGTGACCTAGTTGTATATCCAGTGCCCACTGCTGTGCCCACTGCATCCTTCAGTGACCTTGTACTGTGCCCACTGCATCCTTCAGTGACCTAGTTGTATATCCAGTGCCCACTGCTGTGCCCACTGCATCCTTCAGTGACCTTGTACTGTGCCCACTGCATCCTTCAGTGACCTAGTTGTATATCCAGTGCCCACTGCTGTGCCCACTGCATCCTTCAGTGACCTTGTACTGTGCCCACTGCATCCAGTGATTCATTACTAGCAACATGTCTGGCAGGGTTTCGCGGGGTGAGAGGAAAGGGAGTTCAATTGCCTCAGCCACTTCTGGGACTGCTCCACGTCCAGGGAGAGGACGCCCAGCTGTACGTGGTCGTGATGCAGCAGAAAGGGTGGCAGCACAGCCTGGGCCGAGTCAGCGGACGCCATTGTCCAAATATTTTAAAGTTTCTGGTCCGCGTGTGGTGGTT
Organism: Hyperolius riggenbachi; assembly: GCF_040937935.1. Classification (NCBI taxonomy): domain Eukaryota; kingdom Metazoa; phylum Chordata; class Amphibia; order Anura; family Hyperoliidae; genus Hyperolius; species Hyperolius riggenbachi. The sequence goes on from NC_090655.1 coordinate 63,616,623, forward strand.
GAGCAAATGGAACCTGACGTACTCATGGACATCATGACTTCCTCCCAGACCTCTACTGTGAGCACCACTCCAAGCAGCAGCAGCAGCCGCCAACGTCCCACGCTTGTTGTGACATCCACCCCAGCACCCACTGGTCAGCAGCCCTCCCAGGATGACAGCGTTCTGTCCCTCAGTCCGGCATCTGGGAACCTGCTGATGCAAGAAGCTCAGGACTTACTGGGGACTGATGTGGCAGAGATTGAGATCGGGCCACAATCACAAGCGTTGTTGAGTTCTGGTGATGAAGAAGAGGGGTCTGTGTCTGGGGATGTAGAGACAGAAGAGGAGGCGGGGGAGTCAGAGGAAGAGCTGAATTATGATGATGCTGCTGCTGATGACGACGTTGTGGACCCTAACTATGTGCAGCCTGCTGAGTCCGTGGAAGAATGGTCAGAGCAGGATGACGAGTCACCTCGGCCTAGGCAAGGATATCGCCATATGTCAGGCAGGGGCATCGGCAGCAGTGGGCGTGGAGGAAGTAGACAGGACACTGCTTCAGCCGGCACCACCACCATGCAACCCCCGGCAACTACTACCACACATTGTTCCGCTGCACCCTCTGCTAGTGGGGGCCGCAGTAAATTAAAGTCACCAGTGTGGGATTGCTTTGAGGAATGTACTGATGACAAAAGGTATGCGGTGTGCAGGTTATGCAGCAAAAGATTGAGCCGTGAGAAAAGTCTGAGCAAGATGGGTACCTCATCCCTCCAGGGCCACCTGAGAAGCCGCCACTGCCGCGAGTATGCGGACTTTAAGAGGAAGCAGGCACTGCTGGCAGGGGTTCCTGAGAGCAGAAGGCCCACCAGCGCAGCAGCATCATCCCTCCCTCAGGGTCGTGAATCCCCCACAGCAGCAGCAGTAGAAGCACGCAAGCGCTCTTCCACCTCGGCTACTCAGGACACAGACATTGAGGCTGGCAGCCAGTGTTCGTCTCTCTCCTCTGTCTCCCCTGCATCCCAGCGTCGTCAGACCCTGCTGAGCGACACCTTTCAGGGTCTGACCAAGCCTCTGCCTCCAAGCCACAGGCGGATCCGCAAACTAAATGGCTTACTGGCCCGGGCCATGGCATCACAGCTGCTTCCCTACTCCCTGGTGCAGGAGGGGAGCGCCATGCGGACGCTGCTCCAATTTGGCATCCCCGAGTGGCAAGTCCCCAGTCGCCACTATTTCAGCAGGAGCGCGATCCCAGCACTCCACAAGTTTGCGGTGGAAAACGTGGCCCGTTCCCTGGACTACTCTGTGGGCAAGCGGGTCCACGTGACCATGGACTCGTGGAGTAGCAGATTTGGGACAGGTCGCTACCTGTCCTTTACGGCCCACTGGGTGACACTGATGGAAGGGAGGGAGGACAAGAGCGCATCAGCCCAGCTAGTGGTGCCACCACGCGGGATCAGGGGGGATGCAGAAGGGTCCTGTCACGACACTCCCTCTGCACCCGGAAAGCAAGCCCGCCTCGGCAGCAGCAGCGCCAAGCCTCGGCACTGCCAAGCCCTTTTAAAATTGGTGACCCTGGGGAAGGAGAGGCTTACGGCCACCAACGTCCTGGCCGCCCTCAGGAAGCAGGAGCGGAGGTGGCTGACCCCCAGAGGCCTGGAAGTGGGGTATGTGGCAGCCGATAACGGGGCCAACCTGGTGGCAGCAGTGCAGCAGGGAAACCTCCAGCACATCCCCTGCTTGGCCCACGTGCTCAATCTTGTGGTGCAGCGCTTCTTGCGCACCTACCAGGGGATGAGCGAGCTGCTGCAGGATGCCTGGGCGGTGGTACGCTTTTTCCGCCTGTCAGCCACTGCCTCTGCACTCTTGTCCACCTTACAGCAGCAGTATGGAAGGCCACAACACCGGCTGATCATCGACATGCCAGTTCGCTGGAATTCGACTCTGGCCATGTTGGAGCGGCTGTGTCAGCACAGGCTGGCTCTTAGGGCCTACATGCTAGACCCAAGTGTCCCCAGCAACCAGCAAGTCCCCATGATTACTGCCACTCAGTGGACACTGATGCAGCAAGTATGCCTGGTGCTGAGTCCCTTCCTGGAGGCAACCAAGATGGTCAGTGAGGAGCGGGCCTCTGTGTGCCAGTGGGTGCCCTTGGTTTGTCTACTGGAGCAGGCAATGGACAATTTAATTGAGCGTGGGGATGAAGCCCTGAGGCAGTTGGAAGAACAGGAGCAGATGGCAGCACAGTCCAGCTCAGAGGAGGGCTCAGAGCAGGTAGTGGAAGAGTTGGCGGTCCCTAACCTGAATGAGGAGGAGGAGGAGGAGGAGCAGAGTGCAGCAGGCGTTGTACGTGGATGGCGGTTTGAGGAGGACAACGACATGGCACAGGAAGAGGACAGGCATGCGTTATGGGACAATGGCGAGGACGAGGCAGATCTTGCTGGCAGGGCCCACTTGTTTCCCATGGCTGTGCACATGTTGCGCTGCCTTCGCAGGGACCCCCGGGTGATCCAGATGCGTTCAAGGGAGGACATCTGGATTACCTTGATGCTTGATCCCCGTCTGAAGGGGAAGCTGGGAGACTTAATGACGCCATCCATCACCGAGCAACGCACAAGGGAGTTGAAGGAGGCCCTTGTACGCAGACTACTGGAAGCATTCCCCCAGCCTTCCACCACCACTGTAACTGCTCTGCCAAGCCAGCAAGAGGTGCCTGCCATTGCCACTAGCAGCACAACAACAACCACCAGCAGCAGCAGCAACTGGCGCCCCGGAGACCTGAAGAGCCTAAGCAAGAGCCTGTATGCAGTGCAGCAGCCCAGAACAGAGGCGCCCGCCACAGCATCCACCACCAACCAGCACAAGCAACGACTGACCACCATGGTGTCTGACTATATGGGGTCATCCAGCGGGCTCAATGACACCGACAGCCCCGTGGACCCCTTGGAGTACTGGGTCAAGAGACTGGACATCTGGAGCGAGCTTTCCCAGTACGCCCTGGAACTCCTATCCTGCCCTCCTTCCAGTGTCCTCTCAGAGAGATGCTTTAGTGCGGCCGGTGGCGTGGTCACAGAGAAGCGCTCTCGGCTCTCCCACGCCTCTGTGGACAAACTCACCTTCCTGAAAATCAACCAGGCTTGGGTGGAAGGTGAGTTCCTGGCCCCTATTGTCGGACACAGGGGGACATGAAGTGGCTGCTGCATGTGCTGTTGTTAACTATGCCTGCCTTTATAAAAACAGTTACTACCTGCCTAGTGCCTACCTTGGTTAATTTTTTGGTGTTATGGTACTACTACCAGTAAGTTGCCATGGTCCTCCTGAGCTGCTGAACTGACCGCCCGCTTTGTCCTCCTGACTCAGTCGCTACTACACTCTGCGTTCACACTGCCCGGGTCACTGGGTGCATTTAATTTTTTGGCCAGCACTATGACGCTGTGCTACTACTACTACCACCAGTATGTTGCCATGGTCCTTCTGTGCTGCTGAACTGACCGCCCGCATTGTCCTCCTCCTCCTGACTCAGTCGCTTCCACCAATGCACTCTGTCTGCGTTATCACTGCCCGGGTCACCGGGTGCATTTAATTTTTTGGCCAGCACTATGACGCTGTGCTACTACTACTACCACCAGTATGTTGCCATGGTCCTTCTGTGCTGCTGCTGCTGCTGAACTGACCGCCCGCATTGTCCTCCTCCTCCTGACTCAGTCGCTTTCACCAATGTACTCTGTCTGCGTTATCACTGCCCGGGTCACCGGGTGCATTTAATTTTTTGGCCAGCACTATGACGCTGTGCTGCTACTACTACCACCAGTATGTTGCCATGGTCCTTCTGTGCTGCTGCTGCTGACCGCCCGCATTGTCCTCCTCCTCCTGACTCAGTCGCTTCCACCAATGTACTCTGTCTGCGTTATCACTGCCCGGGTCACCGGGTGCATTTAATTTTTTGGCCAGCACTATGACGCTGTGCTGCTACTACTACCACCAGTATGTTGCCATGGTCCTTCTGTGCTGCTGCTGCTGAACTGACCGCCCGCATTGTCCTCCTCCTCCTGACTCAGTCGCTTCCACCAATGTACTCTGTCTGCGTTATCACTGCCCGGGTCACCGGGTGCATTTAATTTTTTGGCCAGCACTATGAAGCTGTGCTGCTACTACTACCACCAGTATGTTGCCATGGTCCTTCTGTGCTGCTGCTGCTGAACTGACCGCCCGCATTGTCCTCCTCCTCCTGACTCAGTCGCTTCCACCAATGTACTCTGTCTGCGTTATCACTGCCCGGGTCACCGGGTGCATTTAATTTTTTGGCCAGCACTATGACGCTGTGCTGCTACTACTACCACCAGTATGTTGCCATGGTCCTTCTGTGCTGCTGCTGCTGCTGAACTGAACGCCCGCTTTGTCCTCCTCCTCCTCCTGACTCAGTCGCTACCACGGTACCACCAATGCACTCTGTCTGCGTTATCACTGCCCGGGTCACCGGGTGCATTTAATTTTTTGGCCAGCACTATGACACTGTGCTACTACTACTACCACCAGTATGTTGCCATGGTCCTTCTGTGCTGCTGAACTGACCGCCCGCATTGTCCTCCTCCTCCTGACTCAGTCGCTTCCCGCTGCTGCACTCTGCGTTCACACTGCCCGGGTCACTGGGTGCATTTAATTTTTTGGCCAGCACTATGACACTGTGCTACTACTACTACCACCAGTATGTTGCCATGGTCCTTCTGTGCTGCTGAATTGACCGCCCGCATTGTCCTCCTCCTCCTGACTCACTCGCTTCCACCAATGTACTCTGTCTGCGTTCACACTGCCCGGGTCACCGGGTGCATTTAATTTTTTGGCCAGCACTATGACGCTGTGCTGCTACTACTACTACCAGTATGTTGCCGTGGTCCTTCTGTGCTACTGAACTGACCGCCCGCATAGTCCTTCTCCTGACTCAGTCGCTACCACCACTGCACTCTGCGTTCACACTGCCCGTGTCCACTGACAACTCTGCTGCGATGTCATTGCTAATTGCTGCAAAAAAACAAACAAAAAAGAAAACAAATTACAAAAACCTCTCTGGGGCCTTTTTGGCGTCAGCCACTCATCCTCCTCCAGCGATACCTTCGCCGCCAAGTGCCATTGGAACTCGCCTTCACCTCTTTGATTGCTTAACGCGTATATCCCTTTTTAAAACCACGTATTACCAATTAATAGCCCCATTTACAGTGGTGATTGGTCTTTAAAAGCCATTAAAAGGAAAAAAAAAAAATTGGGAATTTTTTATGTTGAAGTTATGTTGCCCCTTATCACCTCGATAATCCATGCAATTTGGGGGATTGTAGCATGTATGGGGGCTTTGTTATTAACGTTTAAAGAAAATCCGCCCCCGGGCGGGAATCCACGCGTGATTACGCCATTCACGGCAGAAAATCTGCGTGGTTGCGTGGACGCGGACGAAAATCCGCATGCGGCGGGGCCGAATGCGGATTTTTTTTTGCAACCACGCGGATTGCCGAATTTGTGGATGAGGCACATCCGAGCATCCCTGGTAATTATATATATTGCTCTACTAAAAAATGTATTTGATTGACTCTAAACTTTATTCCCATCCTTTAATGGATTCCTTACTAATTTTAAAATGTTAATATGAAGGAAAATGAACCAGGATAGAAAGGACCAGTGTGGTTTGAATTATAAAACATCATATTTTTCTTATGGAATGTTTATGGTATGCGTGACTAGGGGTGTGATAAGGGCGTGATCAGGGGTGTGGCAGGGGCATGGCTTAAGTGTCCCTCTTTACCATCTCAAAACGTTGGGAGGTATGCCTATTTGCGATCCAAGCAATAGAGGTCCCGTTATCCGAAGCCCATCTATCTCCTCTAGAGTGCTGCCGCTCTGTTACTACTACTATTACTACTTCCTACTTCCTGTCTGATCTGAGAATCAGGAAGTTCAGAGCGAGCGGCTGCACTGTAGAAGAGACAGATGGGTTTCAGATGACGGGATTTCTATCGCTTGGATCATGGATAGGTGAGTGAGCGTTTGCCATCTGCTACTATCATTCTTGCTGCAGCTGTGGTTCTCTGTGGGAAGGGAGGGAGGAGTGGGCAGTGGCAGAGCGCACAGTAGCAGGAGGGGGACCTAGGAGAAGAGCCTGGCTCTGAAGACAATCAGCAGCGCACGGCATCATTTGACAAGACAAGACAAATAACATTTATATTGCGCTTTTCTCCTGGCGGACTCAAAGCTCCAGAGCTGCAGCCACTAGGACGCAACCTGTAGGCAGTAGCAGTGTTAGAGAGACTTGCCTAAGGTCTCCTACTGAATAGGTGCTGGCTTACTGAACAGGCAGAGCCGAGATTCGAACCTTGGTCTCTGTGTCAGAGCCCTTAAAGGGACTCCGAGCAGTGCCTGTGGTTATGCCTTTAAGCATACCCACAACTAATTAATTACATCCTCTCACCTACCAGCATGATGTTTGTAATTATATCCCCCTGGGTTCCTTATATTTCATTGCATTGTGCTGAATCGAGCTGCCGACTTTGGAGAAAAGTCGTCCTGTGTAATACAATGTAACTATGGAAAGATGCATATCATTTTAAAGATCTCTTTCTCCTCTTTCCAATGATATATAAACCGCCGCCCTATGCCTTTTAGTTTTCGCTATTTTCGCGATCGAATTTGCAGTGGCCGCAGTTTCGATCGTGAAAATAGCGAAAACTAAAAGGCGTAGGGTGGTGGTTTATATATAATTGGAAAGAGGAGAAAGAGAGCTTTAAAATGATATGCATCTTCCATACTTACTGCACTGCTCAGAGTCCCTTTAACCATTATACCGCTGACAGGATGGCGAGGGCTGGTTTATGTGCTGATGGGGCCCCTTTGACTCTGAATGGGGGCCCCAAGCAACTGCTTTTGTTGCCTGGTCGGTAATCCGGCCCTGAGCCCACCACTCCCCCATTATTATACGCCACCTGTCCTCTTGGCCCAGGATTTACCATACTAGTGTGGGCAGTACTATCAGTGTACACATATCGGAGGTAATATCCTTCCACAATAAATAATTATCAATGTGTCCCCCTCCACAAAGTCTTTTATACTTGCCTTGTGTTATATTAAATCAATTTCAGATTCAATGCGAATATGAAGAGAAAAAAGCACTTGCACAAAATGCAGCAGGGGTGGATACTGCCACACTGGGCTTACCTGCAGGGTGCTCCAATGGTAGTCCACAATTTCAAACAGAAGAGAGGAAGGAGATGGACACAGCTGCTGAAATACCCTTTACTGTGGCTGGGTTGACACAAAAAACTTACAGCAGTGGGGGAAAGGACAAGTCTGACAGCTGTTTCGCAGGGACTAGCTTCATCAGAGACCATTTCAGATTCAGTGTTTTGCAAACTTTTCAGCATTGAAAATATATGAACATTGTTTCCTTAGCCAGATAAAATATTTGTTTTTTTCTCTTTCTATTTACTATTCAGAACATGGGGCTAAATTCGACTTTCTTTTTGACTGCCTTATTTGCATAGATAGCCACTCTAGGTTTTTGGGTTTTTTTAATGCTTGCTGTACAGGAAAACTGAAACAGACTTCAGACAATTTCTTAGTAGGAATATTACTGTATAAACTTATGTTCATCTCATCATGTCACATGTCAGTTCCAGTACCCTTTAAAAGTAATCCAGGAAATTTGATGCAACCAAAACCTATGGCTAAGACTCCAATGGCTCAATAGCTGTCATACCTAGGACTATGTTTGGCAAAAGGCAGCTTAAATTCTGTGCAGCCATGATGCAGGGGAGGGTGTTGCAATGACACTTGGAGGGCACTATGATAATTTTGTTGGGGGGCCAGGCAGGGCCGTGCCGAGGCTAAGACAAGAGAGGCTCCAGCCTCAGGGCGCAATGTAGGAGGGGCGCACAACTCACTCAGCTATCATAACCCTATTGTGTTTGAAGCAGAGAGAAATAAGAAAAGGGAATACATGGCAGTGACTGCAAGCCAGATAACTAGAGATTAAGGTGTTGGGGGCCCTGGGGTGCCTCTTAGTCTAATAGCAATCAGTGTATGATGGCTGGAGTGGGAGGGGTGGAGGGTGCACATTGGTGTCTCAGTCTTGGGCGCTGGAGGACCTTGTCAAAGCTCTGGGGCCATGGTCAATGACTCTACGTCCCTGGAATCAGGTTAAGGAGTACACCTGTCTTTGAAATGTAGTTCGAGGGATGGAAATAGAAAACCCTGTAATATATTGACCCTGAACTTTAGAATTGTATCCATCCAAGGGTCACAACAGGCCTCCCCCACTAATTTAGGTCTATGTTCAGTGCAGTTCAAATCCCAGCATGCTCTGCTTTGAAGGGCAACTAAAACGAGAGGGATTTGGAGGCTGCCATATTTATTTCCCTTTAAAGGGAACCTAAACTGAGAAGGATATGGGTTTTTTCCTTTTAAAATAATACCAGTTGCCTGACTCTCCTGCTAATCCTGTGTCTGTAATACTTTTAGCCACAACCCCTCAACAAGCATGCAGATCAGGTGCTCTGACTGAAATCAGACTGGATTAGCTGCATGCTTGTTTCAGGCAGGGGTCTATTCCTGGGAAAAGAGGTGAGTGGACTCACCCGAAAACCCCCTGCGCCGTGCGCCAAAAAAACGGGTGTGGTCAAGCATATTGTGGGCGTGGACATGGGTGGGGCCAACTATACATGACCTTAACAGTGTTGTTAAAGATCTGCCGTGGAAGTTTGAGCTCTGCTGTAGTGTACCCCCAAAATTAAATGTAATCTGACAGCATTTCACCAAAAAGACACGTAATCTGGCAGAAGTTTCTCCAAAATACAAATAATATGGCAGTGGTTCCCCAAAATAGACAATCTGGCAGCAGCAGTTCCCCGAACATACACCCAATCTGGAAGCAGTTCCCCAAAATATGTGAAACCTGGCAACGGATCACCCTAAATACACGTAACACCCAAAACACATGTAATCTGGCAGCTGTGGTCCCCCAGACATACACAATCTGGCAGCAGTACCCCAAAATACGCGTAATCTGGCAGAAGCCATTCCCTTAACATACACATAATCTGGCAGCTGTTCCCCAAAATAGTAACCCCCAACATAGGTAGCCAGGTCTATAGGTGTCCCCACTATAAGTAGTTATGAGGATAGTTGTCCCTAGAATAGGTAGCCAGGTGTATAATGTTCCCAGAAAAAGGTGGCCAGGTGTATAGATGTGCTCAGTATATGTAGCTAGGTGTATTGGTGTCCCCAGTATATGTAGCCAGGTCTATAGGTGCCCCCAGTATAGCCAGGTCTATAGGTGCCCCCAGAATAGGTACCCAGATGTCCCCACAAGGAGGGGAGGCAGCGCAGAGAAGAGGGATTGGTGGGCACAGCGGGGAACGTCTCCTCCCCCCCCCCCCCCTCAGGGCTCCCCCTTCCTCCCTCTCCCCCTCCAGAACTAAAGTTTGCAGGTGGCTGGCAGCAGCAGGACTTACCTCCTTCCAAGCGCTGGGTAAGTAGTGATGTCCGGTTCATTTAAACCGGTTCTTTCCTGTGAGTTGAGTGATCCAGCTCATCACACTGAACCGAATTAGTTCAGTGGATGAGACAGGAACTGCAGCTGCACACTGTGTTCAGCTGCAGTTCCTGTCTCATCCACTGAACTGATTCGGTTCAGTGTGATGAGCCAGATCACTCAACTATAAGGAAAGAATCGGCTCAAATGAACCGGACATTACTACTTACCCAGCGCTTGGAACGAGATGGAGGTAAGTCCCGAGATGGAGGTAAGTCCCGTCTCCTGCCCGCTGCCAGCCGCCTGCAAATTATAGTTCTGGGGGGGGATAGAGTGAGGAAGGGGGAGCCCCAAGATGAGGGAGGATGGCGGGAAACGTCCCCCCTTCCCTGCTGTGCCCACGATCCCTCTTCTCTGCGCTCTCTCCCTCCACACATGCTAGGGTGGACATCGTCCACCCGCGTCCACCCCCCTCTCGACCCCTGGTTTCAGGTGTGTGATTCAGCCACTATTGCAGCTAAAGAGACCAGTAGCACTGCCAAGCAACTGGTATTGTTTAAAAAGGAAACATACATATCCCTTTCAGTTAAGGTTCCCTTTAAGCAATACCAGTTGCCGGGCAGCCCTTCTGACCCTCTGCCTCTAATACTTATACTCTAATACTTTTGAACAAGCATGCAACATATCAGGTGTTTCTGAAGATTAGCTGCATGCTTGTTTCTGGTGTTATTCAGACACTACTGCAGCCACATAGATCAGCAGGGCTGCCAGGCAACCGATATTGTTTAAAAGTTTATAAATATGGCAACCTCCATATACTTCTCACTTCAGTTGTCCTTTAAGTCATTCACCCAGCCTGAGCCTTCCCTCTAAATGTGTTCAATTTCTATTTAGAAACATTAATTTGCCAAAAAGTAAACAAAGTGTTAACTAATTCTATCCAGGCCATCAAATGTTTAATTTCATAAAAGGGAGTTTAAAAAGTTAATATATCCTATCAGCGAACACCACTACCATCATACATCTGTGAGAAAGAGAATACAACTGGAAATAAATCCAAAAGACAAGTTAACACACACCAGAGCCATGGGTGGAACGCCACTAAACCAAGACCAATTACAACCTTCCAAAAACTTCATCAGCATCAGTATTTTAGCCAGTAATGGGACAAATCCACTCCACTGACTACTTAGAGCAGAAAGGAGATAAAAAGGGTTAATATTTCATAGATTTCAGCTCTGGTATACTTTAATGAATGTGTCATTGAGCAGAGACAATTAAAATGTAAAAATTTAAAAACTAGTTTTAAATATAAAATAAAACTGTGGGATATCTAAAAAATTATTTTTAGGAGAAGGAGAATAGATACAATTGTTTTTCTCATCAGTTTATTTTCACCTCGGATGTCCTTTAATTTTATTTTGATTGACGCCAAAAAACAATGACACATTTTGTGGGACCTGCCCCCTTCTTCAGGTATATAGGGCAGTATCTTAATCCAGCTGCACGCATGGACTTGGAGCTCCTACAGGCTTGCAGCTGCATTAAGACACTGTACAATAGTCCTGAAGAAGCTGGCAGGTCCTGTAAAAATGCATCATACTTTCTGGTATCAATCAAAATAAAATTAATTTCTATACCTTCATTCTGAGGTAAGAATCATTATTATCCAGTGAGTTCATTGTTTTCGTTTGGAGTGCAACCCAACTCATCCCAGAAAAGCTTTCCTATCTGCATGGAGACTGTATTCTCCACTTGCCTGATACTGTGGTTTCCTATCAGCAACCCAGTTAAGTAGTATTTGTCTAATTTTCCTGAAAATACTACACTATTTGGTGCTCCTAGTGTTTTCTGTTCCTTTTCTCCCTCCCTGACCCTGAGGTCCATCACCCAAACTGGATACGCTTCATGGATGTATTTGATTGAATCAGCTTCAATCTGCAAGTGCAAACAAATCTGCATCAACTCTAATCCATCCTTATATCTCACATCTTTGCAACCGAGGCGACAGAGATTACACAGCATTATTACCTTAAAGGGGCACTATGGCAAAAAAATGTAAAATTTAAAGTATGTGCAAACATATACAAATAAGAAGTACACTTTTTCCAGAGTAAAATGAGCCATAAATTACTTTTCTCCTATGTTGCTGTCACTTACAGTAAGTAGTAGAAATCTGACAGAAGCGGCAGGTTTTTGGACATAATGAGCGTTATGCATGAAAGAAAAAGAACACAGTATTCCAAGAAAAACACATGCTACCTACAGTAAATTATGGTGGTGGTTCCATTATGCTGTGGGGCTGTGTGGCCAGTGCAGGGACTGGGAATCTTGTCAAAGTTGAGGGATGCATGGATTCTACTCAGTATCAGCAGATTCTGGAGACCAATGTCCAGGAATCAGTGACAAAGCTGAAGCTGCGCCGTGGCTGGATCTTTCAACAAGTCAACGACCCTAAACACTACTCAAAATTCATTAAGGCACTCATGCAGAGGAACAAGTACAATGTTCTGGAATGGCCATCTCAGTCCCCAGACCTGAATATAATTGAAAATATGTGGTGTGAATTAAAGAGAGCTATCCATGTTCGGAAGTCATCAAACCTGAATGAACTAGAGATGTTTTGTAAAGAGGAATGGTCCAAAATACCTTTAACCAGAATCCAGACTCTCATTGGAACCTACAGGAAGCGTTTAGGCAGGCATGGGCAAACTTGGCCCTCCAGCTGTTACGGAACTACAAGTCCCACAATGCATTTGCCTTTATGAGTCATGACTGTGGCTGTCAGACTCCTACAATGCATTGTGGGACTTGTAGTTCCTTAACAGCTGGAGGGCCAAGTTTGCCCATGCCTGGTTTAGAGGCTGTAATTTCTGTAAAAGGAGGATCTACTAAATATTGATTTCATTTCTTTTTAAATAAAGTAAATCCGATAAACTTTATTTTACTTCTCAAATATCACTGTGTGTGTCTCCTATATGATATATTTAACTGACATTTTTTATTGTAACAATCAACGATTTATACAGGAAAATCATGACGTTTAACAACGTTGCCCAAACTTTCGCATCCCACTGTATATCAAGATAAGAATCTGAAATAAAGTTTGATCAGAAAAAGGGAGCCTTTACAATGCATTCAGCGGACCTGGAGAGAACTGCTTTTTTTGTAACAAAAGTAGAATTTTGCTTTAAAGGCTAAAGACTTTAAAGTGAAATTCTAATGCTCTTATTCTGCCTTTGTCCCTCTGCTTCTATGTAGAAGTAACATAATACAGGGCCGTTGGAAGAAGTTTGGGGGCTGCATCTGGCGCCTTTTAAAGGGAAGCAGGTGGCTTCCCACTGGTCTCATATGTGCAGACCCACCAAGCGAGAAACAAAGTGAACCTGTCACTGGACGAAACCATACAAGAGCCATTTCACACCTATGTGCTCGATTTAAAGAGGAACTCCAGTGAAAATAATGTAATAAAAAAAGTGCTTAATTTTTACAACAATTATGTATAAATGATTTAGTCAGTGTTGGCCCCTTGTAAAATCTTTCCTCTCTCTGATTTACATTCTGGCAATTTTCACATGGTGACATTTTTACTGCTGGCAGGTGATATCAGTGGAAGGAGATGCGGCTTGCTTTTTTGGCAGTTGGAAACCGCTGTTATTTCCCACATTGCAACAAGGCTCCCACAGTGCGATGTCAGAACCATGGTCATGACCTCACACTGTGGGAGGGGTTTCACCACAATAGCAGCCATGCAGAGCCCCCTGATGATCCGTTTGAGAAAAAGGAAGAGATTTCTCATGGGAAAGGGGGTATCAGCTACTGATTGGTATGAAGTTCAATTCTTGGTTACGGTTTCTCTTTAAAGAGGAACTCCAACCTAGAATTGAACTTTATCCCAATCAGGAGCTGATACCCCCTTTTACATGACAAATATAATGATTTTCACAAACAGACCATCAGGGGGCGCTGTATGACTGATTTTGTGCTGAAACCCCTCCCACAAGAACCTCTGAGTACCGCGGTACTCTGGGCAAACTGCCACAATGTAACAATGTTCACAGACAGGAATTAGCTGTTTACAGCTGTCTCTAACAGCCAAAACAGCTAGGAGCAGCAACATAACCTGCCCACAGTAAAAATGTCACCATGTAATACATGTCAGAATGTGAATCTGGGAAAGGAAAGATTTTACAATGAGCAAACACTGACTAAATCATTTATACATAATTATGATAAAAAATGAAGCACTTTTTTTACTACATTATTTTCACTGGAGTTCCTCTTTAAATGGAAAGCCTTGCTCACTGGCATTCATTTCACAGGCCAGGACCAGCCTTTTCATGCCATGTGAAAAAGCAGTATCCCAAGTGGTGGCCTTAGCTTGTCAGATGCCAGGGAAATTCTAATACCCGAGTTGTGTAAAGCATTCTGTAAGCATTTGGCATCAGTTTTCATAGACTTGCAGAGTAAGCAGAAGGTTGGCTGTGAGCTGAGAGCCACAGGTAAACATGAGCCGTCTGTTATAATCTGTAGGAATAAGGCCTCTTTCACACAGTTCTCCTCATCTGCCGGGCCACTGAAGGCCTCACACCTCCAATCTACAGCAACCGAGTGGCAGCATCTGTAACCTTGAATCTGTACGTTTGAGTTCATCTACCATTATTCACAGTATGTAACCTTTCACGTTATTGTGTTGTTCCGGCCAGAACCCTGAAGTTTGGCCACTTATATGGCCGACCAATTTGGGAAATGGCTGGGTGATGCGGCCAATACACAAAATATTGACTTAGGGTGGGGATTTTGGCCCGAAGGGCCCCGTTCACACTTGCGGTTTTGCAAAAACCGCACCGGATGTCCGGACCGCACCGGAGCCGGATCGGACCTGAACCGTACGGTTCCTGTCCGGATCCGGTCCGGATCCGGTCCGGTTGCATACGGTTTTCGTGCGGTATGAACACGGTTGCGGTCCGGATCCGGATTCTTAAAGAGATAACAACCTGTATAAATACCTGGGGTTCTGGGAGGTCAGCAGAAGCTCTTGGGTCATTGTTGGAGACAGCTGGACGTGTGGAGACCATCCTTGGATACAGAGACAGCAGTTGGGACCATGGATCCAGTCATTTTTTACGCTTATTACCTGGGAATTCTCTCCTTCCTGTTGTTTACCTACTACTATGTGGGGAGAAGGCGTGCTCCTCGCAGGAGATGGTGGGTGCACCCTCTACTAGCCAGGAGGCAGAGGAAGGGAGAGTTCCAGGCCCTCTACCGGGACCTCAGACGACACCCACAGAAGTTCTACAGCTACACTCGGATGTCTATTCCCCTGTAAGTATATAGGCCTAAATACACCAACCCCCACCATTCCTAAACACCCCACCCTCACCCCCACAACACCTCATCCCTGTATACCTAGCTAAACACACCACCCTGACCCCCACACCCCTGTATACCTAGCTATACACTACACCCCCACCCTCCACAACACTCCCAAACCTCTGTAAACACACCTCCCCCATCCTCCACCCAACACCTTGTCCCACAACATACTTTACAGCTTCTTCCTTTACATCTCCTGACAGGTTTGATACCCTTTTGGAGATGGTGAAGGATGAACTTAGGAAGAAGGATACCACGTTCAGGAGAGCAGTCACACCACAAGAACAACTACTCATCACACTGAGGTATGTAAAAACTTTTTTTATTGCAAAAACAACCACTTTCCAACATGGAAACATTCTTCCAACATGGAAGACAAAAAAATAACATATCTATGGTATAGCCCGGTCAGTTTTAAGGAACACCAACCACCAACTTTGTGCTGGAAGAGTTGCAGGGCATAGCTGCCCAAGTGTCTTTCGGGGACACCAGGCCCTAATAAATTGAAGTGCTTCAAAAACCTAACCACTGGCACAGGACCCTCTGAGCCATGGGTGAAGGACACAGGTCAGTGAAAAGGCTAGGCCTCTCACCGACCAGTCAAGGTGTCCTTCATCCATGGCTCCAAGGGTCTTGTGCAAGTGGTTAGGAACAAGAACAAAGTGAGGAGCAAGAGGAACCGATGGCAGAGGTGCATGACTACAGGTGCAGTGCAACAGGCACAAGGTTGTGACCCAGGTAGTGTCTTTCGGGGACACCAGGCCCTAAAATTGAAGTGCTTCAAAAACCTAACCACTGGCACATGACCCTCTGAGCCATGGATGAAGGACACAGGTCAGTGAAAAGGCTAGGCCTCTCACCGACCAGTCAAGGTGTCCTTCATCCATGGCTCCAAGGGTCTTGTGCAAGTGGTTAGGAACAAGAACAAAGTGAGGAGCAAGAGGAACCGATGGCAGAGGTGCATGACTACAGGTGCAGTGCAACAGGCACAAGGTTGTGACCCAGGTAGTGTCTTTCGGGGACACCAGGCCCTAAAATTGAAGTGCTTCAAAAACCTAACCACTGGCACAGGACCCTCTGAGCCATGGATGAAGGACACAGGTCAGTGAAAAGGCTAGGCCTCTCACCGACCAGTCAAGGTGTCCTTCACCCATGGCTCCAAGGGTCTTGTGCAAGTGGTTAGGAACAAGAACAAAGTGAGGAGCAAGAGGAACCGATGGCAGAGGTGCATGACTACAGGTGCAGTGCAACAGGCACAAGGTTGTGACCCAGGTAGTGTCTTTCGGGGACACCAGGCCCTAAAATTGAAGTGCTTCAAAAACCTAACCACTGGCACAGGACCCTCTGAGCCATGGATGAAGGACACAGGTCAGTGAAAAGGCTAGGCCTCTCACCGACCAGTCAAGGTGTCCTTCACCCATGGCTCCAAGGGTCTTGTGCAAGTGGTTAGGAACAAGAACAAAGTGAGGAGCAAGAGGAACCGATGGCAGAGGTGCATGACTACAGGTGCAGTGCAACAGGCACAAGGTTGTGACCCAGGTAGTGTCTTTCGGGGACACCAGGCCCTAAATTATTAGTGCTTCTAAAACCTAACGACTGGCACAGGACCCTCTGAGCCATGGATGAAGGACACAGGTCAGTGAAAAGGCTAGGCCTCTCACCGACCAGTCAAGGTGTCCTTCACCCATGGCTCCAAGGGTCTTGTGCAAGTGATTAGGATCAACAAAGTAAGGAACAAGAGGAATCAAAGGCACAGGTGCAGGACTACAGGTGCAGTGCAACAGGCACAAGGTTGTGACCCAGGTAGTGTCTTTCGGGGACACCAGGCCCTAAAGTTCAAGTCCAGCAAAACCAAAAGTTAAAAAGCCCTGTGATGGTATCCTTCCTTCGAGGATCGGAGGTATTCAGAGGAGCATGTCCAGGAACAATTTGACTTTTTTTTCAAATTGTATCGGCACCACTACTAGAAAAGGTGGGAGTTGCTGCCTGGAAATCTGGACTCTCTTGGGTGCTGGTCGTGGATGAGCTGGACCCTGACAGCGGTGGCCCATATTGACTGCCTCTGTAGCCGGTGTACATCTGTGATGATTGCCAGGTGGGCACCGCTGTTGGTTGTGGGGGTCTAAAAATTGGTGGTTGCAATAATGGCGTGTCCATGTGCTGTTTAATCACCTCCAGCAAATTGGAATGGCACGCCATCAGGTTTTGTGAAGGCACCTTTTCAAGATATGGTATTAGAGACATCACAGTGTGAAAACACGGGTGTGCCTGCAATTTCAGTAGTTCCTTGCTTTGTTGATGCATTTGCTGCATCATGTTCTGCAGCTGGCCCACCGACTGATGATGCTGCGCACGCAGTTGGTCGATTTCTCCTCTGTGCATCTCATGCATCATTTTAAGCTCGTCCCTGTAGTGCCCATGTACAGCGTCGAGCTCACATTGCAGTGTAGTGATGTGGGACTTGTACTGCTCCATGATATGGCCCCTGTCCTCATCTTGCAACTGCCGGGTTATGAGAGTTTGGTGGCTCTGAAGAATCCCGAGAAGTCCGGAGACAGCCCCGGACATCTCGGACTCTGTCTCTCTCCTTGTTGGGGGGAGGGTACCTCGACGCCTCACTGGTGTGGTGGTCCTCACTGGTGGTGTGGCAGCATCTTCCCGTCCTCTGGCCTGTGTCGGGGTTGCCCTGCGCGCTGGTTGTGCTGCAGTCTCTCGGTGCTCCTCACTTTGTTCTTGTTCCCCTGGAGCTTCCATAGCGGTCGATTGTGGAGGTTCAGCTTCTTCCACACTCGGTCCTGCAACCTCAACATCCAAGCTCTCTTCTGCCAAGTCATCATCAAAGGACGGAGTTGTGATTAAGGACTCCCTCCTCCTACTCCTCGCCTCGGGGCAATAGGTTACATCGGCGACGTCATCATCCACCAAGCTCTCCTCACTGCTGAACCGTGCCTCCTGGGTCGGTTCCTCTTGCTCCAAATTGTCTTCAGTCCTGTAGATAAAAAAAATATTTATTGGTGTGCCAAACAGCATGTGGCGTCAATTCACAGAGCTAGCAAACACTAGCAATCACTTTATCACCAGTTTCTACCCAACATTTGATAAAGCTTGTGAGAAAAGTTCGCTAGCCATGGGAATTGAGGCCATAGCAATACATGGCCGAAGTCATGGTAATGAGCTCTCAGTTCCTGCCCACAGTAGTGGTACTTACAGTCTAGGTTCCAGGCTTGCATTGATGAAAGACAATTGCTTGGCAAATTGGTAGTCTTTTTGTCGCCTTCCCCCGCCACTGCCACTTCGTTCGGCAAGTTTTTTCTTCCGTAGCCATTTCACATATGCATCCCGTATATTGCGCCACCTTGTCTTGTACCTTTCTCCTGTAACGACATGAAAAATTGATTTCGATTATTTCTCTTGTAGGTACATCGCAACTGGACAAACATATACATCGCTACATGTCACATTTCGTATTGGGAAGAGCACGGTGGCAGGCATCGTCGTGAGGACTTCGAGGATCCTTTGGACGCGACTGAGGGCCAGATACATGCCTGTGCCGGACACCACGAAATGGGAGGAGATCGCCCAGGGCTTCTGGACCGAGTGCAAGTTTCCTAATTGTGTTGGCGCACTGGATGGGAAACACATCCGGATTCAGAAACCCGTGGGGAGTGGCAGCCATTATTTCAACTATAAAAAATACTTCAGCATTGTTCTAATGGCAGTGGCAGATGCGGACTACAAGTTTGTGTACGTGGATGTGGGGTCGTACGGTAGTTCCAATGACTCTGGAATTTTCCAGCGTACGACCCTTTGCCGGCTGATGGAGGAAGGCAGACTGCGTCTCCCCCGTGACAGACCCTGGCCTGGGACAAGGGCACCGGCCTACCCCTATGTGTTTGTGGGGGACGAGGCCTTCGCCCTGTCCGACCATGTAATGCGTCCGTACCCAGACAGGGGACTTGATGCCAGCCAGCTACACTTCAATGCTCGGTTGAGCCGTGCAAGGAGAATGGTGGAGTGCACATTTGGGATCCTGGTGTCAAAGTGGAGGGTGTTCCACACGCCCATGCTGCTGAAACCGGGCAACGCAGTTGTCGTGGTGAAGGCAGCATGCATCCTCCACAACTTTGTGCGGCAGGAGGAAAGAGAGACTCCGGAACCCCCGAATGTGCTTCCACTAATGCCCCTGCGGAGGTATGCAACCAGGCCAAGGGTAGTGTCACTGCGGAACAGGGACCAACTGAGACTTTATTTTACCACACCACCTGGACGAGGGTGAATGTTTGGTTTTTAATTTGTTTTGTTGAAATGTGTTTATTTTGGAGTTTCAAGTTTGAGTGATTTTAAATGTATTAATTTTTTACAATAAATTGATGTATAATAATTGGTAATTGTGTATGTTTTATGTGCACAGGTGGGGTACATCGCAGGTGGGTGGGATACATCACAGGTGGGTGGGATACAGCACAGGTGGGGTAGAGGTGGGTGGGATACATCACAGGTGGGGTAGAGGTGGGTGGGATACATCACAGGTGGGGTACAGGTGGGTGGGCTACATCACAGGTGGGGTACAGGTGGGTGGGATACATCACAGGTGGGATACATCACAGGTGGGGTAGAGGTGGGTGGGATACATCACAGGTGGGGTAGAGGTGGGTGGGATACATCACAGGTGGGGTAGAGGTGGGTGGGATACATCACAGGTGGGGTAGAGGTGGGTGGGATACATCACAGGTGGGGTACAGGTGGGTGGGCTACATCACAGGTGGGGTACAGGTGGGTGGGATACATCACAGGTGGGATACATCACAGGTGGGGTACAGGTGGGTGGGATACATCACAGGTGGGGTAGAGGTGGGTGGGATACATCACAGGTGGGGTAGAGGTGGGTGGGATACATCACAGGTGGGGTACAGGTGGGTGGGATACATCACAGGTGGGGTACTGGTGGGTGGGATACATCACAGGTGGGGTACAGGTGGGTGGGATACATCACAGGTGGGGTACAGGTGGGTGTGATACATCACAGGTGGGTGGGATACAGCACAGGTGGGGTACAGGTGGTGGGATACATCACAGGTGGGTGGGATACAGCACAGGTGGGGTACAGGTGGGTGGGATACATCACAGGTGGGTGGGATACAGCACAGGTGGGGTACAGGTGGTGGGATACATCACAGGTGGGTGGGATACAGCACAGGTGGGGTACAGGTGGGTGGGATACATCACAGGTGGGATACATCACAGGTGGGGTACAGGTGGGTGGGATACATCACAGGTGGGGTAGAGGTGGGTGGGATACATCACAGGTGGGGTACTGGTGGGTGGGATACATCACAGGTGGGATACATCACAGGTGGGGTACAGGTGGGTGGGATACATCACAGGTG
Source organism: Hyperolius riggenbachi (assembly GCF_040937935.1). Lineage (NCBI taxonomy): Eukaryota > Metazoa > Chordata > Amphibia > Anura > Hyperoliidae > Hyperolius > Hyperolius riggenbachi. Next base: position 63,636,870 of record NC_090655.1, read on the forward strand.
GGGTAGAGGTGGGTGGGATGCATCACAGGTGGGGTAGAGGTGGGTGGGATACATCACAGGTGGGGTAGAGGTGGGTGGGATACATCACAGGTGGAGTACAGGTGGGTGGGATACATCACAGGTGGGGTACTGGTGGGTGGGATACATCACAGGTGGGGTACAGGTGGGTGGGATACATCACAGGTGGGTGGGATACAGCACAGGTGGGGTACAGGTGGTGGGATACATCACAGGTGGGTGGGATACAGCACAGGTGGGGTACAGGTGGGTGGGATACATCACAGGTGGGTGGGATACAGCACAGGTGGGGTACAGGTGGTGGGATACATCACAGGTGGGTGGGATACAGCACAGGTGGGGTACAGGTGGGTGGGATACATCACAGGTGGGATACATCACAGGTGGGGTACAGGTGGGTGGGATACATCACAGGTGGGGTAGAGGTGGGTGGGATACATCACAGGTGGGGTACTGGTGGGTGGGATACATCACAGGTGGGATACATCACAGGTGGGGTACAGGTGGGTGGGATACATCACAGGTGGGTGGGATACAGCACAGGTGGGGTACAGGTGGGTGGGCCACGGGTGGGTGGGCCACGGGTGGGTGGGCAACACGTGGGTGACACAAATCCATAGCAAAAGTTGAATACATCACAAGCTTAAACCACAAGCCCCCCCCAAAAAACTTCTAGTCAACATACCCTCTGTGCCTTGCTGTCTCTTGCTCAAGTTCTCAAAGTCCTCCACATACAGCTTGGCAATTTTTTTCCACAGTCCTCTGCATTTTTTGATGTTGCTGTGGTCCGCATCCCCCTTTTCCCACAGGGCTGGTACCTGCTGCACCTGTAGGATGAGGTCTTCTGATGTGTAGGGCCTCACCCCCTCGCTATCAGACAGATCCTGCTCCATATTGCTGCCAAAGAGCTCCAGCATGAAGTCACTGCTGCTCCACTCTGTGAACGCTGGTGCCATGTGGTCCCCATCCAAAATGGCCACCATACCATAGAGTCAGCATAGGAAGTGTGGTACAACATCCGGTTTTTATAGCCAGTGTGTTGTGCGCTCTCCGGTTCTCATTGGTTTCCATTGGCCGGATGCAACATTCCGGCTCCGGTCCGGATACGTCAGCCTGACCAGCCGGACCAAAAAATAGCGCATGTTGGAACGGACGCCGGAGTCCGGATCCGGTCCGGCTCCGGTCCGGACGAAACGGACGCATGTGAACGGTCGCATAGACTTTCATTGCTATGCCGTGCGTCCGTTTCGTCCGGTCCGCATGCGGTCCGGCTCCGGCACGGCGATTCCGGATAGCAGCCGCTAATGTGAACCGGGCCTTAGTCCCCTTTTACACTTATTCAGTTTCTCTCAGTTATAACTGAAAGAAAACTGATTCTCAAAGTAATGCCGATGTTTTCCTCTGGCACCTTTCACACTTAACACGTTTGAACTGAAATCTTCTTCCCAATGCCCTGCTATGGGAAAAACGCGTACCAACGCGCACTAACATGTACTATTGCACACTAACGCATACCAACTGATTAAGTGTGAACGGGGCCTTACCGCTGCCTTATGGTCCCCAAGCTCCGCCTAATCAAGCTGCAGGAAAATGGAAAAGCTGTAGTAGGGGAGTTGTGAGGGCAACTCTGGGGCCCTGAGTGTGCAGAACGGAGACAGCTGGTGAGCGGCAAATAACAGCGGGGAAGACACTGGCCTCGATTCATCATTGTCTTTGAGATAACTTTTTCCAGTTTGTTAAATTACCGAATTCGAAGTTTAGCGATTTCTAGTTGTATTCATCAAGGTTTTACGGCATGCGGTGTGAATTCGATAACAATTCGGTAAACATTCGGTAACGTGTCGATATTTCCATTTTACAGTGGTAATTTAACACAAGGCCATAAGATTCCCATGGAATTGTGGGTAAAAGGCAGTCCTTTGAACACTACGTAGCAACATTCTGAATAGGGCTTAACACCTGGACCAGGATTCTGGAAGTGGTTGGGACAATCCCACAATTTGATAGGAGCCTTTTCTAAAAAATTATAGTGCAGCTAGCAAATTAGTTAACCCTAACACTGCCTGTGTTCTCTTACAAGATGATTCAAGAGAAATGCAGATGTCGTGTTATAGCAAATAAATCTATTCTCTTACAAATTTATATGGTTCTAGACCTTATTCTTGCCCTTCTGCGCCTTTGAATCACTCTCAGCTGATACATAACCACTTCAAATGGCTCCATCTTCTCTGTCAGCAATGATCTGACAGGAATAACGACAGAGCAGTGAAGGAGATAACTAATCCTAAATGTAACGCTAAACCACGCCCACTTTCTTTTTCATGAATTGCACTTTATTCTGTTTTAGCGAATCGTTACCGAATCGTTACCGAATGTTCGCTAACAGCTGTAGATAACTTTGATGAATCCTGAAATGAAGTTAACAAATTCGGTATTTTACCAAACTGTTGTTAACAAATTTGCTAAGTGTTGATGAATCGAGGCCACTTCAGGACTTGGCCGGCCACATGTAGCCATGTTGCGTTCTGGCCGGCCAATGGCCTCGATTCATCAACACTTAGCAAATTTGTTATCAACAGTTTGGTAAAATACCGAATTTGTTAACTTCATTTCAGGATTCATCAAAGTTATCTACAGCTGTTAGCGAACATTCGTTAACGATTCGGTAACGATTCGCTAAAACGAAGAAAATGCAATTCATGAAAAAGAAAGTGGGCGTGGTTTAGCGTTACATTTAGGATTAGTTATCTCCTTCACTGCTCTGTCGTTATTCCTGTCAGATCATTGCTGACAGAGAAGATGGAGCCATTTGAAGTGGTTATGTATCAGCTGAGAGTGATTCAAAGGCGCAGAAGGGCAAGAATAAGGTCTAGAACCATATAAATTTGTAAGAGAATAGATTTATTTGCTATAACACGACATCTGCATTTCTCTTGAATCATCTTGTAAGAGAACACAGGCAGTGTTAGGGTTAACTAATTTGCTAGCTGCACTATAATTTTTTAGAAAAGGCTCCTATCAAATTGTGGGATTGTCCCAACCACTTCCAGAATCCTGGTCCAGGTGTTAAGCCCTATTCAGAATGTTGCTACGAAGTGTTTAAAGGACTGCCTTTTACCCACAATTCCATGGGAATCTTATGGCCTTGTGTTAAATTACCACTGTAAAATGGAAATATCGACACGTTACCGAATGTTTACCGAATTGTTATCGAATTCACACCGAATGCCGAAAAACCTTGATGAATACAACTAGAAATCGCTAAACTTCGAATTCGGTAATTTAACAAACTGGAAAAAGTTATCTCAAAGACAATGATGAATCGAGGCCAATGTCCAAAAACTTCCATTATTTTGAGTAGCGGCTGCATCAGCCGCCCATTTCCCGTATTGGCTGGCCAGAATCCGAAGTGGCCAGTCTTCTAGTTCTGTATGCAACATATACATGCATTTGTATGATTCAGACTTGATGTGTAGGAATTGTAATAATTAACCTGGTATATGAGGGGGATCAAGTGTCTGCCAGATGGTGATTGCAGTTTGATTGTACATGACTTGTGGCAGCCTTACTTAAAAGCATACATGAACTGACGTATGATATGATGAAATAAATATACACCTAGTACTATTCCTTCTAATACCTTGTCTGAGTTCCCTTTTTGTTTTTGTTTTTCTTTGCAAGGTTTAATAAACCATTACTTTTATCTGTGCAAATGAGGCAGTTGAACAGGAGTGGAATGCAGCCCTACTTTCCTAAAAAGTAGACAAAAAGCCAAGCACTTTTATATGGCTTAGGAAACACTGCTGATAACAAGACAGGGCTAAAAAATAACAGATATTGGGGTTGATTCACTAAAGTTAGCGCTGTGTAACAGTGAGAGTTATCAGCTGTTATGAGTGCTATAAAACTTAAGTGCCTTACTTTGTGTCCTTGCACGATGCGTGCGCTATCGGCAGCATAGCATGCTTAATCTAGGAGCGGGCACTCTGCGCAAGCTATGCCTGCTGAATTGCATTCCACTCCTCCCGCCCTCATCACCAGCGGGTCCAGTCACATTTAAGGACCTGATTTCCGCACTCTGATTGGCCCAATAGGCTGTCTGTCAAGTGACTGTCTGTCAAATGACAGACAGCCTATTGGGCCAATCAGAGTGCGTGAATGAGATCATTTAATGTGACTGGACCTGCTGGTGATGAGGGAGGGAGGAGTGGAGCCGCGTTAGTTATTCTATTCAGCAGCATAGAGTGCGCAGAGTGCCTGCTCCCAGATTAAGCATGCTACGCTGCCGATAGTGCGCATAGCATGCAAGGAAACTAATTAAGGCATGTAAGTTTTATAGCGCTCATAACAGCTGATAACTCTCGCTGTTACGCATCCCTTAAAGTAAACCTGAGGAATAAGTTTTAAAAGATACTTACCTCTGTGTTCTAGTTCTAGAAGCTGTTCAGACCCCTCCAGGCTACATCTTTCAACCAGCCATCCCTCTGTCTTTCCACTGTATGACCAGTTTGAAACTCCAGATCTTCCGGGCATATGCTCCATCCATACACGTGTCTTGTCTGTAGTTGCTCCCGCACTACTGCGTCCTGGGTATGCACAGTTCAGAATCTTTTCAAACTGTGCAGGAGCACGGTACACTGGGCGCACAGAGTGTATTGTGCATGCACCGGGCTCCAGGTGGTCCCAGTCGCAGCCAGGAATGGTGCTTACAGGGGTGAAAAAGGATGGGAGGTCAGATAAAAGAAGTAGTCTGGAGGGGTCTCAAGAGCTTCTAGAACACATTTTATAGCCCTGCCTTGTTATCAGCAGTGTTTCTTCAGCCAAATAAAAGTCTCTAGACTGGGGGGGGGGGCGTCAGAGATGAGACGGTCTTAACAGTCTCAACAATGATCCTGGCGGCACTGACAGGTGAGTGAAGAACTTTTCGCTTACTCTAGGTCAGCATACACTGCGCCAGCCCTCCACTCGCCATTCTCATTCACATCTATCCACTTCAGTATGTGCGACCACAATCTACCTTGTAGACCTTTGTGGTAGACTTATAGATCTCAATCGAAGAAATGGGCACTGGTGTAGAGGAACTTCTGTGATGGAACTGTGCAGGCAGGTGATTTCACAATGCTCCTGAATACAGAGAGGTGGGCAGGTAAAAGAAGTATCAGTTTTAAGTAGGAGTGAGGCATTCCCATCTCTTGGCAAAGGAGTGAAGGCTCTGTACAGTGAAGGCATCTTCTCAGCCGACACAATGCTGCCCAGACACACAGTGACCTCCTCCCCAATTAAGGTCTCCATAACACCATCTGTCTGGAGCGCTAATTAGACATTAATCATCGAAGGAATTGGCTTTCTGCGGCTAGCGCCACCTGGCACCTGCTGGCATGCACTGATGTGACAGAGAAAAGGTTACAGAAAACAAATATGGCTGCAATTGTCCCTAACAGAGAGATGTCAGACCCGAAGCGATGTCAGCGCCTGCTGCAACCTCTGCACTCGCTACGCATCCAATCACTGCTCTGGGGTCTGCTCTGTAGAGAACGGCTATAGTGTGAAGGAACTGAAATCACACTTGAATAACTGCCAAAAAGTTTAAAGGGGAATGATAGGAGCTCACAGGTGTGGTAGAAAACTGTACCGAGTTACCAAGACGCTGGCGGTATGAAAACACAGTAATAAACAAAGCTATTACATACAGTACGTACACAGTATTTATACAACAGGCAGAGTTATGTAAACAAGGGATGCCTGTACCAACATACAGACCAACTTTATGGACGAGAATTTAATAAATTAAACTGCATATTATTTTTATTCTTATATGAAGACAAAATCAATCTGGCACTGTTTAAAGCCCAACCGAGGTGACGTGTGACATGATGAGATAGACGTGTATGTACAGTGCCAAGCACACAAATAACTAGGCCGTGTTCCTTTTTTTCTTTCTCTGCCTGAAAGAGTTAAACATCAGGTTTGCAAGTGTCAGTTTCTGTCCGGGTTGGGACCGGATCAGGCTGGGTCAGACTATAGCATGACCCTCACTGATAGGTAATTACAGCCATAAAACACTTTCCTGTCAGTAAATGGCTTCTGAGAGCAGTAAAAGATACAAAGGGTCAATAATTCATACATTTTAGCTCTGGCATATTTCAATGAAGGCGTCATTGAGTAGAGACAATGAAACAGTAAAAACTTAAAAACTAGATTTAAATATAAAGTAAAACTGTAGGAATCAGGATAGCTAAAAAAAAGTCATTTTTAGGAGAAGGAGGACAGATGCAATTGCTTTTCTCATCAGTTTATTTTTACCTCAGATGTCTTTTAAATGTCCTTTAAAAAAGCTTTAATTCAGGTTTGTTATTTCCAATAATATGGTTCATCAACATGTAAGAAACAAATGCAGATCACACCCAATCTAGACGTGCGGCTGTGGGGTGGTGTGGGAGCAGCGGTATGCCTAATGTACGCTTGGCTCGATGAGCGTCTTCAGAGGCTCCGTTGATAGACAGCAGGGCCAATCAGAGTGCGGGGAGTACGTCCTTTAATGTGACCGGACCTGAAGGAGCTCAGGGTGGGAGAAATGGAGCGAACGTTAAGTTACTAGTGTTCACTAAGCTGCAATTCAGCAGCATAGCGTGCGCTGAGTGCCCGCTCCTCTGACTGAGCCAGATTACGCACGCTACGCTGCCACTAGCGCACATTGCGTGCAGGGAGCCCTCAACAAGGCACACCGATTCACTAGCACGCGTAGCAATTAGAGATGTGAGCGAATAGTTCGCCCACGAATCTCTATGTGGACGTACTACTTCGGGGTCGCTATGACCCGTAGTAGTACGGGTGCGATGGGCCGGCAGTGTGCGTCTTTGATCGCGCGCCTGTTGCCGGGCACTCTCTGCGCATGAGCGTGACATCACTCATGACGTCATGCACATGCGCAGAAAGTGCCCGGCAACAGGCGCGCGATCAAGGACGCGCACCACCGGCCCAGCGCAACTGTACTACTATGGGTCATAGCGACCCGGAAGTAGTACAGGGTGAGGGGTTTGCCGACATCTCTAGTAACAATAGCTAACACACGCCGTTATGCTGCCCTACTGTGTTTAAATAGCTTGAGAGCAACTACTGTCTGTTTGAAAAAAACTTTATATACTGTATATGAATATATATATCTAGTATATGGCTGATTGTCATTAATGCACATATATAAATAATGGCAAAAAGTACCCACACTCATATGACTCATACAATAGGTGGAATGGTGAGTTAAAGTACACTGAACTGAACTGAACTGAGAGGCACGTGGAGGCTGCCATATTAATTTATTTTAAACAATACCCAGTTGCCTGACAATAATATCTGAATCACACGCCTGTAACAAGCATGCAGCTATTCCAGTCAGACTTCAGTCACAGCACCTGATCTGCATGCTTGGTTGAGGGGCTGTGGCTAAAAGTATTAAAAGGCAAAGGGTCAGCAGAACAGCCAGGTAATATGCGTTGTTTAAAAGGAAATAAATATGGCGGCGTATAAATTCCTCTCGCTTTAGGTTCCCTTTAAATATATCAGTGATTCCAGCAGTTCATCTCCCAAAGTGCTCTGGTGCAGGAGGCTGCATGATATCATAGCCTGGGCTAAATATTACTTGGGGGGGGGGGGGGGGGTTACATACCAATATACAGCAATGCATAGTTATAAGAAGCGTTTCTGATGTTGATAACATAAAAACGGATATCCTGAATAATTTTGTATGTTCTGCTTTGACTTATTAAGGGTCTTATTTAAGACTATCAGCCAAAATCATTATGAATAATAAATTCAGGTGACAAAACCAATGTTTGCACGGGGCATTGGGCGAGCCACATAGCTCACAATCTGATGCTGCCCAGAGATGTCAGATGAAAGCCACAGTTTATGATCAGATTAGGAAACTCTCTGATAGCTTTAGTTACGGGGATCTGCCAAGCTCTGTGCCCAACAGCGATTTAGGAGAACTGGCCAAGTGGGATTCTCTTGGATAATCATTACTGTTGTGTTGGCATGCGATGGTTTGTCCCAGATGCCCTTCTCCCTGATGCGTGCTACGCTCACATTCAATATGTAGCCTGCCTTATAACCCAGGGTGTAAGGCTGCAGGATCTAATAGGGTCTTTAATGTGCCCATACACTAGGATTTTCCCTGGCAGATTTGAATCTGCTGAAGATCGATGCCCCAACATGGCTGCCCAATTGTAACTTAATTTGATTTCTGTTCAAAATCGATCGAAATGACAAATTAGGGGGGGGGGGGGGCGATTGCAGTAGTTGGGACCTGGAAACATTATGTCTAATTTTTTTGCCTCAGGCACTATGGTAACCCGGCACTCCTCCCTCCCCGGTTAGCTATAATGGGGCACCTATACCTGGCTACCTATACTGGGGGCACCTATAATAGGCTACCTGTACTGAAGGCACCTATATCTGGCTACCTATTCTTGGGGCACCTCTCTCTGGCTGCCTAAACTGTGGCAACTATATCTAGCTATTTATACTAGGGACACCTATACCTGGATATTCACCGTGATGTTGCGCTCAGTCCCCACTTTCTTTAGGCTGCTGACTAAACACAGAGACAAGTCCCAGTCACAATTATAGATTACACAATAGCCGCGGCAATGTCCGCATCCACTCTTGCGATCCAAGGTCCTTAAAAATATAAGCACAACAAACCAAAGCTTCTCATAGTGAGTATTGCCTCATCAGTGACACCCTTGTGCATAAACACACACTGCGTGAGGATAAAGATTACTATCACCAGGGCTGGATGGGGATCACACACCCCCCTTGCTTTTCCTGCTCACCAGAGGAATTCTTGGCAGTATTGCATATCATAAAACATCCATGCTGTGGAACCTTAAAAACATCAAGGAACCTCTCATAGCGTAAAAACGTTTTAATAAACTCCCAATGGCCCCCAAGTAAAAAACTGCGTACATAAAAATCTCTTGCGTAATAGCATATCACATATCACAATACCACATCGCCGCCAGCTCCGGTCACCTCTCACATGCCCAGGCCGCGTCTCCTATGGTGGTTGATAGTACAGCGTGCGTCCTCCAAGCTCCGCCCTACGCGTTTCGTCACGTTATGGGTTGTGACTCATCAGGGGCTGGAGTGCGCACGTTCCCTGTAGCATTAAATACATTTTTAATGCTACAGGGAACGTGCACACTTCAGCCCCTGATGAGTCACAACCCATAACGTGACGAAACGCGTACGGCAGAGCTTGGAGGACGCACGCTGTACTATCAACCACCATAGGAGACGCGGCATGGGCATGTGGGCAAAACCGAAGCTGGCGGCGATGTGGTATTGCGATATGTGAAATGCTATTACGCAAGAGGTTTTTATGTACATTACTGTGCATGTGCAAACAGTCCAACGTAGCTAATAACGCACAGCATGCAGCACTTTCTAAATATTGCTACACGTTACACACAATGCAACATGAGCACTGTGAATGTCACACATACTTTGTGTTGCTGTGCGTTAGTCTGTGTTATTACTTTTTATAGCGTGCGTCCGTAACGTCGCACTGTGAAAGAGGCCTAAAAGGGAAAGAAAGGGAAAACATTTAAAAAAACACACTATTTCTCCACTTACATGCATTATAGCTTTACAATAAAACAGTGCTAACTATAAGTTAAACCCACACATTTTATTTGCGTATCCATCCTGGTTATAACAACGTTTAGATTATGTTCCTAGCACAATGTATGGTGACAATATTGTATTTGGAAATTATTGATGATTATAAGAACTTATTTGCAAAAACTCATAGTAATATACCCTCATGGTATACATATTTAAAAAGCCAAGTTCCTAAGGTAACAATATGTTTTTTATTTTATATTGTGTCACTTTGTTTTCATTTTACATGTCTTATTTTGATACAGAATATGCAAAAAATTGAATTGCCTTTGATTCAGTTTGTGACTTAAAAGAATACACAAGACATGGGCCTCAATCCTAAAACTCTAAACTTTATTCTACTACTTACGGTTAAAATGTTAACACATATGTTTCTTGTAGTTCTGCTAAAACTTTCCCAAGTTTGATCATAATTTTGAAAATGACTTCTATATGTTGGATTGGGTTTGTCCCTACCTATTTTTTATCTGACGTGTGTCTAAGCTTTAAGGGCCCGTTTCCACAAGGAGCGGTGTGATGCGGCTACATAGTCCTGAAACACATGCACGGTAATGGAAGAGTTTCCACTGCGTGCATGTTGTGCGGAGTGATCCGAGAATCTGCCTCAACACCTGTGGCAGCACAGAGGGGGGAGGAGGAGGAGCAAGAGTCGTGTGAGGAACAGGAGTCAGATGATGAGGAAGTTGTTGTTTTTTTTTTGAGGAGGAGGAGGAAGAACAACCGCAGCAGGCGTCGCAGGGGGCTTGTGCTGCTCAACTTTCCCGTGGTATACTTCATGGCTGGGGGGGGGGGGGGGGGGGAGGAGGAGAACTTACCTGACATCACTGAGAAAGAGCAAGAGGAGATGGATAGTACGTCTGCATCCAAATTTGTGCAGATGGTGCCTTTCATGCTGCCCAGCCTGTTGAGGGACCCCCGTATAAAAAAAACTCAAGGGGAATGACCTGTACTGGGTGGCCACACTACTAGACCCTCAGTATAAGCACAAAGTCGCGGAGATGTTACCAACTCACCTGAAGGCAGAAAGGATGCAGCACTTGCAGAACAAGCTGGCAACTATGCTTTAGGCCTCTTTCCCACCAGGACGTTGCGTTTTAGGGGACGGTATGGTCGCATAACGTGCCCCTAACGCAACGCCTGGTGGTGTTGGAGGTGGACGCCAGTGTGAGCCGAGTTGTGCGGCTGTTGGTGCGCCTTTTATGTCTCATACCTTGCGGGGACCACGTGATCGGAACACTCCGCATCACGTGGTCCTGCCAGCCAATCAGCGGCCGCTCCAGGAAGAAAACACAGCAGAAGTGATGGGAAGTCCGGCTCTTTTCAATGAATCGATTCATTGAAAAGAGTCGGACTTCCTATCACTACTGTTCAGAATCGATTCAGAGCAGCAGGACTGAACCTAGTGATGGGAAGTCCGGCGATTTTCATTGAATCGAGCTGAACTTCCCATCACTACACGGCAGTGCAGTGAATATAAATTAGCCATGTGGCTAACAATAGCGGACTCTCCCCTCCTCCTCAAAAAAAAAAAAAAATACTGAGCATGTGCAAACAGTCTAACGTGGCTAAAGCCGCGTAGAACGCACAGCATGCTGCACTTTTAAATAACATGCAGCGTTACAATGTAACGCAACGTGGACACTGAACAGCCCATTGATTTTTCATTACTGTGAGTTGGGCTGCGTTACAGGCTGCACTAACGTGTGCCTGTAACGTCTTACTGTGAAAGCAGCCTTACAGTGCATTTAAAGAAAACCTGAACTAAAAATTAAAAGTCAAAATAACCATACACAGGTCATACTTACCTCCCGTGTAGTCTACTCCTCAATCTCTTTCTTCTCTCTGCGTCCTGTTTGTCCACTGTGATCAAGGGAATTATCTGTCCTCCATTTTGAAAATGGTCATTACCCCATAACAGCTTTCTGGTCAGCACACTGTTAAACTGTCATATCGCCCACTTGAGCCATAGGAAAACATAGACATTACTTGGCACATCAGTTGTCCTCTCAGCTATAACTGACAGCAACTGATAAATAACTGACAGAAACTGATATATTTCAATTCTGACAAAATGTTGTCAGAACTGGAAGGGGTCACTGTCAGAAGAAAATGGTGTGCTTCTGAGAGGAACTAATAGCAAGGTAACTATGTAATGTTCATTTGAAGTTACCTCATGTGTTTATTTTAAATAATTTTACTCAGTACAGGTTCTCTTTAAGGGTGATGTCACAGCACAACGGAATAAAGGTACTACTGCCAGTAATCCTTCTCCCATGACCACGCAGGCAAGGACAGGACGCTCCAGCGATCTCATGGTGGTGTCGGACATGCGGACATTCTTTAGTCCAACGCCTCACCTTAGCCCTTCCGGATCCACCCTCCACCGTCTCGACCGGCAGGTAGCCGACTACCTGGCCTTAAAGTGAACCTGTACTGAGTAAAAATATTTAAAATAAACACGAGGTAACTTCAAATGAACATTACATAGTTACCTTGCCATCAGTTCCTCTCAGAAGCTCACCATTTTCTTCTGACAATAACCCCTTCCAGTTTTGACACTATTATGTCAGATCTGAAATATATCAGTTGCTGTCAATAAAATATCAGTTGCTGTCAATAAAATATCAGTTGCTGTCAGTTATAGCTGAGAGGAAAACTGATGTACCAGGTAATGTCCATGTTTCCCTATGGCTCAAGTGGGCGATGTACACAGTTTAACTGTGTGCTGACCAGAAAGCTGTTATGGGTAATGGCCATTTTCAAAACGGAGGACGGAAAATTCCCTTGATCACAGTGAACAAACAGGACGCGGGACAGGAGAAAGACACTGAGGAGTAGACTACATGGAAGGTAAGTATGACTTGTGTATGCTTATTTTGACTTTAAATTTTCAGTTCAGGTTTTCTTTAAGTCTGGATATAGACACTATGAGCAGCGATGAACCCCTAGACTACTGGGTGCGCAGGCTTGACCTGTGGCCAGAGCTGTCACAATTTGCCATCCAGCTTCTGTCTTGCCCTACCTTAAGCGTCCTTTCAGAAACGACCTTCAGCACACCTGGAGGCATTGTCACTGAGAAGAGAAGTCGCCTAGGTCAAAAAAGTGTTCAGTACCTCACCTTTAGCAAAATGAATGAGGCATGGATCCCGGTGGGCTACTGCCCGCCCGAAGACTAAGTCAGTCCCCACAAACGGCATCTCTGCCTGCACGCTGTGTGACTGCCTGCCCCAAGACTCTCCGTCTGGGGGATGTTGCGTGGTACGGGAGGTACATTGACGACCTTCTTCTGGTGTGGAGGGGCAACTCAGAGGACATCCCCTTATTCATTAGGGAATTGAACACCAATACCCTAAATTTACAGTTTACCTCCAATTGGGGGGTGGGTTCTATAGATTATCTAGATGTTACTTTGGTGGGAGATTCTGATGAGGGGAAGATTCATTCTAGGACCTACAGAAAGCCGTGTAGCGGGAATACCACCCTCCGGGCCACTAGCTGTCACCCGAAACACACCATACGGGGGGGTCCCGGTGGGGGAATTCACCAGGGCCCGCCGTAACTGCTCGAGGGGGTCTTGGCTTGGGGATGAGTTCAAAACGGTAGGGGCCAGATTGAAGGAGAGAGGGTACCCTGACTGGATGATCAATAGAGCGCAGCTCAGGGCCAACTCCAAAAGCAGAGATCTTTTGCTCAAAAATACAGAAGATCTGGATGCAAATGTTGGGGTTTGTAAACCCACCTTTGTAACAACTTACAGTGAGGAATTTGATAAGATTGTGTCTATCCTCAAGAAGTATCTCCCAGTTTTGGAGGGTGATGAGGATTTACGCAGTGTCTTGCAACAGGGGGTACGCTTTGCAAGTAGGCGTGCTCCCACTTTGGCACAATCACTATCTCCTAGTCTGTATGAGTCCCGAACCAGGTCTTCTGCCTGGTTGAATCTGTTGGGCTCATACAGGTGTGGAGTGAGAACATGTCACTACTGTAAGGTCCATACCCGAACCCGGGCTGCCACGTCGACCGCGAATGGACGCAGCTTCCCCATTAGGCAATTTATTAATTGCGGGACGTCGAATGTGGTGTATCTCATTACTTGTGGGGCTTGTGCCCTACAGTATGTGGGATGCACCACGAGACCGTTACGTGCTAGAATAGGGGAACATTACTGCGGTCCGGCCTGGCTTAGCACCAACGTCTCCAACGTGGCGAAACATTTTCGCCAAGTCCATCAAGGTGACATGTCCTCTTTTTCCTTCCACGGCTTGGAGAAGGTTTTGCCTGCACAGAGAGGGGGAGATACAACCAAACGGCTCAAGAGGCGGGAGGCATGGAGGAAGCTCCAGGTAAGTGGAAATTTATTTTCATTTTTTTAATCCCCTCCCTGAACCTTCCCTTTAAAGGACTTTAGGCCTGCAATTTAGCATGCAATGTGATTTCTGCCCTTAAAGGAATACTTAAGTGTCCTAAAAAAAATGACTTGTACTCACCCGGGGCTCCCCTTAGCCCCCTGCAGCTGAACGGTGCCCTCGCCGTGTCTCTTCGATGCAGCTGGACTCGCCGGCGGCCACTTCCGGTTTCGCCATCACCGGCCGACAGGCTGGGAACGCGGCTGATTAGCCGCGTTCCCAGCCGCAATAGCGCCTTCTTTCACGGCGAGGGCAGCGTTCAGCAGCAGGGGGCTGAGGGGAGCCCCGGGTGAGTACAAGTCATTTTTTTAGGACACTTAAGTTTTCCTTTAAAACACTGCTGTGCGTCAAATCCGAATTTTCCCCCGGCACTTTTGGGGTGTATCCCACTCAGTCATGCCCCCCCTCCAGGTGTTAGACCCCTTGAGACATCTTTTCCCTCACTTTTGTGGCCAGCATAAATGTTTGTAATTTTCATAGTTCGCCTCCCCATTAAAGTCTATTGCAGTTCGCGAAGTTTGCGCGAACCCGAACTTTTGCGAGGTTAGCGAACCGAAAATCGGAGGTTCGAGCTATCTCTATTTAAGACCCACTAAAATGCATTCTACAACTCGTTGAGGTTAAAATGATACCACATGTGCCTCATTTAGTAACAAACTGGTGGTGCACTCTCCACAACTACACTGTCAGTATATATACGTCCTGTGGTCATTAAGTGGCTGTACTGGGCACCTATACCTGGTTACCTATACTGTGGCTACCTATTCCTGGCTAACCTACAATGAGGCACCTATACCTGGCTATCTATACTCGGAGCACCTATACCTGACTACCTATACTTGGGGCACCTATACCTGGTTACCTATACTGGGGGCACCTCTACCTGGCTACTGATACTGGGCACATCTGTCCACCAATCCTAGGGAAGGGGCTTATACTTATGGGACATCTAGCTACCTATACTGGGTTTGGGGGTGCCTACATTTGGCTATATAGTGCGGTTGATGTCCACTGTCTGTGAATTACACAGCTGCTAAGTTCATTTGGCTGTCCATGACCAGTCATCACCACGCCCATTTTCCAGTGCATGGATACAACCATTTTTGTAGACCACTACCCCAGCACTGGATCCAGCACCTGCCTAGGACCCTCAATAAAAAATTCCTGGGGTCCGCCACTGATAAGTAAGGTGAGATAATTCAAAAGAAACCCTTTGTGAATCAACCCCCATGGCCTCAGAGCTGAGGGACCCATGTACACATTTGTCCTGGACTTTACTGAACTGTCTTTCTCCTGTCTTACTATTATTTACGCAGTGCGATGTTCTGCACATTCAGGTTGATTCATGAATGTTATCACGTGAACACAGCGCAAGTTAACTTTTGCGTGACTGCAAGATTTCACTAGTGGAGTATTGCAGTCCCGCTACAAGTTCATGCAACGAATGCGCATAACTTAAGAGCGCAATTATTTTAGTGAATCAACATGAAAAACTCACTGGGCAGCTAATGTGATCCCCTCACGCCACACCTATCTGGTGACATAGCACAAGCCAGCAAGTACCAAGTTGATCTCACCGAATAAGGCATTTATAGAGTTTGCTGTTGTCTTGACACTAGTGAGATCCCTGCCTGTACTTTTCTATAAGCGATTACAAGTTTCTTTTCCATTCAGATAACCGCCAGATGAGAGAGAATGACAGAAACATGGGGAAGGTGAGCGTTATTTGACGATATTCTGTCAGGAATGACACGGTCTTATGATTTACACTTTCTCCCATCTGTTTTCAGCACCCTAATCTCTGCACGCCCAGTGACCTCATCTCCATAGCCTCTCACAGTCCAGCATATATGGCGGGTAAATGATTTAACGCATCCAAGGAAAGAAGATAAGCTCACTAATGAGAGTGAAGAATTTTTCCAGCTTCTCTCTACTTTATCACAAAACTTTTTAGTGTGTGGTGCGCGGTTAATGAATATCAGGTTTTTCTGGAGTCCAGAGTGGGACTCCAGAAACGTTACTGAGAGAACCAAAACAAATGAATTGTTCCAGCAGGGAAAAATTGACTACCTAAACTAAACAGTATGATAAAAAAAATCTGCACTAAGGGCCAGTTTAAAATTACTTACTTAAGAAAACGTACCAGTTTGGAACCTAATGTTAAAAATAGGATCCACCCCCAATTGTTAAAAAAAACGAAACAGATCCACTTGCCGCATTACATTGAGCAGAACACAGAGCCCAAACCTTGCACATTTTCTGGATGGGAAAATGTATGCAATGAAAGCCTATGAGAGCAGAAAGTATCCGTTCTCACTAGGCTAGTCGCTGCATCCACTTCATCCATTTTGATCTCCACCCTGACGCCGCCCATACTCCCATGTCCCACTGACTATCAGCCCCCATACATAGCCTGGTGGCTGGCAGAAGCATGGGGGATCTCCACTGGGCTGCAAAAGACCAATGGGAATCCTCAGCTACAGGGAGAATTCACATTGGCAACTGCAGTGTCAGAGGTGCAAGAAGGGGATGGGGAGCAGTTTGTTAACGATTACCACTATTCAAAGTATCTATAGAAGTGATTATTATAAGCACAGGACCAATAGAGAGCTAATACTGAAGTTCAGGGAGGGCCATGTAGGGCCCCTCTGGCCCAAGGGTCCTGATGCAGTCACAACCTCTGCACCCCTATTGCTACACCCCTGGGTGGCATTATACCCCAGTGGCGTTTATGGGCCGATCCTGGCCGCAACATCCGGTGAGTTGCTTTATGAAAGGGGGGGGGGGGGGGGAGACACCTCGAAGCTGTTTATTGAAGTTTGAAGTTACCATAATCACTCCTTGAAAATGTTGATTGTTGGCTTAAGTCAATTTTAGGACTGAAAGAGGCACAGGATTGATACAATGTTACCTCCCATCACCTTCCCATTACCTCCTCCTCACTCCCTGTGATAGGAGAGAACAAATCCGTTGGCATACTTTTCATGTACTGTATGCTTCACTGTACGCCTTGCACTGCACGCAATGGGCAGGGCCAGATTTCTGGGAAGGTCACAAAGGCCTGGGCTGTAGGCGGTTGCAGCCCAAGGTGCCACCTGGACATGAAATAGGGGTTCCTATATATGAAAAGAGAAGGCTGCAAATGGAGAGCAACACATGAAAGGAATCTGAAGCCTAAGGGTGCTGTACACGAGAGAGAGAGAGAGAGAGAGAGAGAGAGAGAGAGAGAGAGAGAGAGAGAGAGAGAGAGACGCTGCAATAAATGAATGAAACGCATGGCAGAGAGGGCTACATGTGGAATAGGAGGGACACTACTGCGCATAGAATAGGAGCTCCAACATACTTTGCCTAGGGGAAGAAAAAGTATAATTCCAGCCTTAGCAATGAGTCTTGTCCCATAATAATTCTGCACTTCTATACTCTTTCAATAGATAGTATAGTGGCTAGATAGTGTATCGGCTGGAGAGTGTACTGGTTAAGGGCTCTGCCTTTGACACGGGAGATCAAAGTTCGAATCTCAGCTCATCCTGTTCAGTAAGCCAGTACTTATTCAGTAGGAGTTCCCCAGCACTACCTATAGAGTGAGTCCTAGAGGCTGCAGCTCTGACGCTTATATTCCACCAGGAGAAAGGCGCAATATAAATTTTATTTGTCTTGTCTTTGTCTAGATGTAAGGAGTAACCAAAATTCAAGTAAGATTCAACATATGGTTCAATGGGAGGCAGAATTTGTGTAAAAAAAACAAAAATGGAGCTTTGAAAGGGTTCATCTGATTAGGAGACTGTGCTAATTAAGTTGCCAGTTAATTAATCAGCAGCACTCATATCTAATATGCCCCTGCAAGACTTAATTCAGCATCTGCAAATTCCATTTCCTGCTCTCCTCTAATGTGCATTTCACTTGGATTTTGTGATCATCACTAACAGAGATAGTCAAATAAGCGAGTTATACTTACATCTTAAAGGATACCCGAGGTGACATGTGACATGATGAGATAGACATGTGTATGTACAGTGGCAAGCATACAAATAACTATGCTGTGTACCTTTTTTTCTTTCTCTGCCTGAAAGAGTTAAATATCAGCTATGTAAGTGGCTGACTCAGTCCTGACAGGAAGTGACTACAGTGTGACCCTCACTAATAAGAAATTCCAACTATAAAACACTTTCCTAGCAGAAAATGTCCTGTGAGAGCAGGAAAGAGATAAAATAAATAATACATTTTAGCTCTGGCATGCTTCAATGAATGTGTCATAAAAAACAGTGACAACTTAAAAAGAGGATTTAAACATAAATTAAAACTGTAGAATATCTTAAAAAGTCATTTTTAGGAGAAGGAAGATAGATACAATTGTTTATTTCATTAGTTTATTTTCGCCTTGGGTGTCCTTTAAAAGTAAATCTGCAACTTCATCACCAGTCTTCCTGTGAGATCCTGTGGAGAGCACCGCTTTCCCTCTTCCCTCTGGGAAACCGCTCCAAAGTTGAAGGGTTCCTTCACTATGAAAGATTCCCTAGCCATAATGTGATTCTGCATGGTTTAGTAGATAAGACAAACAGGTCATGGAGTACCATCTGAAGCACTTTATTTACTAGGAATACGTCATTGGACGAAGTACAAGACCGCAGAGGAGGTGGAATCTATTGAGTTAGCACAGTCATATGAATACCGAGTGGGTGCATGTTTTACAATTATGGTCTTTGTCTGGATTCTTGTTTTTAAGTTACACAACTGTACTGGCGTACCACTGCATTGAAATAAAGGGAAAAAAAAGAAAAAAACTAGCTAAAAGTTGGAAATGTATATTTGTATTACAATATTTATGCATTACCATTTTTGATTCCTCCTTTTAGCCCTTGTGATCTATAGTCCCCCCTACAAAAATGGTGGTTGGGTGGCTCAACCAAAATTTCAATCATATGTTATACGTTAAAGAGAAGTGTCAAAATAGAGTAAAATCAATTTAAAAAAGGGAGGTAGTGGTGGACTTACTTCCCCATTTAAACTAAAGCAGTCGATTTTAAAATAAAATCTTTCATTGAAAACTCCACACAATGCAATGCATTTCTCGGGTACTCATCCACTTCATCAGGCAATAAAAGGGAGCTGCTACAACAGGGGGTTGCTGAGCTGGACTCCCACATCAGGTCTGACAACCTGGTCTGCCGGTGCACAATCCCTCCGTGGGTCACTACTCCACAGTATTAGATACAACAGTACAAACGAAGGAAGCACTCAAAGGGCATATAAACTTGCATTTATCAAATTAGTAGCAAACACGACATGTTTCGGGCTAATCCTCTTTCTCAGGTGTACATGCATGTACTCCTGAGGAAGAGGATTACCCCAAAACATGTCGTGTTTGCTACTAATTTGATAAACGCAAGTTTATACACCTCTTGAGTCCCTCCTTCATTTGTACTGTAATAAAAGGGAGCCGTAATATCTTTCTTAGCCAGCAAAGTACGGTACCTCTGTGATGCTGATCATGTGACTATGCCTTTCAACATTGAGTACTTCTTAAATAAAGACTGAATAAATGGAGGCGGGGGGGCAGACAAAAAAATAATTTTTCTTTTCTTGCACTGGCAGTATCCACTGGTTACTTCTCAAGATATTTAGATATTTCATACAAGAATCAATGCTTGGTTGGTGACACAAAAGTCTGTCTAGCATTCTCCAATCTCTTCTTCCATGTGAATATGAGTACTTTTGTTTTGTTTTATAGGGAAGTATGCCCCAGGGAACGTACCTGCTGAACTTCCATTGTTTCTTACAATTAAAATGTGCTAATCACCACTGCTGTCACTGTCAGGCCTGCCTTTGTAAGAGGAAGACACCTTCACAAGACGAGAGGATTGGAACGGCTCATTTGCTAAATGAGCTCTATCCTGCCTAATGACCCCGCCACCTAACGATGGCAGCGAACGGGTCAATGTCATTTCCTTCTTATCGAAACTTTTTTTTTTTTCAAATCTTACCTTTTTTTAATTTCTAAAGTTTTGTCTTGCCAGCTCCATCGTAGACATAAATCAACTTTTTTATCTGGTCCCTAAAGATTATCAGGTTAGCCTAATTACTGCCACAATCCTCTGGGGTCCCTGTAGACTGCATTAAACACAAACACACATTACTGTCCTTGATGTGGCTGCTTTTGCAGGGAGGAAAGTGAGGGAGGGGGGGGGGGGGGAGAAAAAAAAACACAGTTCTGAAACAAACTAACTGCATTATTAAATGTGTTGTGAGCATCATTATCTACGAGGGTGAGGAATTTTCTGCTGTCATCTCAGCGGAGTATAGTTAGCAAGCAGCTTCAGGTCCAAGGAAGGGCTGATGGGGGAACGTTCAACAACCGATCTGCTATTTAAATCCCCCTTTGCCCTGGGCTGCCTCCAGCATGCTCTCAGCCTCTCTCTACTCCATGCCTTCCCCTCTTCCTTTCGCAGCATCTCTACTCTTGCCTCATAAACTCTTTTCTCTCCCCATTCTTCTGACTGCTGGGGTCGTAACCTTTGTGGTTTAAAGGGCCAACCGAGACCCGGCTGAAACTGGTAGCACACAGCCCAAACAAGTAATAGCCGGCCCAATTAAATATAATAATCCATATTGTTACAAGCTTTAAGCATGGCGCTTTCCTCGGCGGCCCATTTAAATCACAGCCAAGTCCTGACCTATTAAAATGAATAACCCGAATTAAAAGAGAGTCTATTTAATGAACACAGTGAGCGGTTAGCCTCAATGAGGGCTGAAATATTTATTAGCGCCAGTTTAAACCCCCCGCTTTTTGATTTCCCTTTCAAAGGCCCGAGATTGGATTAATGCGTGCGTTTTATTGTTTTGTTTTTATAAAAGATTTTTTATTTTTTTTCTCCATGGTCGAACAAGAATATTGGAGGGTTTATTTCTTTATTTTCTGTTTTATTTTATTTATTTATTTTTTATTAGCAAGGATTCTTGAGGTTGAAACGGGCGATTTTTTTAAGAGGAAATGACATTTTTTTCTTCTCTGTGTGCAGCACACTCTCTGGTAGCGAGAAGATCAAAGCGTCAGGCTGAGACAAGAGAGGCTCGAGAGGGTTCAAACCGGGGGAATATATAAATGTACAAGAACTCCAAACCAGCCATACACAAACAGCGCTGCAGCCGAGAATGCCTAATTCTGCCTCACCTCGCGCGTCTTCTGCGTGCTACTGCTCATTAGGAGAGCGGAATCCACACAATATACACCCCATTGTCTGAATTCAGGTGATTAAAAGGGGGAAAATACAGCTTCTTCGGTGATCATTTTTAGACTGTATTATCATTTTATACTGTATGACAAAACAAAAACACCCATAGTAGAGTGCATAGCTTCATTACAAAAATAAACTATGATGTGTTTGAATAGTCAAAGTACATGCACCTACAGGTTACTACATGCGCTGCCGGATGCCTGCAAAAGCAATGCAAAAACAGACTTTGTGGAAGATTTACATATGTGGCTCTAATTTCAGAGCACTTTAATATGCAAATACCGACTCTATCCTGGAAAGTCAAACATGATTCCACCTGTGAAGCACTTTAGTATGCAAATACTGACTCTATCCTGAAAAGTTGAAGTGATTACACCTGTGAAGCAATGTAGTACGAAAATACCGACTCTCCTGGAAAGTCAAATGCGATTCCACCCGAGAAGCACTTTAGTATGCAAATACTGACTCTCTCCTGGAAAGTTAAAGTGATTCCACCAGTAAAGCACTTTAATATGCAAATACCGACTCTCTCCTGGAAAGTCAAATAGGACTTGATCACTCCCACCACTGAAGAATTTTAATATTCGAAGAAATAGAATATGCAAATAAGGTCTCCTTGAAAGTCCAATGTGACTCAACACCTCCTACCCCAAAGCACTTTAACATGCAATTACTGACTCTCTTTTAAAAGTGCTTTAAAGCAGAACACACTGGCCCATAGGCAATCCACTTTTTCTCCTAAATTTTCTCCCAGGAGATGATTTTTCATCTTATGTATACAATTACTTTTGAGCATTATGCAATTGAAAAAGTACCAAAAAGTAGGTGAGGATTCTGATGCTTTATAATCTACACAATTCCCCTATTAAATCAAAGACGTTTAAGGCCATAAATATTATACTTAGAGAGATTCTATGGAACAAAAAAAAAAGCACGGATTAAGTTTGAGACCCTTTAAAACAGCAAAGATCAAGGTAGGGGGATCAGAGTTTAGAAGCCTCAGGTAGGTCCCTTACTGAGCATGTCACCCCAATTTTATCCAGTGCTTGGAAGCAGGTACACTTCTACAACTGTCCCCTTCCCTACTTTGGCTATGATCCAAAAAGTTTGCCTTAAGCTTAAGGTCCAACAAAATTGCAAGTGGATAGCACTCCAGTAATATTCAGCAGATGATGTGCCCAGGTCTGCTGGTCAGACAGCACTTCAGACCCAATCTTGTAGCGCTTGTAGCGAAAGGGATACCATCACCGGCACCATCACAAAGTATTAAAGCCCTTTTTGTATTTCGGAGGAAGTCCCTTTTTTTCTCAAGCCTCTGTCAGTGTTTTGCACTGACATAGGATGGAAAGAAGGGACATCCTCCGAAACATCGCTGTTGCAACATGTCTATGTGTCTTAAATAAATACAAAAAGAGCTTTAATACTTTGTTAAGGTGCCGGTCTTCATTCTATAAGCTTAAGGTCCTTCAGAAGATAACGGGGTACACGGTGCATACCCCACTGTGGCATAATTATTACTTTCCTGAAGGGTTTGGGTTGCTAGGGGTATTGTCCTGGTCTTTCAGATTTTCCAGGGTGGTATACTTAAATCATTTTTTGAATTAAATCAGGAATTCTCCTTGGGTAATAAAGCCATTTATCAATATTTATAATGTCCCTGTAACAATTGTGGAATTCTCTCCGTGATCAGCGCACAAGACGTGCGCTGACACTGCGGAAATCCTCCACAAGCGTGTAATTTGAGGGAACCCAGCAAAAGGTGCAATGCACCTGTAGAGGGAAATTCCTGTCGGCAGGTGGAGCTGCGGAGTGCAGAGGAACAGCTCCTCTGCCCTGCCACAGACGCAAGACAGGAATTGCACGAAGGGAAGAAACGCAGGGCAAGATAGCCCTGAAGTAGAGAGAGCACAGGGACAGATTGTATGTGTGTGCACCAAACTAGTCGCCAACCCGCGACGGTGCATACACAACAGCAGATATGAAGTAGGAACGCAATCGCGAGAGAGGCGATTGCCAGAGGTGACACAAGGCTACAGCAAGGCAGAGCACGAGAGTAGCAAAGGCACAGCAAATCATACAATGAGAAGATAAGGAAAATAACAAATGCTAGCTAAATGCTAACACCACACTCATTCGCAACAGTGCACGCGTTTATGCGCGGTCTCCACGTGTTAAGCACAACAGAGACAAGCACGCCTTACTAACCACCGACAGACAAACATGAAACAGAGGACGCGAGCGCTTGCTTAACGGTTACCTCACCGAGCCTCCAGCAAGCGTTCGTAGCAGACAAGACAGATACACGAAAAACAGGAATAAGTGAGAGATAGGATCCACAGCACTAGCGCAAGAGGCTAGTGCGATCCAGGAAGACAGAACAGAAGGATCCACAGCACTAGCGCAAGGGGAGTGCGATCCAAGCAAGACAGGCAGATGAGATAGCTGGTAGCAACCGCTGCTCCAGCTATACTCCAAGAACAAAAGATCAGAACGACTTCCTGTCGACCACCGCTGGGACAGGACAATCGCAACAGACAAAACAGATATGCAATCCTAACTGCACTAGGGAACCTGCCTAGTGCAGTCCCAGGAATTACTCTAAGCTAATCTTTAAACAAAGAGCAAGGCTGACACTCCAGGAGAGTTACACAGGACTAACCCTTATGACCAGCCCAGGTCTGTGATATCACATGGCATATATAGAGCAAGCCTACAAAGGATGTGGCTAGGCAATCTGCATGACAAACGTATGCAAATTCCTCAGCAGCAAGCTGCACAGCTGACAAAAAGTCTCTGTTCCAGAGACCTGCAGAATGCAGACCTGAACAGTGGTCAAAAGGCTGCCTGCCTGCGCAGGCAGCCGAGCGGATCCTCACAGTCCCCATGCTATCCATGTGCAGAGTCTGCAGAGGGCTGTGTGGCATCTTGCCTCAGCCCCTCGTTTTGACCAAATTTTGAACACTAAGGCTTGTAAAGGATTTATTTTGGATGCTAATCAGAAAGTTTCTTTGTGATATTTAGGAACATTCCACTTCAATAGCAACGTAAAATGGAAGGCAGACGTTGGTCAGATTGCGCAGGACTGGCAAGGGATCTTGGAGACAGTACCTTTGGTGTCACTCAATGCTACACATAAGTTGATTCCACTTCACATAATCTATAGGTCCTATCGGGTTTAGGACTGGTTTTGTGTGTCAGAGATGTAACTCTCAGACAGGAGACCTAGTTCATATGTTGTGGAGACTGGGACTTAATAAAAGATAGACCAGGATTTTAGGTTGTCTTTGGTGTTCAGTCAAGGGGTTGCTGTCACTGGATGAAACAAGGGAGGGCTTGAGAGTGCTTTCCACTCTATGTCCTTTGTATCATCGGGTCCTGGGTGATGGTTCTGTTGAATGTCTACTTTGTTAATATGTGCATTCAAGTGGGACACTTCCTATTTGTGGGGTTAAAGTGCTTCTTGATATCTCTATAAGAATATGTCTATTTGAATTGGTGGTCATCTGGAATGGCTTAAGTAACTGATCAGTGTTTTGTTATTTATCCTTTTTTTTTCTTTCTTTGGTTTTTCTTGTTGTATCAGTGGTTATTGTCTTTAGAGTGCTCAATAGACATTTTTCTGATTTAAACAAACAAACAAACAAACAAACAAACAAAAAGAACAATAAACAAAATAATAAAAAGGGATATCAAATCTAACCCAAAAGGATATCAAATCTAACCCAAAAAAGTTTTACAAGTACATCAACTCTAAAAAAAAGAAAGGTTGACTGTATAGGACTCCTAAAGGATGAGGGTGGAAACCCAATGGTGGATGACCAAAGTAAGGCAGAGTTATTAAATGCTTTTTTTGCTTCTGTCTTCACAAAGGAAACAGCACTGTTGCAAATTACAGATGCAGAAGAGTCTCAATCTTCCAACTGTAATATTAAATACTTAACGCAGGAAGAAGTGAAGGCAAGACTAAATAAATTAAAAATAGACAAGGCACCTGGCCCAGATGGCATGCATCCTCGGGTCCTAAGGGAATTAAGTTCAGTTATAGATAAACCCCTTTATCTTATCTTTTGTAACGCTCTTTCAACTGGCAGAGTCTCAGTGGATTGGCGTACAGCCCACGTTTTCCCATTATTGAAGAAGGGCAAAAAATCAGATCCAGGAAATTATAGACCTGTAAGCTTAACATCAGTTGTATGCAAACTATTTGAGGGGTTACTAAGAGATACTATACATGACTTCATAGTAGAAAATAATCTTATTTCTCAGAATCAACATGGGTTTACTAAAGACAGGTCCTGTTTGACTAACATGCTCAGATTTTATGAGGTAGTGAATGCTAATGTGGATATTGGGAATGCGGTAGATGTGATATACTTGGACTTTGCAAAGGCCTTCGACACTGTTCCACACAAAAGTCTGGTGCAAGCGTTGAGGATGCAAGGACTGGGGAAGAGCCTGTGTGCATGGATAGGGAACTGGCTAATGGACAGAAAACAAAGAGTTGTGGTCAATGGATCATACTCAAAATGGGAGACTGTTAGCAGTGGGGTCCCACAGGGGTCTGTACTGGGTCCAGTGCTCTTCAATTTATTTATTAATGACCTAGTAGATGCAGTAGTGAGAAATGTTGCTATTTTTGCAGATGATACAAAATTGTGCAGAATCATCAACTCTCAGGAAGATAGTGTCATATTGCAACAGGCAGTGGCGTTCCTATCTCAGGGCGCAGGGGGGCGTGGCGCACCGGGTGCCAGACGGCCAGGGGGGTGTCGGCACGACCCCCCAAGTCATGCAGGAGTGGGGAAGAGCAGCGCTAGGAGGAGGGGTGACAGCAGGGATAGCGGCGGGGAGGGGAGACATATCCCCCCCCTCCCTCACCTGGGTCCCCTCCTTCTGCCTCTCTTCCCCCCCCCCCCCCCGAAATGCGGGCAGCGGGCCGGGGGCAGTGGGCAGCGAGCAGGCGGGCGTGGAGAATACTCACGTCACTTCCGCGTATCAGCCTGGAACGCTGCGTCGCCGTCACGTGCCTCTTCTGCGCCTCCAATCATTGGAGGCGCAGAAGAGGCACGTGACGGCGACGCAGCGTTCCAGACTGATACGCGGAAGTAACATGAGTATTCTCCGCGCCCGCCTGCTCGCCGTTTGCTGCCCGCATTTTGGCGGGAGGGGGGGGGGGGAAGGAAGGCAGAAGGAGGGGAGCCAGGTGAGGGAGGGGATATGCCCCCCCACCACTATCCCTGCTGTCACCCCTCCTTCTAGCTACACTGGGGGGGCACTATACTACCTAAACTGGGGGCCACTATACTACCTAAACTGGGGGCCACTATACTACCTAAACTGGGGGCCACTATACTAGCTATACTGGGGGCAGCTATACGGGGGCCACTATACTAGCTACACTGGGCATGGGGGTCGCTACACTAGCTATACTGGGGGCCACTATATTACCTATAGGGGGGGGCACCATACAAGCTACAATGGAGGCCACTATACTAGCTACACTGGGGGCCACTATACTATCTAAACTGTGGGCCACTATACTAGCTATACTGGGGCAACTATGGGGGCCACTATACTACCTATACTGGAGGGCAGCTGTACGGGGGCCACTATACTAGCTACACTGGGGGCAGCTACACTACCTACATTGGGGGCAGCAGCTATGCTGCCTATCCTGGGGGCAACTATACTAGCTATATTGGGGCAACTATACTACCTTCACTTGGGGCAACTAGCTACCTATACTGGGGCAACTGCTAGCTACCTATACTGGGGGCAGTTGCGGCACCGGGGGGGGGGGGGGTGCTTTGGGTGCTGAAGCAACCCCTAAAATTCTCCAAGCACCCCCCATCGTGAACTGACTTTCGGTATCTAATAGATGTCGTGTCAGTTCACCGCAGCAGCAGAGCAGGGCTATAGTAAAATGTCTGAAGCCCTGCTCTGGAGACTTTGGGAGTTTCAGTTGCTGTCTGCAGAGGATCGTGGGAGCTGCGCACCGGACGGAGGTCCGGAACAGGAGCTCTGCTGCAGGTGAGTAAATGTTTGGGGTTTTTTTAATTTATATTTTTACGTTTATGTTCTGGCCAGGTCTGCTTCACGATTGAAGTGTTTTCTGGGCAAATCTGCCAACATGATTGCATGTATTTTCTGGGCAAATCTGCCGACATGATTGCATGTATTTTCTGGGCAAATCTGCTGACATGATTGAACGTATTCTCTGGGCAAATCTGCACACATTACGTGTATTTTCTTGAGAAAACCTGGACAAGTATGTGAATTTTCTGGGGAAAGGGTCACCAAAACTTGGGTCCACTGTCTTTGCGTTGCACTTTTAAAGGGAACCAGAGGTGAGAATAATAGTGAGGCTGCCATCTTTATCTCCTTTTAAGCAATACCAGTTGCCTGGCTGCCGTGCTGGTCCTCTGCCTCTAATTCTTTCAACCATAGACCCTGAACAAGCATGCTTGTTTCTGGTGTGATTCAGTTCACTACTGCAGCCAAATAGATCAGCAGGGCTGGCAGGCAACTAGTATTATTTAAAAGGAAATAAATATGGCAGCCTCCATATCACTCTCACCCCGGGTTCACGGTAAATTACAGTTAGCTCCGCCCTCATCCGGTCACGGCCACGCCCATTTTTGCCGCGCCGCATGTTATATCCCCACCCGTTTTTTGCCCCTTTACCTTTTTTTTTTGGGGGGGGGGGGGGTTGTCTTATAATACCCAGCACTGGTATTATACTCAATATATATACTATACTATATTTCAACTCAATGTTGAAATTTGTTTTGGTCGTACTAATAGTCTAGCACCATACAAAATAAATGGGATACAGTTGGGGACATCAAACTTAGAGAAGGACTTAGGAGTACTCATCGACAACAAGTTAAATAATCGTACTCAATGTCAAGCCGCTGCAGCTAAAGCTAACAAAATTTTGGAATGCAATAAAAGGGAAATAAAAACTCGAGATGCTAGCATAATATTGCCCCTGTTTAACTCTCTAGTAAGGCCACATCTGGAATATGGAATTCAGTTCTGGGCACCACATTACAAAAAGATATTGCAGTTTTAGAGCAGGTGCAGAGACGAGCAACAAAATTGATACGTGGGATGGAAGGTCTCACTTACCAAGAAAGAATAGATAAACTGGGTTTATTTAGTCTAGTGAAAAGACGCCTTAGAGGGGATCTAATTAACATGTATAAATACATCAAAGGGGCAATATAATAGCTTGGCGGATGAGCTTTTTGTCCCTAGGCCTTCTCAAAGGACTAGAGGACACGATCTGCGCATGGAGGAAAAACGTTTTAGCCATTTATTTAGGAAAGGGTTCTTTACAGTAAGAGTGATTAAGATGTGGAATGCATTGCCACAGGAAGTAGTTATGGGACACTCTATACCTGCATTTAAAGGGGGCATAGATGCTTTCCTTGCGTTGAAAGACATCCATGGCTACAATTACTAGGTAATGCCTAATGATGTTGATCCAGGGATTTTATCTGATTGCCATCTGGAGTCTGGAAGTAATTTTTTTTCCCTTTTGGGGCTAATTGGACCATGCCTTGTAAGGGATTTTTCGCCTTCCTCTGGATCAATAGGGATATTTCAGGGAGCAGGCTGGTGTTGTACTTTGTACTAGTTGAACTCGATGGACATATGTCTTTTTTCAACCAAAATAACTATAATGTAACTATGTAAAAAAAATAAAAAAAACAACAACAGTATTCTGAGTATTTTCTTGCTTAAAAGGCATGCTATTGTAGCGGTGTGAAAATGTCACTTAGGAGAAAACCTAGGAGAAAATGAACTGAATACAGGCCAGTGACTTTTTGCAAGGTGATGAAAGGTAGGTATGCTCCATACCTCTCCAATGGTCATTGGTGGACCAGCTTGGTTGAATTAATCAGAATCAGAATCTTTATTATCGCCAAGCACGACTGGGTCATGCCCGGAATTGGGCTTGGCACGTACATGGTACTGATGCAGGATATAGATACAGATACAGGACAAAACAAGCAGTCAGAAAGGAACACATTTGCAGAGAGAGACAATGTAGCATAAGTTACAACCCAAAAAAACACCCAAAAAAACAACCAAAAGAAAGTCAAAAGAAAGTCAGCTTGAGCTAGAGCGCCGTCTATCTATGTGTAGAGTGCCGCAGTGCCGGCATGGTGTTTGGTGTGGGGATGGGCAGTTACGTGGAGAGAGTTCAGAAGGTTGACAGCCGAGGGAAAGAAACTGTTTTTATGCCTTGAGGTCTTGGTGAAGATGGACCGGAACCGGAGTCTCCAGCTCGAGAGGAGCTGACTAAAGAAGCGATGGCCTGGGTGTGAGGGGTCGCTGGTGATCTTTAATGCTCTGGAGTACAGCCTGGAATGGTAAAGGAGGTCCAGAGAGGGAAGGGATCTCCCGATGATCCTCTCCGCTGATCTGATGACCCTCTGCAGTTTGAGTCTGTCGCTGGCAGAGGAGCTGGCGTACCAAACCAGGATGGAAGAGCATAGGACAGATTCGATTGTAGCGGAGTAGAAGTTTGTCAGAAGTTTTTGGACCATACCAAACTTTTTTAGTTGGCGGAGAAAGAAAAGTCTCTGTTGGGCTTTCCTCTGTGTGGAGGCAGTGTTGGCCTTCCACTTCAGGTCATTAGAGATGGTTGTGCCCAGAAGGCGGACGCTGGGGACTCTTTCCACCTCCTTGCCATCGATGCAGATTGGGGGCGGGGTGGAGGCGCATCTCCTGAAATCAACAATCATCTCCATAGTTTTCGCTGTGTTTAGGACCAATCCGTTCTCTCTGCACCAGTGACAGACACCTTCAACCTGGTGGCGGTACTCTTTCTCATCATTATTGGTGATGAGACAGACAATGGTCGTGTCGTCAGCGAATTTGATTACTTTTACCGAGTCTGACGTGGATTTGCAGTTATTTGTATACAGAGAGAACAGAAACGGTGACAGAACGCAGCCTTGTGGGGCTCCTGTGTTGGTGATCCTAGGTTGTGAGGAGATAGTGCCCAGCCTAACAACCTGGGACCTATTGGTGAGGAAGTCCGTGATCCACAGGCGTAGGGTGGGGTGGACTCCTATTGCGGCAAGA
Organism: Hyperolius riggenbachi; assembly: GCF_040937935.1. Lineage (NCBI taxonomy): Eukaryota > Metazoa > Chordata > Amphibia > Anura > Hyperoliidae > Hyperolius > Hyperolius riggenbachi. Next base: position 63,667,306 of record NC_090655.1, read on the forward strand.
TTGTCTTGCAGTATTTTGGGGCTGATGGTATTGAATGCTGAAGTCCAGTAGGAGGATCCTGGCGTAGGAGTCTGGTCTGTCCAGGTGATCATAGACTAGCTCCAAGCAGATGTTAATGACATCATCAGTGGACCTGTTTGCTCTGTACGCAAACTGGTGTGGATCTAGCAGTCCCTCTGTGGAGTGCTTAAGGAGGGGGAGCACCATGCTTTCAAAAGCTTTCCTGATCACGGATGTAAGTGCCACGGGCCTGAAGTTGTTGAGGTCAAGGGTACCCTGCTTTTTGGGGACGGGGATAATGGTGGACCTCTTGAAGCATGCGGGTACTTTGCCTCCCTGGAGGGACCTCGTGAAGATGGAAGAGAGGGTGGGAGCAAGCTGACGAGCGCAAGTTTTCAGGCAGGCTGGTGACACACCATCCGGACCCGAGGCTTTCCTAGCATGTAGCCTTAGCAGGTGTTTCAGTACATCCGCCTCCCTCACTGACGGTGGGGGCGGGTTCAGGCCCAGGGCGTCAATGTCAGAGGATTGTGCAGGCGGCTGTGGGAGGCCCACAGGTGTTGGCTGGGTCTCGAATCTGCAGTAGAAGTCGATGAGACTCTCTGCCAGCTCAGTGCTGGGTGTAGTATGCTGAGGGGGAGGCTTGTAGTTGGTGGCAGCCTTAAGCCCTTTCCACACAGCTCGTGAGTCGTTTGAGGAGAGGTTCTGTTCCCGCTTTTCCGCGTAGCACTTCTTTGCGGACCTCAGTTCCCTGTTTAGGTCGTTCCTTGCCCTCTTGTAGTCCTCCTGGTTGCCGGACTTGTGTGCAGCTTCTTTGCTGCATCACAGTTGTCTAAGTCTTTTTGAGAACCACGGTTTATCGTTTGGATATAGTTTGAAGGATTTTGTAGGGATGCAGGAGTTCTCGCAATAGCCAATGTACGAGGATACATTGTCTGCCCACTCGTCCAGGTTAGGCGATTCCAGAGCCTTCCAGTCTGTGCAGTCAAAACAGGCCTGAAGTTGTAGTTTAGCCTCACTTGACCACACTTTGAAGGATTTGGTGACAGGTTTTGAGGTTTCCAGGCGCCTTTTGTAAGTAGGTATCAGGTGGATGATGCAATGGTCAGATGAGCCTAGTGCTGCCTACAGTGTCGCTTTGTATGCATCTTTCAGGACCGTGTAGCAATGGTCGAGGGTGTTGGCATTTCTGGTGGGGCAGGTGATGTGCTGATGGAAGCGGGGCAGCTCAATACGGAGGTTGGCCTTGTTGAAGTCCCCCAAGATGATGAACATCGAGTCCGGGAGGGCCGTCTCCCACTGCATGATGGTATCACTGAGATCACGCAGGGCAGCATTTACCTCTGCATCAGGAGGGATATACACACCCACGAGGACGTAGGAAGAGAACTCCCTGGGTGAGTAGATTGGCCTGCAATTGATGAGGAGGAGTTCAAGTTCTGGTGTGCATTTCTTGGCCAGTACGGAGGTGTTTGGGCACCAGACAGAGCTGATGTAGAAGCAGATGCCGCCCCCTTTCCTTTTACCAGAGAGGGTGCTGTCACGGTCTGCTCGGATGAGGCTGAAACCTGGGAGCTGTAGGGCACTCTCAGGGATGTCGTCATGAAGCCACGTTTCGGTAAAGCAGAAGACTGGGGTTTTGTTACCGAGTTCCCTCTTGTCGCTGAGGAGTCTCAGTTCATCTAGCTTGTTAGGGAGGGAGCGGACGTTTGCTAGGAGGACCGCGGGGATGGATGACCGCAGGCCTCCCCAACGGTTTGGTTTAACAGCTCCATATTTTACATTTTCTTTCAAACCTGTGCAACTAAAGATTATCTGAGGCAGATTAATCGATGAAATGGGACACGGAGACATGTTCATCCGTTAATTCCCTACCTCTGTATCCCCTCAGCACTGCTCAGTTTCCCCAGTTCGTCTGCTACAGCTCCCTGAAATGTGCAGACAAGCGATCCTGGACACTACATGTTGCACGAGATGACGGGATCTAGTGTGGCGTTTACATGAACAACGTGAAAAGACATAACCGACATTTAAAAAGTGCTTCCATGCATTTGAATGGACAGTGCTTGATTACATTTGAATGACAAAAGCATCAAAGGCTGCATTTAGATGCCATTGTGAACCAGACATAAGCAAAATAAAAACATGGAGGTTCGGTCTCTTACTGTATAGGACACGGGGTTTACTAATACTGCAAATGAAGCACAAACCAGGAAACCCCACAAATTCCACTCCAATGATAGTATAAAAATTAAGTTACTGACTACTTCTCATCTAAAAGGCAGCTACTTCCATGTGTAGCCCTCCTGCCACCACCCCATACATAAAATTACTAATGCATACACTCTTTCACAAAGTATTCTTTACAGCCAACAGAACACAGATATGTTGTAAAGAATAACAAAAATGTATAAGCCAATCCTGTCCTCACCTACACCTACAAGATGGCGCCGGACTCGGACGCCACAGCCACAGGGCTCCGGACTTTTTCTTTATTTTTTCCCTAATCCACCCTTGCTGCATTCACCCGATCTCCCCTATCTATCTGGGGAGCGGTTGGGTATCGCAGGCTGCCGAGCAGAGTGAGGAGGCAGAGGTTTTGGGCCCCGGTAGGGGCTATCGCAGCCGGAGGGGCAGTAAGAGCACATGCGGCCGAGCATTGCTCACTGTTTATGCTGCCTCCGAAGCTGCGCTGGAGGGATGCACCGGCGGCGCCGTGTCCTGCAGCTGATGAGGACTTGTCCGGCCTGCCTCACCATCGCCCCATCCCCGGACCAGACACCCGCCTCAGTCCATCGCTTGGGTTGCTCCGGCCCTCCCACGTGGTCCGCCAGGCTGCGCCCGTTGCCTGGGAGCCCAGGACGCCAGAGCGGAGAACGTGGACATAGAGGAGGCCTGATCTCCGTCGCCACCTCAGCCACTGCAGGAACGGAGCTGCATCATCGCTGATGTCGCCGCCTGCAGCGCTCCCACAGCTGCCACAGAAGAGGAATACCACCGCTCTTCCGGATGGTGCTTCAGTTGCCTGCTGCACCCTGCTTTGCCATTAGCCTGGCCGCAGCAGCTGGGGAGGGCTCACCATCGGCTGGCCACCTCAGATCTCCACCACTGGCCTCCAGCCTGCTCGGCCACCCACGTGGAGCTCCTCTCCTCCAGGCCCTTCAGATTGCCAGTGTGCCTCGCAGCCTGCCTCCATCTGAAGCACCCCAGGCCGGCATCACCCCCAGGGCCCCCTGAAACACCTCAGGCTGGAATCACCAGTGACGGAGATGGTGCTGCTCCCCTCACAGTGGAGCTGGCTGCCGAGTCTGGGCATCAGTGTCCTCCCACCACCAAAGGTAGACCTCCCTGGCCTGTCCACCACTGCTGCCCAGCCGGGGTGCCCCCGGGCCCCACATCCACCACCCAGGGGTGCCCCCGGGTGCACCCTGGCCCCACAGGGCCCCCACTGTGTCTGCGCCCTCATTGCCCAGCCGGGCGGACTCAAAATCGGGAGTGCTGCTCCTCGGGCAACCTGGTTCGAGTGAACTCTGCTGTCCGCCTCCATCATGATGCCCCTCCGCTTTCTCAGTTGCTTTCTCAGTTTCCTTCTCTCTACTATCGTGGACAAATCGGAGCACTTGTCTTGTTGGGAGCGTGTCGCTGTGTAGCGTCCAGTGCCGAAAATGGCAGCGCTCATATCGGCTCTCAGGCTGCTCCTCCAGTCCCACTCTTTTCTGTTCCTGCTATCAATGTATGCTTTGCTATGTTTGTATTACGTTAACTGTACGTGTATGCTGTAATGCTCTGTACTGCTTTTTATTTTTGCTTTTATTGTTTATACGTATGACCCATGCTTGACTGCATGTGATACTGCACTCTGCTTAATTGTACGCACAGCTGTCATGTTGTCCTATGTATGCTTGTCCCACGTCTATGTATGTGCCATGCTTAACTGTATGCTATTTCTTGTCTCTTCACCAACGACCCTGTATGTGCCAAAACCAATTCCGGGTACAATCCACCGTTGTACTTGGCGATAATAAATTCTGATTCTAATTCTGATTCTGATTCCTGTCACAATATATAGTGCAATACCTAAAAATAATAACAGTCCAACTGTTGGATTGACCTGAGCTGCATCTTATTAGTTATTTGAACAATAGCAAACAACTTTTTTTGGTTGTTTCAACTTGTTTTAACAACAAAAGTTATTTGATAACTGTGCATTTAAAAGACTTTGTTGAGCGTGTTTATGAGGCTTTAGCCACCAGTTTCTGTTAAGCCCCGTACAAACGCTAGATTGAAGTCGGCTGAGGTGGCAGATAAGGACAACCTCAGCCGATAATCCAGCGTGAGTACAGTGGCACCTGACCAGCTACCCACCAGGAGTGTCAACTCATCTGGGTGGCGGACAATTACTTTTAACACACCGCTGCCCCGCCTGCCAAATAATGTCACTTCTGCACCACTTTGTAGGCCCTCCACCTCCCCACATTGAAACAGGCTGAATATGCGTCTGTACAGGCCAGCCCAGAGAGGTCACCTGAGGGCAGGGCAGCCATCAGTGGGGGGAGGGGGGGTTTGGGGGACAACTGACACTGCAGTGAGGCCCCCCAAACCCCCCAAGCACTGGAAGGGCCGTATGTGCTGGCTGTGGGCCTGTGGCTCACTAACTAACATACTGGGCCACCACCTATACTGGGGCTGGAACCACCTATATCTAGCTACCTATACTGGGGCACCACCGATACCTGGTTACCTATATTGGGGCACCACGTATACTTGGCTGCTTATACTGGGGTGCCTATAGCTTGCTACCTATACTGGGAGCACCTGTACCTGGCTGACCTATACTGGTGCACCATCCATACCAGGTTACCTATATTGGGGGCAACTATGCCAGACTACCTATACCGGGGCACCACCTATAGCTGGCTACTTATACTGGAGGAACCTACACCTAGCTACCTATACTGGGTGCACCTATGCCTGGATACCTATACTGGGGGCACCTAAACCTGACTAGGGCAGGGGGACGAGCTGAGACAGAAAGGGACAAGAGGTAACAAAGGGGGATAAAAGAGGCACAGGGGGAACAGAGGCGGTCAAAAGTGGCACAGGGAGAAAAGAGATGAGACGGGAACATGAGGTCACACAGAGGGACACAAAAGAGGCACAAACTGAGGTGAGACAGAGAGGGACAAAAGAAAATGGATAAAGGATAAGAATGGACCTACAAGTCCCTATCTCATTTGTTAACGAGGCACTACCTGTATTTTGCTAGTATTTGGCTCCACCCACAACATGCCATGGTCACACCCACTTTTTGCTGCATCACCTTGTACATGCTGCTTTCTTCAGTGTCGAAGACATGCACATTTTTTGCCGCAGCGCACTTCGCATAAAGACACGGGGGTGGGGTGGCTAGTGGGCGGGCACAGCAAACAGTGGGTGGGCCCAGAGAGGGGGGCCCAGGCCTGATGATGTGTGAGGGGCCCCAAAATTTCTGATGGCGGCCCTGCCTGAGGGATCCGGATCCCTGTTGGGCAACATCAGTCGTGTGTGTAAAAAAAAAATATGATACGATGAATTGGTTGTGTAGTAAAGGTAATTACTAGAACATTGGTAGCAAAAAAAAAAAATATTCTCAAATTTTTATTTTCAGTTAAACAGCTTTTTTTATAACATTGAATCATTCTCTAATACTTGCAGTTTACACATTAATCAGCATTATAAAAGTTTTTACAAAACAGGCAGTGAAC